>NW_024080659.1:5702897-5891768 GCF_003009895.1 Hyaena hyaena | reverse complement strand
AGTTCCGTGGGGTCATAGTCTTTGTCCTCCACTCTCCAGAGAAAACGGTCCAATGTGAGTAACTTCTGGAATGTTCCGAGTCCCTGTCCTACGGTAGCCTGGAAAAAAATTTCCCCATCTCTGACTGACCTGCAAGACCCAGGCTTGCAGAATCCCAGGAGAAGATGGGGACAGAAAAGCTGGGCTGGAGCAAAGCAGGGCCCCGCTGACTGCACGAGCCCCACGGAAATTCTCCAAGTGCAGAAGCCTGATTAATTAATTAGAATGCTAATCGATTAAGGAGCAGGGAGAAATGGAGGCAGCGAGCACTTATTACTTTCCGAGAGAAGAAGCCACCTTGGGAAAACAGCAAAGGGGCTTCGGTGGTGGGACGTGTGGAGTCAGAGACATGTGAGTTGTAGGCTCCTTGGGATGGGTCCCTTTCAAATGTGTGCTTTGTGATTAAAATAGAGATATTGCCCAGTGGGAAGCTGCCTGCCAGCTATTCGAGAGCCCCCTCTTCTGGACACCGCTGGTACTACACTTCCCCTGCGCAGTGTGCCCAAATCCTGAGGCTTTTATTAGGACACCCCATTCTTCATTTCAGTCTTCTGTAATAAAGTCAGGGCTTGAAAATTATGATTTTTTTCAGCTGATGACAGTATGCACCACTGCTTCCTAATACATGGAGGCCTTCTGCAGGTCACAGGCATAATCACGGTGTCATTTTGGGACCTGTGACTAGTTCACTAGTATCTTTCAGCATCCTTGTCTCAGTCCCTGAGATCAAAAGGAAGAATATTCTCCCCAACGTTCAGGTGAAAGAATGAAGATGCAGCCAAGTAACAAGTACCTTGTTCAGAAATTTGTCGTATCTTCCTAGCCCATAGCTTTAACGTCTGCCGGTGTGTCTGAGTCCCCATGGGTGGCTAACCCTTCTCACAGTGATTATCATTATTCCAGAGGGCATCACTTCCCGGCCTTATATCAGTATTTGGGGTACTGGTGGAAAGGGGAGTCTTTCTTACTTTTCCACCCAAAGCTCTTTGTGGATTTTTGAGGACAAGCTTACTTTCACCCAGGATGATATTGCTTTTTTATTAAGCTTATTTATTTATTTTGAGAGAGAGAGAGAGAAAACCAGCAGGGGAGGGGTAGAGAGGGAGAGGGAGACAGAGAATCGAACACAAGGCTCAAATTCACGAACCGTGAGATCAGGACCTGAGCCGAAGGCGGACTCTTAACCGACTGAGCCACCCAGGTACCCCCTGGGTGGCTGTGATTCATAAGTCAGTTTCCTAAAGTGCTTTGCTAAAGGTGATTTCGTGTACACATTTGAAGGAACTTTCTTATGATTCCATCTCAAGATGAGATTATATCCTTTCTTTTTTGGATTAAGTTTTTTTTAATTCATTTTTTTTTGGGGGGGAGGGGCAGAGAGAGAAGGAGACACAGAATCCGGAGCAGGCTGCAGGCTCTGAGCTGTCAGCACAGAGCCCGACACGGGGCTCGAACCCACGAACCTTGAAATCATGACCTGAGCCGAAGTCAGACACTTAACCAACTGAGCCCCCCAGGCGCCCCGAGACTGTATCCTTTCTTAGGCCACCTGTTGGCTTTAGCTTCAGAAAGCATCCTCACTGACACGCAGGCTTACCTCTTCCTCTGCGCTGGGAAGGAAGTGATCCTGGGGCCCCTTCCAAGTTTCACGACTCCCCTTCTAGAGCGATGTGCTTGTAGGAGATCGGGTGGATAGACGCCTTAATGCCCCAGCATCTCTTTGCACGTGGCGCCTTTGCGCTGTTGTATTTCTGGGATCCGAGAAAGCCCGTCAAACAGACCCTCCTCGGGATCTATCCGTGACGTCAAGCCGTCCCTGTCCCCACCACCTAAAGCTCGTGCGGTCTCTCCACCCCCTTTGCAGTCCAAGTCCTTGAGCGACAGTAAGAACCGCCACAAAAAGCCCAAGGACCCCAAGCCCAAGGTGAAGAAGCTCAAGTACCACCAGTACATCCCTCCGGACCAGAAGGCGGAGAAGTCCCCTCCGCCCATGGACTCGGCCTACGCCCGGCTGCTCCAGCAGCAGCAGCTCTTTCTGCAACTCCAGATCCTCAGCCAGCAGGAGCAACACCGGCTCAGCTACCCCGGGGTCCACCCAGCACAGCTCAAGTATGTCGGGAGCCCGGGGAGCGGGGAGGGGGCAGGCGCCGGCTGGCCAGGGCTTGTCTGCCTCTGAGGCATCTGCTGCCCAGCACCAGGGAGGGCGCCCAGCGAGTCCGGGACTGCCCGCGGTCCTGGTCGGGCGGACTGGGAACGGGATCGGGACCCTGTGGAGAGCCGTGCCCACCTGCTGAGGAAGCTGAGGCTCGGAGAAAGCAAAGAAATCAGTGCCCTGGTTACAGGGACCTGGGGACGAGAGGAGGGATTAGCACTCTCAGACTGAATTGTGAAACAGAGAGGTGAAACCATCTGAGAATGTCCGGGTTTTTTTGTTTTTTTAATAATTGATTTTTTAAGGTGTATCCATTTATTTTTGAGAGAGAGGGAGAGCTCAGGGGAGGGGCAGAGAGAGAGAGAGCAAGAAAGAGAATCCCAAGCAGGCTCCACGCTGTCAGCGCAGAGCCCGATGCGGGGCTCGAACTTACGACCCTGAGATCATGACCTGAATCAAAAGGAAGAGTCCACGCTTAAGCTTGAGCCACCCAGGTGCCCCATGAGAATGGTTGGTGGAGTTAGTTCAGCCCTTAGGAAGCAGCAGCACTGAGGGGCTCAGTGACAGCCCCGAAGGTTGACTCCTGGACCCTGATGGGGGTGAGTGACCTCACCTCAGGGCACCTTTTAAATGGGCATGGCTTGCAACTCTACAGGTGGGATGTGGTGGGTTCCCTCACCTGGCTTTGTTCAGCCTCCCGTCAGGTTGCTGAGTTCTGGTTACAGTCCTGCTTTACACGGCGTGGCCGTGCCCCCAGGGGACAGTGGGCCCGTGGACGTGGACATGCACTCTCCCTTTTGCCAAAGTCTCCACCTCTCCCTCCTGTCTCCCCAGAACTCAGCTGGCATGTCCCTTGTCTCTTGGCATGCATGGAGCCTGTACTGCTGTCTTCCTCACCCAGCCTCTCCTGCTGATTTCTCTTTCCCGGTCCTTGCAGGCAGTTAGCTCGTGACCCAATCCCAATGCAAGTTGCCCAATCGGGGTTCTGGCCACGTCATCCCAATGTGCGGGGGGAGGCTTTCCCCACATGGCCA
Organism: Hyaena hyaena; assembly: GCF_003009895.1. NCBI lineage: Eukaryota > Metazoa > Chordata > Mammalia > Carnivora > Hyaenidae > Hyaena > Hyaena hyaena. Next base: position 5,888,543 of record NW_024080659.1, on the reverse strand, counting down.
CGCACCAACTGGGCGCCCCATCGTTCCGCTCAATCCTGGCACCATCGACCAGGAGAGAGTGTCAGGTTTAAGGGCTCAGTTCTACAAGACCGCCACGCCCCTCCCCCCACTTCAGGTGCCACTCGCAAGTCTAGAAGTTGTGACCTGGGCTTCTGGTTGACCCGGCCAGAGGTCAGAGGTGCCCATGATTTCCTCTCTGGGTTCGATTAATTTGATTAATTTGCAGAGTGGCTCGCAGAAATCAGAGAAACACCTGACTTCCTAGATCACTGGTGTATGATAAAAGGGTAGGAGTCAGGAGCAGCCAGAGGGAAGAAAGGCCCAGGGCAAGGGATGTGGGAAAGGGTGGGGAACTTCCTGCCCCTCCAGCACGCTACTCCCCTGTCTCCGTTCTCCGTGTGTTCACCAACATGGAAGCTCTCTGAACTCCATTCTTTTAGGTTTTATACAGTCCACGTTATAAGCATGAATGATTAAATCATTGGCCATTGGTGAATGGCCTGACCTCCAACCACCATCTTGTCTCCTTAGAGGTCAGGGGGTGGACTGAAATTCCCCCCACAAACCATAGTGTTGGGTCTTAGGCAATCAGCCACCCTCCTTCCATGACCTAGGGGCTTTCACAGAGTCGCCTCCTTAACATAACAAGTGGTACCTTTGTGGCTCTCCTCACTTAGCAAATTCCGAGGATTTGGGGAGCTCTGGGCCAGGAAGAGGGAAGAGGGCCAAATATGGAATTTCTTATTGAGCATCACAGTATCATACCCCCATATGTACATCTGGTCGTATTTTAAGGGCTTTTCTTTTGTTTCCTTTTCAGGGAACCCAACGAACAGATGGTCAGAAATCCAAACTCCACTTCAGCTCCACTGAGCAACACCCCTTTGTCTCCCGTCAAAAACAGCTTTTCTGGACAAACTGGTATCTCTCCTCTCAAACCAGGTCCACTGCCATCCAACCTAGATGATCTGAAGGTAGAGGATTTGGTGTGATTTTCTTCTCTCTCTCTCTCTCGACAAATACAACAGATTTTTTTAAGTGTTTATTAAGTAATCTCTGCACACAACGCAGTGTTCAAACTCACAACCCCGAGATCAAGAGTCTCATGCCCCACCGACTGTGCCAGCCAGGCACCCCAACAAATACATCAGTAGATTTTTAACACCATTTTTACCAACCGATTTCTTGAATAAAACAGCGAGAGGGAAAGCATATGGGGGCGATTCAAGTAGGTGACAATTTTATTTTTAAAATGTATTTATTTATTTTGAGAGAGAGGAAGACTCATGAAGTGTGAGAGCATGACCTAAGCTGAAATCCAGAGTTGGACGCTTAACCAAATAAGCCACCCAGGTGCCCTTCAAGTAGGTGATGGAATTTTCACTGCCGTGGCTGAATATCCCTCCATAGCTCAGAAGACCTTGAGCTTCCAACTCAGTTCTTTTACTGGCTATGCAACCTTGGGCCACTTACGTAATTTCTTTACCTCTTAGATTGCTCCTTTGCATAAATGAATTCTTGTGAGAACCCGATGGAATCCTATATACGTGATAGAGCTTAGCACCAAGAGGAGTTTTAGGATTGACATGGGCTTCCAGAATGCTCTAAGCCAGTGGTCAATTCCTTGATGAACTCTTACGGCCTCTGGTGAAATGAGAAAAATAAGAACCACATAAAGGGCTTTTCATAAATCTAAGTGCATTCAACATACCTGATTGATCTTTATTCCAAGTATTTCTTTCCTCCAGATGTTTTCAATGCTAACGATCCTTTCTTCTGGGAACGGTGGCTGTAGTGGGGGGAAGTTGGGTATTTCTGGGGGAGTTCTGTTCTTTGTATTAAGCAGGCATATTGTTACATAAGGATGTTAGTCTTGTTTAACAAGGTGAGATGTCGGCACCCCTTTGTCCACTGCGTAACTGAAAACAATGTACTGTTTTATGAAATGCCCAAATCTGAGAAGCTCTGCCCTGAAATGTCACAGCCACTTGTTAAATGCTGTATGTGTGTGTGAGAGAGAGGGCAGTTCACTCCGGATCACAGACCTCACGGACCTCTCAGTTCACTGAAATGACCTTGGGGTTTGAGTTGAACCTGGTGCGTTTCAGAGCAGCGCTCAGGACTGGCATATTCATACAGTCATTCATCCAGTATTAGCAAAAGAACTAAGGAAGGCAATTGAAGTACCGTCGATTCCTGTCATGTGTGAACTCACCTTCTCTCCCTCCCCCCCCCCCCCAACCAGTGCCTCACTCCATTTCCTGTGGTCACACCTGTTGGCCCACTTATAAGTCTCTCCCCTCCCCCAAGGATCTTATCATTTTTCCCCAATGGCCCCCATGGCCTTCCTATAGGTCCCCATGGCCTTCACTGTACCAGTCTTTCTCAGTCCCCATTTGTCTCCCTCCTCCCCATTCTCAGCCTTTGGTCATTCTCTGCTCTGAGATCAAGGCAGGATTGGGATTATTTTGAATTAAAATAAATTAATTCTCTGGCTGCCAACAGCCAACACCAGTCAATAAACTGTGTTGGGTCTTGATATCAGTCGCTCCTCTGTCCCTTCCACTTGGACTAAAAATGCTTAGGTTTCACTGAGCTTGTTTTAATTTTGTATCCATAAACCTGGAAGAGGGTGCCACGCTTGTGATAATGCGCCTCTGAGCAGTGGGGCCACCCACCCTTCGCTCCCCACATCATAAATCCACAGAGGTCAAAGTAGGTCCTGTTACCTAGCAAACAATATACTAAACGCAGTAAGCCAGACACAAAGGGACACCTTTTCTTTTTTTTTCTTTTTTTTTTTAAATGTTTTTTATTTATTTCTGAGAGAGAGAGAGACAGTGTGAGCAGGGGAGGGGCAGAGAGAGAGGGAGATACAGAATCTGAAGCAGGCTCCAGGCTCTAAGCTAGCTGTCAGCACAGAGCCCGACGCGGGGCTCGAACCCACGAACCATAAGATCATGACCTGAGCCAAAGTCGGACGCTTTACTGACTGAGCCACACAGGCGCCCCAAAGGGACAACTTTTCTATGAGCCTGCTTTATGGGAGGTACCTGGAGAAGTCAAATTCATAGCGATAGAAAGTCCAATGGTGGCTATCAGGGCCTAGGGAGAGGAGGTTCGTGGAGTCAGCGTGTAACGGATACGTAGCCTGTGTTTGCGATGAGGAAAAAGTCCTGTAGACGGATAGTGGTGATATTTGCACAACAGCGTGTGTACTCACCCCACTGAACTTCACACTTCAAAGTGATTAAATGGTAACAATGTATGCTGTGCATCTTTAACCACAATAGAAAAGATTTTTCTTAAAAGTAGTCTACCTTGGGATGGGAGCCTGGGTCAGGTAGATCTGGAGTTGCCTTGGCCCCAGACAAAACACAGTCCAGGTGTGATATGCCACCTGGCAGATTCTCCAGAGACGATCTCAGCGATGCACATGCACTCAGAACTATTGGCGGGTTAGAGTTGTAGTAATTGGCATGGGAACAATGAAGCTACCATTTTTTAGTGTAAACTATCAATCGACCATCCTGTATAGATCCGCTTCCATAGTCATCGTGCAAGATACGTTTTATTTTTTTTTAACTTTTTTTTAACGTTTATTTATTTGTGAGAGACAGAGAGACAGAGCATGAGCAGGGGAGGGACAGAGAGAGAGGGAGACACAGGATCTGAATCAGGCTCCAGGCTCTGAGCTGTCAGCACAGAGCCCGACGCAGGGCTCAAACCCACTGACCGCGAGATCATGACCTGAGCTGAAGTCGGAGGCTTCAGCTGAGCCACCCAGGCGCCCCGCAAGATACGGTTTAAATGCGGACATACAAATCAGGACCTCAGAGAAGCTAAATGAATAATGCATCACTCATTATCATCCTAGATATTAATGATATCTACCTGTGTCGTGAATGCTACACAATGGTTTTCTACATAGGAGAAAGATACTGTTAATAAACCTAATACCAAACCTAACAGCACAGGTAAGGGAAGTGAAAGAAATATGTTAGTTCCATCAGAACGTAGGTGAACACGTAAATCTTTGATCTCCCTGAAGTTTCTCCCTCACCTGTAGAAGCCATCCCCATTTCATTTGGTCATTTGACAGCTTTGTCTGGTGTTTCCGGAGCCCACAAGTAAATCCAGAATGCCAACATCTAAAAACAGACTTAAATCTCCTCCTTCAGAAGCCTGAGAACCTTGAAAAGTATAAATAAGTTTGGTAAATTCGTGGGATTTCGTTTTCATTTCTCGGGTAACATTGATTTGCATATTTTAAAAAATTAAAGCAGGAAGCCTAGAGTTATATCTGGGAGACATAGGACATTATCATATCAACTTAACATCCCGACGTGGACTGATACCTTATTGTAAGTGAATAAACGTCTTACTTACCCACCCCCAAAAGAGACTAAATGCTATGCAGGTTAACCAGCTTGTAAATGATGAGACTGGGGTTTGAACTTAAGTGAGGGATATTTTTGTCTTTTTAATTTAATTTGAAATTCCAGTGTAGTTAACCTGCAGTGTTATGTTAGTTTCAGGTGTACAATATAGTGATTCAACGGTTCTGTACATCACCGTGTGCTAATCACGACAGGCGCACTCCGAAATCCCCATCACCTATTTCCCCCATCCCCGGGACGCATTAGTTGATTCTCTATAGTTAAGAATCTGTGTCTTCCTTTGTATCTCTCTTTTTTTTTTTCTTTTGCCTTTGTTTGTTGTTTCTTTTTTTTTTTTAATGTTTTATTTATTTTTGAGAGATAGAGTGTGAGCAGGAGAGGGGCAGAGAGAGAGGGAGACACAGAATCCGAAGCAGCCTCCAGGCTCCGAGCCGTCAGCACAGAGCCCGACACGGGGCTCGAACCCACGAACCATGAGATCATGACTTGAGCGGAAGTCGGAGGCTTAACTGACTGAGCCACCCAGGCGCCCCCGTTTGTTTCTTTCTTAAATGCCACATATGAGTGAAATCAAAAGGTAGTTGTCTTTCTCTGATGGACTTATTTCACTTTGCCTTATACTCTCTAGCTCCATCCATGTCATTGCAAATGGCACAATGTCAATCTTTTTTATGGCCGAGTAATATTCCAATGTATTTATACACCACCTCTTCTTTATCCATTCATCTATCGCAGACACTTGGGCTGCTTCCATAATTTGTCTGTTGCGAATAATGCTGCTATAAACATAGGGGTGCATGGATCCCTTTGAATCGGCGCTTTTGTGATTTTTGAATAAATACCCAGTAGTGCCATTACTGGATCGTAGGGTGGTTCTATTTTTAATTGAGTGATTTCAGATGTTTTGCTATTGTCATTCGAGATGAGGGTGGAAAAGGGGAGGGACAGATGGAGAAACCTTAACTGAACTTGACCACTGGGTGTCTAGGGGGAGGAGTCACCTGAGACTGTGACACCAGGGGCCGAAACCGGGAGGGCAGAATGGGGATCTGATCTGAAGGGATGTTGGCAAGTGGAGTTTGGGGAAACCGAGTCACGGGTACCACCAGGACAAGCAAGGGAAAGCGTCTAGCCAGTTTCCACTCAGAAACACACCGCCCTTGTTCAGCTCAACTGTGCTGTCAGGCAAGGCACAGAAATTTTGGAAACTAAACATTTAAGAAAGGCTGGGGCGGGGGGCACCTGGGTGGCTCAGTTGGTTAAGCATCTGACTTCGGCTCAGGTCATGATCTCACAGTTCTTGAGTTCGAGCCCCGCATCGGGCTCTGTGCTGACAGCTCGGAGCCTGGAGCCTGCTTCAGATTCCGTGTCTCCCTCTCTCTCTCTGCCCCTCCCCTCTTGTGGTCTCTCTCCCTCTCTCAAAAATAAATAAACATTAAAACAAATTCAGAATTGTTTGCATAGTGGGGCAGGTTAAAATACCAGACACACCGAGAAGGAGAGCAAATGGGAAGAGTGGGAGGGAAAGGAGAGAAGAGGAGTAAAGGAAGCAGGTGACATAATCACATCTTGGAAAAAAGGAGTCAGAGGAATTAATAAAGGGGACCCTTAAAACAGGTAATCAGAAAGATAAGGTCACAAAGGTAGATGTTCTCCCAAAATGCTCACATTTTTCTGAATAGGAGTGAAAGGGGAAAAGCAGTGAGAAAAGAGTTTGATTTCTCATTAGAAACTGACTGGGTGGCTCAGTCAGTTAAGCATCCGACTCTTGGTTTCGGCTCAGGTCATGATCTCACAGTTCGTGGGATCGAAGCCTGCATTGGGCTCTGTGCTGACAGCCTGGAGCCTGTTTAGGATTCTCTCTCTTCCTCTGCCCTTCCCCTGCTCATGCTCTCTCTCTCAAAATAAATAAGTAAACTTTAAGAAAAAAAAAAGTTATACATGCTAACATCACAGTATATGCATTTTTTTTTTTTTGCATCTTGTTTCTAACAAACTGGAGAGCCAGAGAGAGAGAGAGAGAGAGAGAGAGAGATGGGAAATTTAAAAACTGGGAAAATATGATCGATTTTATGAAAGAATTGTTCATGCATTTTATTTTGTTGTTGTTGTTGTTTTATTTATTTCTAGGAGAGAGAGAGAGAGAGAGCGTGAGCAGGGGAGGGTCAGAGAGAGAGGGAGTCATAGACTGAAACAGGCTCCAGGCTCTGAGCTGGCAGTCAGCACAGAGCCCGACGCGGGGCTCGAACCCACGAACCGCGAGATCATGACCTAAGCGAAAGTCGGACGCTCAACCGACTAAGCCACCCAGGCGCCCCTCATGCATTTTAGTTCTGATAATGGTCTTTTATCTGTGTGTTTTATTAAATGTACTTGCTTTTTAGAGAAAGGTATCAAAAATGTTTCAGATTATAGGATTTGCTTCAACATAATTCAGGAAATGTGGAAATGGTTTGGGATGTTAAAGGAATCAAGATTGAGCATGGATTGGTTGTTGTTGAAGCTGGTTGATGGGTACGTGGGGTTCATTGTAATTTAAAATTTTATCCACTTTTGTGGACGTTCGAAATTTTTCATACTCCATGGTTGAAAGAGTTTTCAGGGAATAAAAGACCCATGAACGTAGGAAAGAGATGCATACAAACCTTTGTCCCAACCAAGGCCACACAGCATAATATTCTGAAATATAAGGTAAACTGAACTCAACATATGAGCTGCATTATTTAATGATGGAGTTTAAAATACTCAAAGCCAGAACAGATTCTAAAAATAAACGTAGAAGTCATTAAATTTAAGGAATTCAAACTTAAAACAATAATGGGTTGCCATTTCACATTTTTTCAAACCAGCAAATCCGAAAGAAAATGATAAAAACAATACCAGGAAGAGGAAGGGGAGAGGTACATTTATTGCCTGTGGTAGTGTGAGTTGTGGTAATCCTTTTAAAATAGCTTTTAGGGGCGCCTGGGTGGCTTAGTTGGTTAAGCGTCCAACTTTCACTTAGGTCATGATCTCGCGGTTTGTGGGTTCGAGCCCCACGTCGGGCTCTGTGCTGACTGCCAGCTCAGAGCCTGGAGCCTGTTTCAGAGTCTGTGACTCCCTCTCTCTCTGACCCTCCCCTGCTCACTCTATCTCTCTCTCTCTCCTAGAAATAAATAAAATATTTAATAAATAAATAAATAAATAAATAAAATAGCTTTTAAGGGGCGCCTGGGTGGCTCAGTTGGTAGAGCATCCAACTTCATTCAGCTCAGGTTATGATCTCACGGTTCATGAGTTCGAGCCCCGCATCAGGCTCAGAGCCTGGAGCCTGCTTCCGATTCTGTGTCTTCCCTTCTCTCTGCCCCTCCCCTGCTCATGCTCTGTCTTTCTCTGTTTTCTCAGTAATAAATAAATGTTAAAAAAAATAACTTTTAAGTGATGATAAAGTAATATATTTACTATTGAAGCATGATGGTGTATAGAAAAGTAAAGGGCATTTTAAAAGATAATTGAGGGGCACCTGGGTGGCTCAGTTGTTAAGCATCTGACTTTGGCTCAGGTCATGATCTCACAGTTCATGAGTTCGAGCCTCACTTTGGATGAGCTCTGCTTCTCTCTCTCTCTTTCTTTCTCTCTCTCCCTCTCTGTCTCTTTGCCCCTTGCTTTCTCTCTCTCTCTCTTAAAGAAAAAAGATAATTTTGACATGTAGCATTGAAGATCATGTTTCCTTATAAGCTTCAAATGCAGATGGACACATTTTGTTTTAAAAGTTATTGTTGCAAAGTAATTCTGTGAGCATGAATTTCCAGCGTGCTTTTTTGTTTAACATATTTTGAGCATTTGTCATAACTTTGAATATTCAACTAACATTTTTATTTTTATTTTTTATTATTAGTTTTTAATCTTTATTTATTTTTAAGAGACAGAGAGAGTACGAGCAGGGGAGGAACAGAGGGAGAGGAAGACACAGAATCTGAAACAGGCTCCAGGCTCTGAGCTGTCAGCACAGAGCCCGACGTGGGGCTTGAAGTCACGGACCGTGAGATCATGACCTGCGCCGAAGTCAGACACTCAACTGACTGTGCCACCCGGGGGCCCCTCATTTTTATTTTTATAGCAGCATATAATTCCACCACCTAGTTAACATTCCTCTGTTGGCCACTTAACTTGCTTTCCAAATCTTTGCTATGAAAAATATAATTTCTACATACATTTATGAATTCCTCTGATATCTCCCCAGGCTGAATACATGGGAGCGGAATTCATGAACCAAAACATATTATGATTTCTTTGTGCACCTGAGGGGCTCAGTCGGTTGAGCCTCCCACTTCGGCTCAGGTCACAATCTCACAAGTCCGTGAGTTCGAGCCCCGCGTCGCGCTCTGTGCTAACAGTGTCTCTCTCTCTCTCTGTCTGCCCCTCCCCTGCTCTTATTCTGTCTCTCTCTCTCAAAGGTGAATAAATGTGAAACACACACACGCATGCACACACATCAGTATTTCTTAAAATTCTTGCCGAAGAATTCATATTGTGAAATTTCCATATGAATGTTTGTGCCGATCTAGTGCCAGAAGCGCTGTGCTAAGGCAGCACTTCTCAGACATAAATGTGCACACCGAATCACCTGGGGCTCGGGACAAAATGTGGGTTCTGATTCAATAGGTTCTGGGGAGGGGATCTGAGCGTCTGCATTTCTAACACGTTCCCAGATGCTGTCGTTGCTGCCGGCCCCAGGACCACACTCGGAACAGCAAGGTTTTTAAAGAGCTTTCTTTACAAACATTTTTATTTGAGGGGCACCTGGCTGGCTCTGTCGGTTAAGCGTCAGACTCCTGATTTCGGCTCAGGTCACAATCTCTCAGTTCGTGGGTTCAGGCCCCGCATTGGGCCCTGCGCTGATGGTGCGGAGGCTGCTTGGGATTCTGTCTGTCTTTCTCTCTCTCCCTCTCTCTCTCTCTCTGCCCCTCCCCCGTCTCAAAATAAATAAATAACTTAAAAATATAAAAGTAAAAATTAATTAATTTAAAAAATACACATTCTCTGTCCCCCGAGCCCAGCCCCAGTGAAGCAGAAACTCAAGGCTGGGGCCGGGCTGTCTGTGCTATGGTCTGAGGCAAAGCCAGGGGTTCGAGCCCCTGCTGAGGCTGGAGAATCGGGACAGAGAGAGCCTGGTAGCCAGAGCGTACTCTCCACGGAGGGGGAGACCGGGCTGAGCCTCCACCTGCTGCAGGATGACGGATTGCCAGCTGATGGCCAAACCCAGCAGAGATCAGTCTTCCCGTCTGTAAAATGGGGCCAAGGACCAGGCCGGGGCTTGGGGGAAGGGCAATAGAGTAGGTGAGCCCTGTGGTTCATGTGAGCGCTGCATTTCTAGGATGCTGGGATGGTTCCTTAAAGCTCATGTAATAAGTTTAAAAAATAATAGTAAACCGCGGTCCCCACACAGCTCGCTAAGCGCGCCCCGGTGTCTCTGCAGGTCTCGGAGCTGAGACAGCAGCTTCGCCTCCGGGGGCTGCCGGTGTCCGGCACCAAGACGGCGCTCATGGACCGGCTGCGGCCCTTCCAGGACTGCGCCGGGGCCCCCGTGCCCGGCTTCGGGGACATCACGACGGTCACCTTCCCCGTGACGCCCGCCGGCGCGCTGCCCGGCGGCCTGTACCGCTTCGGCAGCACCAGCTCCAGCCCCCCGATGTCGCCCGCCTCGTCCGACCTGTCGGCCGCGGGCTCCCTGCCCGACGCCTTCGGCGACGCGTCCCCGTCGCTCTGCCTGCACGCGTCGCCGGCCCCCGCGGGCGCCGAGGACGCGCCCCCCGGCGGCCTGGGCGGGGGCCCCCCGGGGGGCGCGGAGCTGGACGCGCCCGACGCCGAGAAGGACAAGATGCTGGTGGAGAAGCAGAAGGTGATCAACGAGCTCACCTGGCGGCTGCAGCGCGAGCAGCGGCAGGTGGAGGAGCTGCGGCTGCAGCTGCGCCAGCACAAGCGGGGCCAGGGCGCCCCCGACGCGCCCCCGCCCTTCCTGGTGAAGCAGGAAGACGCGGCGGCCAGCTGCGCCTTCGCGCCCCAGCCGCGGCCCGGGCAGAGACTCGGCCCCGAGGGCCCCGCGCCGGCCGCCGGCCGCCGCGCCCCGGGCCCCGCCCCCTGCGAGGCCTCGGGGCCCCCCGACGCCCTCCCTTCCACCTTCCTCAGCCCGCAGTGCTCCCCGCAGCACTCGCCGCTGGGCGCCGTCAAAAGCCCCCAGCACATCAGCTTGCCCCCCTCCCCCAACAACCATTACTTCCTTCCCCCCTCTTCGGGGGGCGCGCAGGGAGAAGGCCACAGAGCCCCCTCCCCCGTGGGCAGCCAGGTGTGTGCGGCACAGGTAAGGACACCCGCTTTCGGGGAGCGGGGTGGGGCTTGGCGAGGGCTCAGGACTGACGTTGGAAGTCTCCCTGGGAAGGGTTTCTCCAAAGCAACCTCCAGACTGGCCACAAGCCTCCAGGGTAGACCCCGCTCCCCTCTCTGAAACCGAGGTTGGCTAACTCGCCCCACGGAGAGCTGGTTAATGAGTGTCTTGGCTTTCTGGGCCATGTTGGTCTCAACAGGAGCCTTGTTTCACCAACACACACGCCCGCAAGTGAGTGCACGTGGCTGTGTTCCAATAAAACTTTATTTATGAAAGCAGGTTGGTGGGCCAGATTGCCACAACCCCCCTTTTCGGCATAGAGCCTTACCGCAGGCCAAACCAATTCATGGAGAGAGCCAAGGGGAATGTTACCAGACCTTGCTGTTCTCTCCGCGTAAGGGCCTGCACAGCGCAAATATTTACTGAGCACCTAGTGTGTGCTAGTCGCTGTCCTGGTCTCTGGGGAGTAATGCCGAACTAGCCAAACAAAAAACTCTACTCTCATGGGGAGGCGGACAGTAAATAAACACGTAAAATATGTAACGTAGTAGAAGATGATACATCTGATGGAGTAAAAGGAAGGTGGGGTGGTGAAACATTTGCAAATGTACAACTTTTAAGTCAAAAGGTCCAGGACTATTTGAGCAAATCTTCGAAGGAAGTAAGGGAGAGAAAGCCTTGTGAATATTCGGGGTGAAGGTATCACAGGCAAAGGAAGAACAGCAAGCCTAAGGGCTCTGAGGTGGGAGAATGTGTGGAATGTTCAGGAGTCAGAAGGAAGGCCCATGTGGCCAAAGCAGAAGGAGATGTAGTTGTAGACAGCTTACAGGAGTAACTAGTTCAAAGGCTAGACCAAGGTGATCATCAGACTTGCCTTGTCCGTGAAGGTAAAGAATTATTGGGAAAATCTACCAAAGTCTACCTCATCCAAAGTTCTGACATCTATGGGAAAGGAAGTAGGAAGAAAACTCACATGATTGGATACCTACCACGTGACCAGCGTTAAGAGGCACCCATCTGAGTAATCTCGTTAATTGTCACAACAACCTTATTGAGCTCTAATTTGTTATTTTTTATTTGCCACTGGGGGGGGGGAGGGGAAATGGCGCTCAAGATTAAATCAAGTACCCAGGATTCTTCAAACCCAAGGTTATCTGATTCTAAAGTGCATGCCCTTTTCACACTGAATATTTTCTACCCCGGGAGTATGAGGTGTGGTCAGAAGTAGTGAGAATATGTTCTTATACACCTCCCAGAACAACACACTCAAGTGAATGATGCCCACTCAGAAGTGGGCACTCTGGGAGGCTGGGACGTACCCAGATTATCGTCACCGTTGAAAGCGTTTACTGAGCGCGTGGTATCCTAGGCAACAGAGGTAAAAATAGCTCTTGAAACGTAGCTCTGGACCCTAAGATCATTCCAACGATACGGATATACGCTCAAGAACTAACGTGTGTGCGGTGATTCTCAGTTTACAAAGCACTTGTTGAGGTTATGAACAGTTACGTGATAAATAGATAAAGAACAATATAGGATAAAGTGCCTGGTCTGGGCTTATGGCAGTTAAAGGCTGCACGAAGCAATGGGGAAGGCGAGGGAAGCAGATTGGTTGCAAAGGTCTAGAAAGTTCTGGCAAGATTTTGCAAAGGGGTTGGACTCAATGAGAAGTAGACTTAAAAATGGAAAATCGGGGGGCACCGATTTTGGTAGCTCAGTTGGTTAAGTGTCCGACTTTGGCTCAGGTCACGATCCCACAGTTCGTAGGTTCGAGCCCTGCATCGCACTCTGTGATGACAGCTCATAGCCTGAAGCCTGCTTATGATTCTGTGTCTCCCTCTCTCTCTGTCCCTCATGCTCTGTCTCTCTCTGTCTCAAAAATGAATATTTTTGAGAGTGAATACATTAAAAAATTGTTTTAAAAAGGGAAAGTTGGGAAAAGAACGTTCCATGTGGGAAAAGGTAGGGAGGTACCATGTGCAGGGTACCCTGAGGGAAGTTCGTGGAAGTTACTAGAATACAAGCTTTTGAAAGAAATAGTACCTGACATGGTTACGGGTGGAGACCATATGCTGTGAATGTTTTTGAGCAGGAGGTGATGTGCACAAAGCCAGATTTGAGACGTTGATCATGGGATTTAGGGAGGGTTCAAAAAGCTAAAGCTCCAAGGCAGGGACCAGGAGTCCCAGCAAATGCTCTCAAGTACGCTGCTGATGACCATTGAATGTGTTGCTTTTTCCTTTCAGAACTCAGGGGCACATGAGGGCCATCCTCCAAGCTTCTCTCCACAGCCTTCCAGCCTCCACCCCCCTTTCTCTGGAACCCAAGCAGACAGCAGTCATGGTGCTGGGGGCAATCCTTGTCCCAAAAGCCCAGGTGTCCAGCAAAAGGTAGGCACCTGGGCAAAAGTTTAAACTTTGCCTCTTCCCTCTTCTGTGGCCTCGTCCTCCAAATGATGAGGCTCAAACTCAGAAATAAATGGGGCACCTGGGTGGCTTAGTTAAGCATCCAACTTTGGCTCGGGTCATGATCTCGTGGTCTATGGGTTCGAGCCCCACGTCGGGCTCTGTGCTGACAGCTGGGAGCCTGGAGCCTGCTTCGGATTCTGTGTCTCCCTCTCTCTCTGACCCTCCCCTACTTGCTCTCCCTCCCCTCAAAAATAAATAAAACATAAACAAATAATAATAAAGGAGCTCCTGGGTGGCTCAGTGAGTTGAGCGTCCGACTTCAACTCAGGTCATGATCCTACGGTTCATGAGTTCGAGCCCCACTTCTGGCTCTGCGCTGACAGCTCGGAGCCTGGAGCCTGCTTCCGATTCTGTGTCTCCCTCTCTCTCTGTCCCTCCCCCATTCTCTCTCTCTCTTTCAAAAATAAATAAACATTTAAAATTAAAAACAATAATAATAAAAATGTCATAAAAGGCAGAAATAAATGACATTTAGATAAAAACAAATCCACTTGAAACAGAGTGAAATGGAGGTACAGATAAAAATTAGGGTGTTCCAGGGAACTATTTCCTGGGGTCATTCTAGAAATCGTAAAGGCTAAAATGAGCATGGTACGTTTGTGAAACAACATGGCAAACCAGTCAGTTTCCATGGAGTTGAGGATTGGAATAGAGGCACATGGGGAAACAGTGGTTGAGAAAGAGGGAGGTTTCTGGATCTGTGGAAAGGTCTAGAAAGGTGCAGAGAATTCGAATCACAGTAAAGTATCTCGGTGGAAAAAGGAAGAGGTGATACACACCAGCAGGTGTAAATCGGGTGGGAGAGAGCCAGGATATGGGAAGTTCCAAGGACTAACATGAGGCGATCAGGAGGCAAACAAGATGGCCGCCATATAGAAGTGCTACCTGTCACAAGTATGGGCAAGGCGTCCTTTGGAGACAGAGAGCTTTGAAATGGCCCAGGCCCTCCATAGAACACTCGCAATACACAAGGCTGGTTCCTGAAAAGATACCCCAACAGTGCCTCCACCTCTCTGCAAATCCACCCAGTTAGGAATGAAATGTCCTGAGGGGGTAAAGTACTCTGGGAATTCCTGGGATGATCCACTTCTTCCTATTGGACTGGACTCTTACTTTATTTCCTTTGCTCCTAACCAAAGAGGGTTTACTCTAGAGGGGAAAGAATCTGTTGGGGCGCCTGGGTGGCTCAGTTGGTCAAGCCTCCGACTTTAGCTCAGGTCATGATCTCACGGTTCGTGGGTTTGAGCCCCGCATTGGGCTCTGTGCTGACAGCTCAGAGCCTGGAGCCTCCTTCAGATTCTGTGTCTTCCTCTCTCTCAGCCCCTCCCCCACTTACACTCTGTCTCTCAAAACTAAAACATAAAAAAATTAGAATCTGCAAGGTTCCCATCCTATCATGCCTTCAGCAATATGTCTCCAGTGATAGGTATTATTAATACATTAGAATTGTTTTCTAAGCCTTGGCTCTATTTTTTCCCCCCTCACATCTACTCTTTTCCCAAAATTTAGCCTGCAGCTTATAAAACAGAAGCAGTCCATTTCTTTTCCTCTGGAAGTTTAAAAGCTTTATTTTTTCATATTATTATTTTAAGAGAATGTATGTCAAGTTGGATAACATACAATGTATACTGTGTGCTCTTGGTTTTGGGGGTAGATCTTGTAATTCATCCCAACAAGTGCCCTCCTCAATGCCCGTCACCCATTTTCCCCTCTCCCCTGCCAGTCAACCCTCAGTTTCTTCTCTGTATTTAAGGAATTCCCTCCCTCTCTGTTCCACACTGGTTTTTCCCCTCCCCTTCCCCATGGTCTTCTAAGTTTCTCAAGTTCCACATATGAATGAAACTATATAATATCTGCCTTTCTCTGACTGACTTATTTCACTCAGCACAATACCCTCCAGTTCCATCCACGTTGCTGCAAATGGCGGGATTTCATTCTTTCTCATCGCCGAGTAGTGTTCCATCGTATAGATAAACCACATCTTCTTCATGCATTCATCCATTAATGGACATTTAGGCTCTTTCCATAATTTGGCTGTTGTTGAAAGCTCAAAGCAGTCCCATCTCTGACCCGTGAGTTGATGATCTTTCTCTGCATCACACTCCCACAGGTGGCTGGTCTGCACTCTTCGGATAAGACAGGGCCAAAGTTTTCAATTCCATCCCCGCCTTTTTCCAAGTCAACTTCGGCCGTTCCAGAGATAACACAGCCTCCATCCTATGAAGATGCAGTAAAGCAGGTAACAAGCAGGTTGCCTAAATGGGCGTTGTTTTCCATTATTGAACTTCGGGGAGTCTTAGATGCTGACTTGGAGGGCATTGGGTGCCCCCGTACCAGGATGGGCAGAGTTTCTAGATGCTAATTGTAGAAGGGTGTTCAATGTACAGTGAAACCTTTCACTGTACATGGAGGGTATGTGAGGCTGAAAGAGAAGAGGTTGGGCTGGGCTTAGTGCCAGTACCAGGTGCCTGGACTTAGTACCAGCTCTGCCAACAGCCATCTGTCACTGCCACTAAGTTCTCAACTTCCCTTATGTGAAATGGGATCCCTATCTACCTTGTAAGGGTTCTTGATAGTGTATCACCGACTACATTGTCTGGACGCAGGGTAGCTACTCAAATATATGAGAAACGTTGTCAGGCTGATACTTTGTAGGTTTCTTGTTAGTTTCAAAATCCAATGATCTTGGCAAAGTAGTGATGACTGTTGTATACTCTACTGTCATTTATGTTGGGAAATTTTCCAAATAAAAAGTAAAAACCAAGGAAAAAGAAGAAGAAAAGCACGAAACGATCTCACATTTCAAACAGTCTGAGCCTGGACGAAGTACCAGATGGCCCTTTGTAGGTGTGCAGCCTAGCAAGGAAGGTCAGTGTCAGCTGCCACGCGCCGGTGTCCCACAGAACCAAATCGGCTTGCAGTTAGGTTTCATTGGACCTCAAGAGTATTTGTAAATGTCAGAAGATTTTATGCAAAAGGCGGGCTTTCTCATTTCGGAAAAGTGAGAGGATCTAACCATATTGGGGACACATTTCTACCAGAGGACAGTTGCCTGAAACAAAGCATCCGCTGCATCTTTGAGCCACAGCATGGCCCCTGCATTCTACTTTGTCTCTCTTCTTCTATATTGGGCTCATTCACATTACCTGCTAGTCCATGTGGGCACCTATTGGCTTCTGGACTGGCAAGGGACTCATTCTTTGAGCAATGCTCCCATCGGCTGTGATTATTGATTCCTCTGCTTATTTCGGAGCGAGCTCTCAGGGGAGTGGGGTACATATGTGCCTCTATTCTCCCCATTTCCTATCCCCTGGTATCTGTAAGTATCAACTGATCCTTTATGGTTTCCAGAGAAAAGAAAAAGATCAAGCAACATGGACTTCCATTGGTAAGACTCTACTGAATAATTCAGATGCGCCATAGGGAAGGGGTGTAGACAGTACGAGCATCAGTAGGTTCCACAAGCCATTGCGGTGCCACACTAGGAAAACATGGCACACTAGGAGCCATGTTCTTGGGCCGCAACCAGAGCACCCAAACAGGAAGCACCCACTCTTCAGAGTGAGAACAAATGGGTATACCATCCGTGGACTAAGATGCTCTGCTTGTGGAATGGAAGCCTCTCAAAAGGCGGACTCACTCTGAGGGACTCTTCTGGGGAGCACTCTGTCTTCTTGTCCCCTTCTCTTCTTGTAGTAAATCGTTTCATTCAGTAGTTTTCCTTTCTGAAATTAACCCTGAGCTTCAGTTGAGCAGTCAGTTACCATCGTGTTCCCGGCAGCATTTTTCACAAACAGTGGAAGCAGTCCAAGCGTCCATCGATGGATGAATGGTTATCCAAAGCATGGCGAATACACACAATTAATGCTAGTCAGGCTTAACAAGGAAAGGGATTCTGACAGGTGTTACAACATGGGTGAGCCCAAAGGACATTATGCTCAGTGAAGTAAACCAGTAACGAAAGGAAACATACTGTGTGAATCCACTTATAGGAGGAGGTATCTAGAGTTGTGAGATTTCTAGGAACAGGATTGAGATTCCCAGGAACGGAAAGCAGAACTAAAGTTGTCAGGGGCTATGGGAGGAGAATGGAGAGTTCATGCTCAGTGAGGAACAGAGTTTCAGTTTGGGAAGAGGAAAAAGTTCTGGAGACAGGTGAGGGTGAAGCTTGTAGAATAATATGACTATTGGGGCACCTGGGTGGCTCCATCGGTTAGGCGGCCAACTCTGGCTCGAGATCCGGTTTGTGGGTTCCAGCCCCGCGTCGGGCTCTGCGCTGATGGCTCAGAGCCTGGAGGCTGCTTTGGATTCTGTGTCTCCCTCTCTCTCTGCCTCTCCCTCACACTCTTTCCCTTGCTGTCTCTCAAAAATAAATGAGCACTGGGGCACCTGGTGGCTCAGTTGGTTAAGCGTCCTACTTTGGCTCAGGTCATGATCTCACGGTTTGTGGGTTCGAGCCCCATGTCAGGCTCTGTGCTGACACGTCAGAGCCTGGAGCCTCCTTTGGATCCTGTCCCCATCTCTCTCGCCCGCCCCCCCCCCATGCTCTGTCTCTTTCTCTCAAAAATAAATAAAGAAAATAAATAAATAATGTGATTGTAAGGTACTCCATGTCACTGGACTCTACTCTTAAAAAATGATGAAGACGGTAAATTTTGTGTTCTGTGTATGTTATCACAATTTGGGAAAAAAAGTACCCTAACCAAACCTAGTTCAAAAACCTATAGTACTATTCCTAATGATTTCCCGCTGAAGAGGGAGCAGCCTTCTAACCTCTCCATTCTCCTCTGCTTAATTTGCAATAGCAAATGACTCGGAGTCAGCAGATGGATGAGCTCTTGGATGTCCTCATTGAAAGTGGAGGTAAGACTGCTCATCTCTTGCCCATAGGAATGCCCAGTACCTGCATGTGATCTAGACAGTGAACCCTTAGGACCAAGGTCGGATGCTTACCAAAAGCCATGAACGGGTAGAATGTCACTGTGCGGGAGCTCCCTGTCCACACTGGAGCAGGGAAAAGAAGGTGCAGTGCATAATTTGCCCCTCTGCCCAAGGAACTTGTTCACCAATCCTTTTACCCTGTTTCTCTATGTGCTTTCTCTCATGACTCCATTTCTCTTGCCACTTCTAATCCCAATCTCCCTATAATAGAGTAGATAAAGCAAGTTTGGTGCCACCTCCTCGAAATGAAATTCAATCCACGATCTCCCACTGGATGGTCTGTTCAGGTGCAGACGTCATGAGCGCTTGCAACAAAAAATCATCAGCGTGTTCTTTTGGCATCCTTTTCAATGGTTCACTTATTAGCTTTTAAAAATTATAGAGTATGTGCTCAGAATCTGTAACCACACAGATGAATAAGATCAGGTAAGGGGAAAAACACCTCTGGTCTGAGCCCTTCAGTAACAACATTGAAAGTTTCAGAGAAGGGTAAGGCACCTGGGTGGCTCCGGTGGCTAAGCGTCCAACTCTTGATTTCGGTTCAGGTCATGAGCTCACAGTTGGTCATGAGATTGAGCCCCTCATCGGACTTCTGGCTCAGCATGGATTCTTGGGATTCTTAGAATTTTCTCGCTCCTTCTCTCTCTGGCCCTCCCCTTCTTGCATGCATGCACGCACTCTCTCTCTCTCAAAATAAATAACCATAAAAAAATAATAAACTTCTGAGGAGTGGCCAGCCGTTGTACTGGCTCAATGCTGCCCCAGACAAATGCTACCTTTATGGAGCTCACAGTCTGGTAAGGAAGATAGAAAATGCGAGAATGAACAGGTACTCTCTCCACTGTGTGTAGCAAGAGTATGAAGGAAAAGATGGGCACAGGCGTATGGATCTTTATTTTTTTTTATATATTTATTTATTTATTTATTTATTTAATGCTTGAAAATATTTTTTTTTACAAATAGTTTATTGTCAAATTAGTTTCCACATAACACTCAGTGCTCATCCCCAAAGTGCCCTCCTCCATGCCCATCCCCCGCTCCCCCCCACATCCATCAGTCCTCAGTTTTTGTCAGCATTCAAGAGTCTCTCATGGTTTGCCTCTCTCCCTTTCCCCCACCATTTCCGCCCTTCTTCTCCCCCTTGTTCCTCCATCAAGTTCCTCCTAATCCTCCTATACGTGCAAACATATGATATTTGTCCTTCTCTGCCTGACTTATTTCTCTCAGCATAACACCCTCAAGGTCCATCCATGTTGCTACACATGGCCAGATTTCATTCTTTCTCATTGCCATGTAGTATTCCATGGTATAGATAAACCACATCTTCTTGATCCGTTCATCTGTTGAGCATATGGATCTTTAAAACTTTTGTGATGGAAAGATAAGAGGGTACTGTCAGACATCCTTATATTTAAGTTTATTTATTTATTTTGAGGGGAGGAGGGGCAGAGAGAGCGGGAGAGAGGAAATCCCAAGCAGGCTCCGCACTATCAGCGCAGAGCCTGATGCGGGGCTCGAACCCACAAACCATGTGACCAAAGTCAGATGTTTAATCGACTGAACCACCCAGGTGCCCCCACCCTTATATTTTTAATGACGTGTATGGCCAGGTCAGCAAAGGTGAGGGTGTAGGAGGGGAGCACAGGAGATTGAAGCACAGAAGAGCAATCATGAATCAATCACAAACGATTGGCGTTTCCTAGAGAAACACAGCAGGATGCTATGCTGTGTTGAGTGCCAGCCGTAGGCTGGTCACCATGAATCTAAAGTGAGACCAGTCTGCTCCATTGTGTCATTTTCTCTTGCAACCAAGATTCATCCAGGTGTGGGGTCTTACCAAGGGGGTATGGTGCATAGCATATATGGGGCGCCTAGATGGCTCAGTCTGTTGAACATCCAACTTTGACTTAGGTCATGATCTCACACTTGGTGAGTTCGAGCCCCCAAATCAGGCTCTTTGCTCCCAGAGCAGAGCCTGCTTCAGATCCTCTGTCCCCCTCTGTCTGTCCCTTCCCCGCTTCTGTTCTTTCTCAAAAATAAATAAATGTTAAAGAAAAAGGAGAATATATATAAGACAATGACTATAATGGTGGATTAGAGAACACAGGCTGAACAGGGAAAGAAGTGAGTGATGGATGGAAAACGTAGTAGAGTCAGTAGATCGGAACAACCCCAAGTGGCCGAGAAACTACTGTCACAAGGTACTTAATATGTGAACTAGAGAGATAGGAGGGGATGGACAGAGAGGAGGAGATTTTGCTTGAGACTGAACTTGTAGCAGGTACAGCTTTGGGGGACGACCAGGCCCAGGGAGTCCAACAGAGTGGGAATGGAGGAATCACTGAAGTTGACAGGGAAAGAGTGTCAAAGCACTGAGAGGCCATGGAACAGTCACTTCTCCAGATGCTGAAGCCACAGGGAAGGACAAGAGTTGAAATGGGAGAGGCAGTGAACTAGGGAATTGAGTTTTCAGTGGCTACGGAAGTGTGGCCAGGAGACTACGGTGGGGACAAGTCTTATATTCTGACTCCGAAGGAAATGAGCCCCCTCTGAGGGTGTAAGGGAAGATGCAGTGTCCTCGGGAGACAGCCAGGTGTCAGTGAAGGAGCAGGTAAAGGAATCTGCTTTGAGAGTTTGTGGATCACTGAGTGGAATTTCCAGAAAGAGAGGGTACAGGGAGAGACCAGAGAGAAGAATTGGGCACACATAGAGCACTTTAGGGATAGGGCCGGGTGATTAGCAGTGACCAGAGAAGTGTGGCCACCTCTTGTGTCCAAGTGTGACTCATTCATTCGAAAGATCCCTACTAGGGGCACCTGGGTGGCTCAGTCAGTTAAGCCTCCAACTTCGGCTCAGGTCATGATCTCACAGTTCGTGAGTTCGAGCCCCACATTGGGCTCTGTGCTGACAGCTCAGAGCCTGGAACCTGCTTTGGATTCTGTATCTCCCTCTCTCTCTGCCGCTCCTCCACCCACACTCTGTCTCTCTCTGTCTCTCAAAAGTGAATAAACCTTGAAACTTTTTAAAACAAAAATAAAGATCCCTACTGTATAGCATCTCCATTGGAAGTAGTGTAACAATTCCCGTTGTGTTTCGCCAACAGAAATGCCAGCTGATGCTAGAGAGGATCATTCCTGTCTTCAGAAAGTCCCCAAGTTACCCGGGTCTTCCCGAAGCCCTAACGCTGCCCTCCCCAAGCCCTCGTCATCAGGCCAACTCTCCTTCGATCACTATGGCACCGACAGCGATGAGCACCTTGAGGTCTTATTAAATTCCCAGAGCCCCTTGGGGAAGGCGGGCGATGTGGCCCTTCTAAAACTAGGGAGCGAAGAGCCTCCTTTCGACGGAATAATGGATGGATTCTCTGGGAAGCCTGCAGAAGACCTCTTTAGTGCGCACGAGATCTTGCCAGGCCCCCTCTCCCCGATGCAAACTCAGTTTTCACCTTCCTCTGCAGACAGCAGTGGGCTGCGGTTAAGCTTCACCGAATCTCCTTGGGAAACCATGGAGTGGCTGGACCTTACGCCACCCAGTTCTACGCCAAGCTTTAGCTCCCTGGGCCCCAGCGGCCCCAGCATCTTTAACATTGATTTCCTGGACGTCACAGATCTCAATTTGAATTCCCCCATGGACCTTCATTTACAGCAGTGGTAGATAACATCTGATGGAGAGGCGTTAAGGGAGACCCATGGGGATTCCGTGGGGGAAAGCACACAACCAAAAACTCTCCTATCATCCAAAAGGAGGAAGAGTTAGGCAAGGAGGAGGAGAAAATTAAAAAGAAACAATGGAGACTCTGTGTCAGTCAATGAGAGCACATAGGAGTCTTTAGATCTATGTAAAATGTAATATTTACCAACATGCAGTAACTGTTCATGATTTCAGCTGTGCGCTCAGATATGTGCTTTCTGAGATCAAGAATGCCAAAAACAAAAAAATGTGTTTCACTGCCTTTTCAAACACCGATGTTTTTGTAGCCCGTGATTTTTCTCAGGCATTGTTTGAGCGTGATCTCACTTCATAAGCTTTTCTCATGAATTTATACTGTGGAAAGGAAATGTAACTTTTTTAGAATCCAGGGAGTATAGCATAACCAGCAAAGTTTCTGGAAGATACACTCAGTGGTGCTGCATCTCAGCACCCCCTTCTCTCTCTTTCCAAACAGAAGTCAGGCCCAACTTCAGTTGGGTACTGGTGGTAGAATAGAGGGACAGAACCAATCCATTCCCAAGGAAGTGGAATTGACTCAGTGTCCCTCGGCCACAAAGCTGCCCCAGAGGGGTGCTTCCAATCCTGGACCCAGGACTCCGTGTAGTCACTGAGAACAACGAGCCTACGTTTGGGCTGCCCAGAATTTCCCTCTTTCTCAACCAATAACCCAGTTGCTTCTGCTGTCCCTGTGGCGATAAGCACCACGAAATAGCCAAGAACCTGAATGCAAATAAAAACGAAACCCCCCTGCCATGGAACATTCCCCAACACAGCCCCCTTGAGTCTCAAAGACTGGAGATGAGCCCATGATCAGATGGGAAGAACATCTCTAGCTTCCGGAAGCCGTAGCAGGATCATTCAGACATTCACGTCTTGTGAGAATGAATACCATGGGTTACTATAATCGGATGACTAATTATGGAGGTCCAACTTTTTTTTAGAGGGATGGTAGGGGGTCCATCCGTTTATCTTTCTCCCACTCCTCTTTTCTTTCACGACACCAATCTTTTCCTGCTCCCCATTTGAAACTCCTTTTTCTGCCCCAACATGGAGAGAAGAGGACTCCTCAGATCGAACAAGCTGCCCTACTCCTAATAAAACCATATTTTAAAAAGCTAAAAATCCAGGCTCTCCCAGAGAACTCATTCTCCATATGCATAATTTGCTACAAAAAGCTGAAAGAATGTCCTTGGGGGGGTAGAGAATGACCCTGGGGTTCTCCATCCCAAAGCTCATTCTACTGTCATTTGATTTACTGCAGTAATCAATTTGGGTGGTTCTGGGGAAATTGGAAATCCTTATATTGTAAAAATAGGTAACGAATGATATTTACAAGGAGAGAGGATTTTTCAGGTCTGGGCGGTGAAAGCAAACACAGTCGCACATCAAAAACGAGGGAAGGAAGGAAGAGGATTTTTCTCGTGTGCGTTCCTCATCATCTTCTGCTTTTGCCGGGAGTTGTTTTCAACTCAAGTGGTGAGGCAGCCTCTTTAAAGCTCACTGTGGCTCCCAACTCACCGTTTTCTAGTGTTGCATGCCTAGAAAGTAGCTCTTGCTGGTTTGGTTGTTTGTTTGTTTGTTGTTGTTGTTGTTTTAATTTAAATCACTAAGGCACTGTGTTCTTCTTTTGTAAAAAAAAAAAAAAAAAATTCACTGTGCACTTATGGAGAAAATAACCAAACGTGATTTTAGACAATGTCTCTTGGATAAACCAAAGATTTAGAAGTCATTCCATTGTTAACTTGTAAACATGTGTGAACATAGAGTGTTTTTGGTGACCGGTACTCTGAAAGCTCCCAGATCTTATGGGGGTGGGGTAGGTGTGCGTATGTGTATAGATATATGCAGATGTATATGTCTGTGCTCATATGTGGGCGGATATACAGGGATATGTATATATCTATACATATATGTGTATTTGTGTGTCTCTTAAAAAGAGGTGACACAGAGTCCTGTACCAAAAGCCTTTAAAGCCTCAGTTTGCTGTGAAATGCTCAGTTGGCCTTTGTCACTACGAGTTCCCGATTAATCAGCTGGACTCGACGTTGCCTCTCTGTGAATGACTAACGGCCCCAGCCCAGTGACTCACAGCCACTTGCTCACCGTGAACACGCTCATCTTGACAAAGAATACAGATGTGAAAAGACAGAACTGCTCCCCCGTTAGTAATTCAGTCTCTCGTAGGAAAGCATCAGAGGGCACGAAAGTCATTTTTACATTCCTCGATCTGCCTTGTGTTTTAAAAGATCCACGTGGTAAATGTTACTTTTCACGTTTCACGTCCGTCATCGGAACCCAAAACCTAGAGGGGGGTAAAAGTCCCCAGTGTTTTCTGTGAAGATGAAGCTATGGGAAGAAAACCCTATTTGCACATTCCTCACGTGTGTGGATCCCTCGGAGGTCGAAGTTTTATTTTGGATCTTGACGAAGCTCGCCGGTCAGTCCATGTTTCGTGTGCCACGTTGTACGATTTGTATGTTCATGTTTTCTCCCTTTGCTGCCTTTGGAAAACACACTCACGGTGTCCCTACTCGGAGGCTCTGGTCTGAGCGTTAATTTTGGTTTCCTTTGGGTATTTCTAGTGGAAGGACGAGACTGAGTCAGGAGGCCACTGTGCTTTGTAAGACTGTGTCTTGTCACGGAGACCTTTTTAGGATATTACTGCCACTGATATACACGCGTCACAGCTGACAAGAGACATTTGCTATTTCTAACCAACATGCTTCACGCAGAGCAGACCCCTGGATTCTCAACACTCTCCCGCAGCCTCCACACACCATATTCCCTGTGTCTCTCCAATAGAGCAGAAGTGAGATACACGGTAGAAAATCAGGGCTAGCTGGGAGACCATCGAAGAAGTTGGCTGTGCCCAGTGGATCAGATAGACCGTGTTAATTCATCTATCTCATCCCAACTCGTCCTGTTGGGAGTGTTTGTTTTCAGTTCTTTTAAACTCTAAGGGCGGCCTCCTTTCTGGGGACCCATGGGGCACGATTGGAAGATGCACAGAAGAGACTTCTGAAGATGGCCACGGTCAAGTTTCCCTCTTAGAGCCTGAACATAACCATGGGTAGTTTTCTCGAGATTCCTGGGGCCCCCGTGGTGAAGCAGACCTGCAGACGGAACGTTGCAGACGCAACCCCGATGTTGCTGCGGCCACGTGGGTTCTAATGGTGATTACCAGCAGGCTCAGAAAGTTCATCTGTGCAAATGCTTTCGTTAAGCCGGTGCTCATCAGTAGTAGCCTTGCTACTAATGGTGTTATTGAGACAACATGAGTTCTGTTATAAGGGAGAGAGAGAGGAAGGAAGGAAGGAAGGAAGGAAGGAAGGAAGAAGGAAAGAGTGGAGGGAAGGAAGGAAAAAGTGTAGGGAGGGAAGGAGAGGAGAGGAAGAAGGGAAGGAAACCAAGAGCGTCTCCACCTGAATAGTCAGGGATCTGTGCACTGATGGCCTTTGCCATTCAAAAACATTTACTTCCAATCTGGAAGAAAACAACACCCTACCCTAAGCATTCAAGACAGTCCTTCTCAAAATATATTTAAACTCCATCAGTTCTTCCAGAAACACATACTGGCCTGGCCGGAAACTCCCGCATCGTTGTCTCACCCAGTGGACAATTCCCTGACATTTTTTTCTTGTCTCTGCGATCCAACAGCGATAGCATAGCGCTTGGCGATCTCTCGGTATCTCCCACCACTAAGCTTTGGTTTTCATTGCTGGATACAGAAGCCCCTTGAAAATCTGGAAAGGGTTAAGGAAACTTCTGTTGTCTTTTTCTCCATTCCCTGTCTTTGACTCTCGTAACAAGCTCTCAATGCGAAAGGGATGCTGGGGGGGAGGGGTGTCCTCGGGGAGCCACCATTCCTTAGGAGGAAAGCACTTAGCCTTTCCCTTCAGGTCTCCATTCCTCACAGTGGGGAGCCCACAAGGTCCGGCACAGAGTGAAGACAGTCTGGGGGTCTTCGTTTCCCTGTAAATCCAGTATAAGCCAGCAGGAGGGGCTCAGATGCTGAATTTGCTAGTTCTTAGATGGATGTGATCTCCAGACACGCAGAGTCCAGGTCCTGAAACAAGAGGGTCCTATGGTTCTGGAGCCGCTTAGGTTGTGTTAAGGAGCTGGGTTTGATTCTAGAACCCACGTTTTCAGAGGACCCCCTGGCTAAGTGGAGTCTATGCGTGAGAAGACGATTTCAAGACAGGAAGATCTGGGAAGAATTTCTCTAGCATCTATCTGCCAGGGACTCACTGGGTTCAGTAACATACAAGTGAGCTCCCTTTTTTTGTAAATTTTTTTTAATGTTTTATTTATTTCTAGGAGAGAGAGACAGCGTGAGTAGGGGAGGGTCAGAGAGAGAGGGAGACACAGAATCGGAAACAGGCTCCAGGCTCTGAGCTGGCTGTCAGCATAGAGCCCGACGCGGGGCTCGAACCCACGAACCATGAGATCATGACCCAAGCAAAAGTCAGACGCTTAACCGACTAAGCCACCCAGGCACCCCTAGTGAGCTCCCTTTTGATTCTAGGGTTTGGTGATTTCCCCAGTGGATCAGGACGAACCAAACTCCTGACCATCTCTTCTGCTTCTTATAACCACCTGCTCCCTTCATGGAGGCTGGTTAATGTGAGTTTCCTCCAGAAATTGTTTCACAGCCCCCAAGTGTCTGTGGAGAGGGGGAGTGTCTTGATGGGGATACTGGATGCTATTCTAGTGTTTTCCAAAGAAAGGGAACCCATACTGCTCCCTGGAGTCCCCCTCCAGCTGGCCTGCAGTGATGAAAGAGGGTGACACATTGCCTGAAGCCCTTCCTTGGTGAAACACAGCAAAGCAATCACGAAACCCAGCACAGGGGTCTCTGCGGGGGCCTGCGTGTTGTTTTCACATTGGTCTCCCTTGCTCAAGTATCCATTTCCGGAAAGAAACGTGTGTTACCAGGAAAAGAAGCAATGGCTAAAATACCAAAGTTGGCATGTATTCTTTTTAAAAAATATATAAATATATTTTTAAATAAAATGTTTTATTTTGAAAAAGACCTGTGAGCTTTTCTTTTCTTTTTTTTTTTTTTTTTTCTTTTTCCTGGCTGCAGGATACCCCAGGCACTGTACCAGGCGGGCGCTCTACCGGTGGTGTTTTTCCATTGTGTTCTCACAATGGCACCTTGAAACTACGATTATTATCGCCATTTTACATACAAAGAAACTGAGGTTCAGAGAGGTTAAGGAAATAGTTTAAGATTCTATACCAGGGAGATGTTGGGGGGGGAGGGGGCATCTGGCTAGCTCAGTCAGTAAAGCATGTGAGTCTTGATCTCAGGGTTGTGAGTTCAAGCTCCACATTGGGCATGGAGCCTACTTAGCTGAGAAAAAAAATTCTATACTTGAAATATATTGAGCCAGCTGCCAAACTCTTTTTTTTTAATCTCTGAGGTCCTTAATCTCAAACAATGCACATCTCTCCTGCACTTATCACTAATGACATGATTAAAATGAAGACTTTTGTGGAAAAGAGCAGACTCTTGTTTCACATACAGTGTATAGTCTAATGTGGGGCTTGAACCCACAAACCATGAGATCACGACCTGAGCCAAACTCAAGAGTCAGATGCTTAACCGACTGAGCCATCCAGGCACCCCAAGAGACCTCATTTTTAACTTGATCACCACTGTGAAGACCCTATCTCCAAAGAAGGGCACATTCTGAGGTAACAGTGATTAAGACTTCAGCGTATGAATTCAGAGGGGAGGCCCAGTTCAACCCACAATGGAAAGCAAACGGGCCACGCCCTGAGGAGCCTCCTAAGACATACAGAGTGGATGAACTCATGGGCTTTGAAAGTATGAGCTTTGGGGCGCCCGGGTGGCTCAGTCGGTTAAGCATCCAACTTTGGCTTCGGTCATGATCTCATGGTTTGTGAGTTGGAGCCCCACGTCGGGCTCTGTGCTGACCGCTCAGAGCCTGGAGCCTGCTTCGGATTCTGTGTCTCCCTCTCTCTCTGCTCCTCCCCCCGCCGCTCTCTCAAAAATAAATAAACATTAAAGAAAAAATTTTAAAAGTATGAACTTATAAAGCACGATCTTTAATCCTGTAGGGCATCAATGAAGAGCAACAATAGTCTTTAAACACTTTAGAAAGATAACTTTACAGCCTGGAAATGGATTGGAATGGAAAGACAAGGGAAGGGCAGCCCAGTCCATTTTTGTGAATTACTCTGATAAATCACTGGTGCTCTCCTTACCCTATAGACATGAGAACTTAAAGAGAAATGATGAGTAATGAACATACTGGATTTAGAATAATGCTGGGTAGGGGCACCTGGGTGGCTTAGTCGGTTGAGTGTCCGACTTTCGCTTAGGTCATGATCTCGCGGTTCGTGGGTTCGAGCCCCGCGTCGGGCTCTGTGCTGACTGCCAGCTCAGAGCCTGGAGCCTGTTTCAGAGTCTGTCTCTCCCTCTCTCTCTGACCCTCCCCTGCTCACGCTGTCTCTCTCTCTCTCTCTCCTAGAAATGAATAAAAAAATATTTAAAAAAAAATAATGCTGGGTTGGGAGTGGGGTCTGAGTGAAGGTAGTGACTTAAGAACCTGTTGGAGTAAACCAGGCAACAGGCAGATAGTAACTCTCCTAAGAAAGTAGCAGTGGGAATAGAGAGATGAAGGTTGATTTGAGACATGTTAATAGAATGGAAGGTATGAGGTTGATCATCGGGTGTGGATGGTGAGGAGGGTTTGGAGTGGGAGGGATAGTTGGATGTTAGATGCTGAGTGCGTGTTAATTCCATTCACAGGGGCAAAAGCCCAGAATGAGGAATAGCTACTTGATAGGAAAAATTGTGAATGTGATTTTTGAGGGTCTCATGCCTATGGGACATACACACATCAAAAGTCTTTGCTAGGGGGGCGCCTGGGTGGCTCAGTCGGTTGAGCATCCAACTCTTGATTTTGGCTCAAGTCATGATCTCGAGGTTCGTGGGTGTCCTTTTGGGCTTCGTGCTGAGCATGGGAGCCTGCTTAAGACTCTCTCGCTCTTCCTTTCTCTCTGCCCCACTCATGTGCTCTCTTGCTCTTCTCATGCTCTTGCTCTCTCTCTAAAATTAAAAAAAAGAAGGCTTCATTAGAGAGGTCTGGAACTCAGAGTGCCTTTGCATAGACATTTAGATACAGGAGTATCCCACATACAGAAGATAACGGAAGTCATGGTAATGACTTTGACCTATACAGTGTGTTCAGTGAGAAAAAAAGGGGGTGCCAAGGAAACCCAGCATGTAAGACATTGTCAAACGAGAAAGGAAAGGAAGTAGCTGGAAAAGCAGGAGGAAAACCAGGAGCTGGCAGCCCCCTAGACACTGAGGTGGGAGAAAATTTCAAACAAGAGGGAGTCTTTAATCATATCATATCTAATACTGCATGTTCCATAGATGAGGGCTGAAGGCTGCTGCTTGATTTCATAATAAGGAGGCGGTTGTTAACCAAGGTGAGAATATCAGGGGGACAGTGGTGTAGACTGAGGAATAAAAGGAGGTGAGGAAGGGGCGCCTGGGTGGCTTAGTAGGTTAAGCGTCCGACTTTTGCTTAGGTCATGATCTCGCGGTTCGTGGGTTCGAGCCCCGCGTCGGGCTCTGTGCTGACTGCCAGCTCAGAGCCTGGAGCCTATTTCAGAGTCTGTGTCTCCCTCTCTCTGACCCTCCCCTGCTCACGCTCTCTCTCTCTCTCTCTCTCTCTCCTAGAAATAAATAAAAAAATATATATAAAAAAAAAAAGGAGGTGAAGAAGTGGAGACAAAGAATTCAGGCATGCGTTTCCAGAAGTATGGCAATGTGGGGAAGAACGTACACGTGGCCATAGCAGAGAGTCAAAACTTTGAAGGACTTATTTTCAAGAGGAGAGTTATTTGAGCTCATTTCAAAGCTAATAAGAAATAGGTAGTATACACAAGAGAGAAGGTGGTGGAGAATGGTGTTGAGGGTGAGTTGCCTTCGAGAAGAGGGGGGAAATGACTTAGGGGCAGGAGAGAAAGAGGAATGTGAGAGGCGATGGGGGTGTGTTGACGGGGTGGTATGACACCGAGGGAAGTTGTCACATGGTGGCTTCCATTTTGCACTTTGAAACGAGATGGAGAGATGGTGTTCATCTAATGGGGAGAAGAAGAATGAGGTAGAAAGTTTAGTGAAAAATGGAGAAAGGCTGATTTAAGAGCAGTCGAATGAGCCAGAAGACCTGGCTGGATATCACCCCTCTGCACAATGGCGGGACTTGCCATTAACAACAGCAATAGCCCGGCAGGAAGTAGAGACAGCAGAGAGGTGAGTGCCTCCAGCAAGCTGAGGATGATGCAGGAATAGGTATGAAAGTAAGAAAACAGAACTGAGTGATGGAGGATATGATTAAAGAGGAGCTAAAATGGTGAACTGTGTGGTATACAATGTACTACTCTAGGAAAATAAGTTCAGACTGGAGACAGAAAGAGGTGAGGCTCAGAAACTAGACGTGAACTAATAAAAATTGGTATTGACTAACAAACACAGTGTTGCTGCAATAATGTATTGGTCATGATTTTCCAGAGAAAGAGAGCCAATGGGGTTATAGATAGGTAGATAGATAGATAGGTAGGTAGGTAGATACATACATACATACATACATACATACATGGATACATAGATACATGGATACATGGATACATAGATATAGAGATAGAGAACTAAAGATAGAAATCGATATAGATATCTCAACCTCTAGATATCGCCATAAAAATAGAGATTATCTATAAAGATACATATCTATAGATATATTGGGATATACAAATGTTTGGCATCTATATAGATGATATATAGAGATTTATTTGGGGAATTGGCTCACATAGTTGCAGAGGTTGGGATATACCATTATGTGCTGTCTGCTAGCTGGGAAACTGAAAAACCCAGTACATGTAATTCAGGCTAGTCTGAAAGCCTGAGACCTGGGGAAGCCAGTGAGTTTGAAGTTCTGACATCCAGGAGCTCTGACGTACAAGAGCAGAGAATATGGATGTTCAAGCTCAGAAAGAGAGCGAGATTTCACCCTTCCTCTACTTTTTGTTCTGTTTCAGGCCCTCAACAAACTGGATAACACCCACGCACATTGGTGAGTCGGACCCCTCTTCACTCTGTCTACTGATTCAAAGGCAATCTTTTCCAGAAACACCCTCACAGACACTCCCAGAAATAATGTGTCACCAGCTATGTGGGCATCCCTTCATCCAGTCAAATTGACACATAAAATTAGGGCCACCGGGGTTTCAGTCAGTTAAGTGTCTGACTCTTGATCTCAGCTCAGGTCTTGATCTCAGGTCGTGAGTTCAGGCCCTGCCCTGGGTTCTACGCTGGGTGTGATGCTTACTTAAAAACGAAAAACCGACACATAAAATTAATCGTCACAAGTACTACTGATCATGTAATCACACTGTGACTGTCAGCAGTAGCAGCATCATAAATGAATATCCACGTGTATCATTAAGTGGCGATGAATAACGGTCTCCCGTTCTGGCTCAAAGTGGAAACTTTGATTTCACACATGCCTAGATTATAGGAAGTCCCTTTATCATTCCAAAGTCCACATCATCTCCAACTGTCAAGAAATGCGCTTGTAGGGGCACCTGGGTGGCTCAGTTGGTTAAGTGTCCGACTTCGGATCAGGTCACGATCTCACAGTTCTAGGGTTCAAGCCCCACATCGGGCTCTATGCTGACAGCTCAGAGCCTGGAGCCTGCTTCCGATTCTGTGTCTCCCTCTCTCTCTGACCCTCCCCTGCTCATGCTGTCTCTCTCTCTCTCTCTCAGAAATAAATAAAACATAAAAAAAAAAAAAAAAGAAAAGAAATGCCCTTGTATCCAGTAATGGAAAGAAGGATCCACAGTTCCTGGCTTTTGATGTAAGAATGGAACACCAAGTGCATATTCTTGGAGACTGGAGAGTCCTATATTCACTAAAATGGGTTATTTTGAGACGGTTCTTTGTGCATCCCACTCCCCTTCCCCAGGCCAGGGAAATTAGAGCCACAGCTGCCGAGAGGGAAGTCCAGGGACTTTCCATGTGTTACTGCTGTGGCCTGAGGGGCTCCTCGAAGTGTGGTCTAACTTCCTTGGCCTCATGCTCAGGCAAGGGACCTCCAGGCCAAAGTCAGCTTGGACTTCTCCAACGTGGAGAACCGCCGATCTTCAAGTAACATGGCCTCGAGATTGGCAGGCTGGATTCCGCGTTCTTGCCGTCCCTTCCGGCCCTGAGCAGGGTCTGAGCCCTCTGTGCTTCTGTTGTGCAGCAACCTGGTAAGGGTTCACACTGACACTTCCCAAGGGCACGGATCTGGCAAGGACAGGGTCCAGTGGTGGTGACCATATAATTTATCATCTAGATCAGAACACTTTTGTTCAGCACAAGCGCTATATTCAACGAAGGTCAAGGCATCTAAGACAGTCCCTGGCAAACCAAGACTCTGGGCACCGTCAATAGAAGCAACCTGAAGGACCTAGGACACCCCTCCACTTTCATTGACCCCCAGTTATTCGGTTGACAGGATGCAGGGGCCAGATCACTAGTCTCATCTCTTTCTAGCATACCTTCCTGCCGTGCACAGATACCTTCTCTCCTGACTTCTAATACCATCAGTTTGTTTTTGCCTGTTTCTAACTTTACGTAAACGGAATCAAATAGAATATACTTTTCTGATGCCTTCTTTCTCTGCTCAGCTTTTTTTGTGAGGTTCATCCACGTTTTCACCCCGTATCAGATACGGCAATAATAAATTCATTTTCCTTGCCATAGAGTATTCTGCTGTATGAATTTATCACCTTTTATTTATCTGTTCTTCTTTTTGATTTATTAAAATTTTTTTTAATGTTTATTTACTTTTGAGAGAGAGGCACAGAGTGTGAATGGGGGAGGGTCAGAGAGAGAGAGGGGGCAGGCTCCAGGTCTGAGGTATCAGTACAGAGCCTGACACAGGGCTCGAACTCACAAACCGTGAGATCAGACACGAGCTGAAGTTGGATGCTTAACTGACTGAGCCACCCAGGTGCCCCTCCCCCCCTTTTTTAATTTTAGAGCGAGAGAAAGAATCTTAAGCAGTCTCCATGCTCAGCATGGAGCCTGATATGGGGCTCAATCTCACAACCATGGGATCATGACCTGAGCTGAAATCAACAGTTGGATGCTCAACCTACTGAGTCACCCAGGTGCCTCTATACTGTTTTTTGTGTGTGTGTTTTAGGTTATTTAAGTAATCTCTCTACCAACATGGAGCTTGAACTCATGACCCTGAGGTCAAGACCTATAGTCTCTACCAACTGAGCCATCCAGGCCCCCCATCTGCTCTACTGTTTTTTTGTTTGTTTGTTTTGTTTTTTAAATGATTTATTTCTAGGAGAGAGAGAGAGAGACAGCTTGAGCAGGGGAGGGTCAGAGAGAGAGGGAGTCACAGACTGAAACAGGCTCCAGGCTCTGAGCTGGCAGTCAGCACAGAGCCCGACGCTGGGCCCGAACCCACTAACCGTGAGATCATGACCCAAGCGAAAGCCGGACGCTTAACCGACTAAGCCACCCAGGCGCCCCCCATCTGCTCTACTGTTGATGGACATTATGATAGTTTCCAATTTTTGACTATTAAAAATGTTGCTCTCTGATACAGATATTCTCGCTCATGCCTTTTATTGCAAACCGGTACGCATTTCTGTAGAACACGTGATGCTGTCAATTATGGGGTGTGCCTATCACTGAGCTTTACCCAAGAACACAAAACCAGTTTCTGGAGTGCTTGTACTGATTTCCCTCTGCCCGAAATATACGAGTTCCCGTTGCTTTGCATTGTCAGCCACACTGGGTTCTACCAGTCTTTTTCAATTTTAGCCGTGTCGTGGGCATGTTGTGGTATTTCATGGTAATGTCAATTGGCACAGACTGAGTTAGTCAAAATGTCGAGCAATTTTTCATTTATTTTTAACCCATTTGGATTGTCTGTGTGGTAGAACAGCTGTTCACGTCACTCACCCATTCTTCCGTTAGGTTTTCTGCCTTTTCTCTATTGGACTGTAGGATCCTTTCTATGATCTGGAGTTGAGTCCTTTGTTTTCTGCATAGCGAATACTTTCTCGCATGCTGAGGATGGCTTTTTCATTCTCTTCATGACTCTGATAGACCAAAGTCCTTAATTGTGAAGTACCCCCATTCTCCAGTATTTCCTTGACGGGGAGAGCTTTTAGAGTCATGTTTAAGAAATCACTGTCGACCCCAAGGTCATGTAGGCATTGTTCCGTCTTGCTCCTTATTTCGATGTTTTCATTTCTTTTGGAAAGAACGATTTTTTAGTAATATGGTTTGGAGAATTGGGCGGTTGATAAACCTTTCCAGTCATGAAGTGCTTAAAAATAACTTTCTTTCGTCCTTGTTTGTGAATGTGGGACCAGATGTAGTAGACTTTTTGAGCTGCACCTGAGTCACAACCCACTTCCGCTGGAGCTCTGGATATGTGGCTGAAAATTTTATTAACACTGGGTGTTGCAGGTAGCAAGAGAATCAGATTCTCTTTTCTTCAGGGACAACCCTCTTCTCTCTGAAGAGTACTTATATACATTTGTATCTTTCTTTCTTTTGTTTTTAAAATTTTTAATGCTTATTTATTTTTGAGACAAAGAGACAGATCGTGAGTGGGGGAGGGGCAGCGAGAGAGGGAGACACAGAATCTGAAACAGGCTCCAGGCTCCAAGCTGTCAGCGGCAGAGCCCGGCAGGGGGCTCAGATCCACACACTGTGAGATCATGACCTGAGCCCAAGTCGGATGCTTAACCAACTGAGCCACTCAGGCGCCCCACTGTTTTTTTTTAATATTTTTATTTATTTCTAAGAGAGAGAGGGGCAGCGTGAGCAAGGGAGGGTCAGAGAGAGAGGGAGTCACAGACTGAAACAGGCTCCAGGCTCTGAGCTGGCAGTCAGCACAGAGCCCGACGCGGGGCCCGAACCCACGAACCGTGAGATCATGACCCAAGCGAAAGCCGGACGCTTAACCGACTAAGCCACCCAGGCGCGCCTGTTTTTTGTTTTTTTTTTTTTAATTGACATGTAACTGACATGCAACATGATATAGTTTCAGATTGCAACATAATGCTACATGTATATATTTATATATGTGATATACATAATGCTATGTGTAGATATTGCAAAATGGTCACCAAGATAGCCTAATTATACTCATTCCATACATTGCTACATTTTTTTTCTGTGATACAGACTTTTAAGATTTATCTCAGCAACTTTCAAATATACAACACAGTACCTACCTTTGAAATTCAAAAGTTTTACCATGATATATGTAAGGCCCCCCTCCTCCACTCCCCAACAGTAATATTTTACTGGCATGTAGTGAATTATTTTAATTTTAACTGGAGCCTTCCTTCAGCCCTGCAAAATATGTTTCTAGCACTTTTAAGTTTATTTCTTCATCATCCGCTCTAAAAATTCTATGACATGTTTTTTTGAATATTCTGAAAAAAAGATGCCATGTCTTTTTTCTCCTGTTTCCTGTCATTTCATTGAAGCACCTACTTTTTCATCTGAATTTTGGAGTCCATCTTTTAATGCACCCATTCCATTTGGGGGCAGTAACAAGTCTGCTATTTCCTGCCTTTATTGCCATTCATTAACTTGGGAGTCATGTGTTTCTTTATCCAAGAACTCTTTCTTGTTCAACGAGGCTCTTTTTCATGGTAACCGGTTCCCGTCATATCAAAGCAATGTTCTCTCAGTTCTTTCTAGGCATACAAATTGGACTTTAAAACTATATTGCCCTCGGGGCGCCTGGGTGGCTTAGTCGGTTAAGCGTCCGACTTTCGCTTAGGTCATGATCTCGCGGTTTGTGGGTTCGGGCCCCGCGTCGGGCTCTGTGCTGACTGCCAGCTCAGAGCCTGGAGCCTGTTTCAGTCTGTGACTCCCTCTCTCTCTGACCCTCCCCTGCTCACGCTGTCTCTCTCTCTCTCTCTCCTAGAAATAAATAAAAAATATTAAAAAAAAAAAACAAAACTATATTGCCCTTGGGGCGCCTGTGTGGCTCAGTCAGTTTAGTGTCCGACTCTTGATCTCTGCTCAGGTCATGATCTCTCCCGTTTGTGGGTTCCAGCCCCGCATCAGGCTCTGTGCTGATAGCGAGGAGCTTGCTTGAGATTCTGTCTCTTCTGCTCTCTCTCTCTCCAGAAAAAAACAAAAAATAAATAAAAAATAAGAATAAACCTCAAAACACACACACAAAAAACACACAAAAAACCAAAAACAACAAAAAGCAAAAAAAAAAAAAACAAAGCAAAAATCGTATATTGTCCTTATTTCCCACTTATTCAATGGGTGGCATTTCTCTGAATTCTCAGATTAACCTTCCTGTTTCATAGAGGGAAGAGACTTCAATAAGAGCACAGGTGTTTGGGGGCACCTCGGTGGCTCAGATCATGATCTCACGCTTTGTGAGTTCAAGCCCTGCATCAGGCTCTGTGCTGACAGCTCAGAGCCTGGAAGCTGCTTGGGATTCTGTGTCTTCCTCTCTCTCTGCCCCTCCCCAACTTGTGCTCTGTCTCTCAAAAATAAATATATGTTAAAAAAAAAAGAAGAAGCAGCACAGGTGTTTGAACTAGACAAAACTGGGTTTGAATCCCAATTGGGGCACTTAATGGCTATTCACCGAAACCTTCGGAGCTTGGACTTATTTGAGGGACATCATAAAATAAGTCCTCATCTCAGGGGTGCCTGGCTGGCAGGGTCGGCAAATCCTACGACTCTTCATCTCAGGGTTGTGAGCTCGAGCCGCACATTGGTCATGGAGCGTACTTGGAGTAGCAAACAAAGAAACCCTCATCCCAGAGTTCACTTAAGGATTAAATAAGACAATGTATGCTGAATGACACTTGACCCTTGAACAGCGTGGGTTTAACTGTACAGGTCCACTTATATGTGAATACTCTTCAGGAAATATACTGGAAACGTTTTTTGGAGATTCACGACAGTTTGAACAAACCCTCCAACAGTGTAGCCTAGAAATACCAAAAGGAAAAGAAAAAGTTAGGTATTATTGCGAGAATACGGCATGTAATACATATCACATACAAAATATGTGCTGATCGACTATGTACGCTATTGGTAAGGTTTCTGATCAACAGCAGTAGGCTATTAGTAGTTACATTTTGGGAGAGTCAAAAGTTACACCTGGAGTTTTGACTGCATGGGTGGTGGGTGCCCTCCCCCTCAAGTTGCTCAAGGGTTAAGTGTACTTAGAGTAGTACTTAGGGGTGTGGTTTATTAAGTCATTGTCATCATTATCATCTTTACTATTATACTCAACTACTGGATCTTTGTTTTGTTTGTTTATTCTCATGTAGAGAGGTCTGGTTTGTCCAGATTTGGTGGCTGAGATGGTGGGGGAGGTGGTCCAGTAGAGATGATGTGGATCTTCATTTATTTCCTCCCTTCCCCCCCCCCCCCAAAGAATAGTAAATTCTGCAGGGCCAGTGCTCCCCTCACTCGAAATTCACCCATGCCATTCTCTGCCAAAAATGTGGAAACTTTGTTTATTTCCATGAGTAACATAGAATCCTCTCATCTTTGTTGAGTTATTTCAAAATGACACTCGAGGAAGAAATTAGTTGAAAACTATTGGCTTTAGTTAGCGTTGTCGTACCTAATGTTGAATTTAAAATTTAGTGTAAATAAAGGGAATGAACACATGGATGTTTCTGGTGAAAATACAGTTGACTGTATCGTTTGGGGATAGGGTAGATTTTCTAAGCATTAAATCAAAGGCATAAAACATAAAGGGAGAGATTGATGGTTTTGACTACATTAAAAATGTAAAATTCCTGGAAGGTAAACATCGCCATTAGAGATCTTAAAACATTTTTTTGTTGTTTGATTTATTTCTGAGAGAGAGAGAGAGAGAGACAGCATGAGCAGGGGAGGGTTGGATAGAGAGGGAGACACAGACTCTGAAACAGGCTCCAGGCTCTGAGCTCTCAGCACAGAGCCCGAAGCAGGGCTCGAACCCAAGAACCGCGAGATCATGACCTGAGCTGATGTCGGACGCTTAACTGACTGAGCCACCCAGGAGCCCCAACATTAGAGATCTTAGAAGGGAAAGGCCAAACTAGAGCAAACCTTCGCCATAGACATAGACACAGCAGTATTAATATAATTACTATAACTAACAAGCTTTTAAAAATGCGTAAGAAAATATGGAACCCCATTACAGAAAAATGGGCTGAGGACACGAAGTAGTCAGCAGTCAGCTGAAGAAGAAAAACTAAATAGCCATGAAACATGTGGGCAAAATGTTTTAATGCGATTTTTAAAAATGCAAATGAAAACAGAACTAGAATGCTATTTCTCATCTCATCTGGCAAGATTATTAAAAGTGATAATAGTGTAGGTCAGGGCGTGGGGAAAATGGAAAATTTATGCACGAGAAGTGGGCCTGAAAAATATTTTCATCTTTTTATCTAGAGGAATCATTTGGCAATACAGTAAGAAGCTTACAAACATAGTGCAGAAATTCTAATTCTTTCATTTTGATCTTAAAGAAATAAGTGTGTGTATAGTTTTAGCCACCAATGTGTTAATCACAGAGATATTTAGAATAACAGGAGAGAGGACAGAACATATTTTCCTAACAAGTGTGATTCCATTTTTGAACTATATTTATAAATTTATAATGTTATCTTGCTTGGCAAGAATATCATGGTGTTCACTTTTTAATTTATCTGAGTTATTTATCCTCAATAAATACCGTTAAAATGTATGTGCCTTTATACACACACACATATACTGTTAGACTTTATTCATTAACATTTTATTAGCAAATTAATTTTATTCATAATTTTTATATCTATTTTTGTAAGTGAAATTGGTGTGTTGTTTTTGTGTTTGTGCTCTCTTCATCAGGTGAAGCCAATATCATAAAATGAATTGGGTTGCCTTCATTCTATTTCTGTGTTCTGGAACACTTTAAATAGCAGAGGAATTAATCTGTTCCTTGAATCTTTTAAAAAGCTGTCCATAAAACTATCTGGACCTGATTACTTTGGGGAGTGTTACTCTGTGACAATGTTTCCAATTTCTTTAGAGTTCTTGGTCTACTCATTCCTGCCACCACCACTCCCTCCTTTTTATTTTTTTATTTTTTTTATTTTATTATTTTTTTATTTAAACTTTTTTTTTAATGTTTTATTTATTTCTAGGAGAGAGAGAGAGAGAGAGAGAGAGAGACAGTGTGAGCAGGGGAGTCAGAGAGAGTGGGAGTCACAGACTGAAACAGGCTCCAGGCTCCGAGCTGGCAGTCAGCACAGAGCCCGACGCGGGGCTCGAACCCACGAACCGCGAGATCATGACCTAAGCGAAAGTCGGACGCTTAACCGACTAAGCCACCCAGGGGCCCTCCTCCTTTTTAAAAGTTTATCTTTATTTATTTTGAGGGAGATAGAGAGAGAAGGGGCGGGGGGGGTGGCAGAGAGAGAGGGAGACAAAACCCCAAGTAGGCTCCACACCAGCAGCACAGAGCCTGACACGGGGCTCGAACTCACAAACCATGAGATCATGGCCTGAGTCGAGATCAAGAGTTGGGGGCTTAACAGACTTGAGCCACACAGGTGCCCTTCATTCTTCCACCCACTTTTGAAGCATCTGCA
Source organism: Hyaena hyaena (assembly GCF_003009895.1). NCBI lineage: Eukaryota > Metazoa > Chordata > Mammalia > Carnivora > Hyaenidae > Hyaena > Hyaena hyaena. Next base: position 5,848,983 of record NW_024080659.1, on the reverse strand, counting down.
GCAAGTTATGTTTCCCTAATGAAAATAGAGCTTATTTTAAAATAAGTAAACATAAAATTTCAAAGGCAGGCTCTCCTAAGTTTTATTTATTTAGTTTTGTACGTGTGATTAAATCCCTTTTCTCACCCTCAAGGCTGTGTGTCTCTGTTTTTCTTCTCTTTCCCTTAGATCTTTTCATTTCATCTATCTTTTAAAATAACCTGTCCTAAAGTGAATTTATCAACTGCATCTTTAATTTCAGCTGTGGTCTGTATCGAGCGTGTTGCACACGTGTTTGTTATAGAGCCCAAGGTGAGCGAGGCAATACCTGGGTGTAGTTCTTACCGCGGAAGAGGTGAAGAGGTCCGGAGGGAAATGCATTAAGCCTCTTAATGCATAAGGTGAAGGTAGGTTGCGTGTCATTCCACCAACATGCCATTGGCCAAAGCAATCACACCGTCAAGTCCAAAGTTACTAGGTAGAGAAACACGCTCCGCCCATGATTAGGCTCTGGCAAAGGTATAGATCCACAGGGAGCTGAAAAATTGGACGTGATACTGTGTAAAGATAGGAACATCTATCAACTTGTTTAAATGAATCTTGAGACTAACAGAAATGTTTTTCAGTGGTGTAAATTTTATACCTGCAGATATAAAGGTGATCGGAATCTGAAAAGGATAAACAATATCTTTCATGTATAGTGTAGCAATGAATGTTATTTTGGATGTATTAAATCCAAAGGCTTAGGCATACCCGGGTCAAAAGCAATGCATTGAGAAAATAGTTTGGTCGGTTCACTGGTTCTCCAAAATGTATGGCTCACAGATTCTGTTCTATAATCCCCCATATAGCAGATAATGGGAGCTTGAGCCATCAAGTAAAATGACTGGTCATACCTTTACTGAGCCTGTCATCTCCTGCTCAGTTTTCTCTGTTCTGCTGGATCCTGAATTTTGAATTCCATTCTACAGATTAGTGCTGTCCAAAATATTTATTGTGGCGATGGAGATGTTCTATTTTACACTAATATGGTAGCCACTAGCTACAGGGAGTCTTTGCGAATTAGAAATACGGTTGAGGGGCACCTGGGTGGCTCAGTCTGTTAAGAATCAGACTTTGGCTCAGGTCATGATCTCACAGTTCATGAGTTTGAGCCCCGTGTCGGGCTGTGTGCTGACAGTGTGGAGCCTGCTTGGGATTCTCTCCCTCTCTCTGCCCTTCCCCCACTTGTGCTTTTTCTCTTTCTATCTCTCTCAAAATAAACAAATAATCTTTAAAAATTGTGGCTAGTGTAATAAAACTGAATTTCTAGTTTTATTTGACTTTATTTAAAATTATGCTTAGGGGACCCTGGGTGGCTCAGTTGGTTAAGCGTCTGACTTCAGCTCAGGTCATGATCTCACGGTCCATGGGTTTGAGCCCCGCGTCCGGGTCCGTACTGACAGCTCAGAGCTTGGAGCCTGCTTCAGATTCTGTGTCTCCCTCTCTCTCTCTCTGCCCCTTCCCCACTCATGCTCTATCTCTCTACATCTCTCAAAAATGAATAAAAGTTAAAAAAAATTAAAATTGGGGCGCCTGGGTGGCTTAGTTGGTTAAGCGTCCGACTTTCACTTAGGTCATGATCTCGCGGTTCGTGGGTTCGAGCCCCGCGTCGGGCTCTGTGCTGACTGCCAGCTTAGAGCCTGGAGCCTGTTTCAGAGTCTGTGTCTCCCTCTCTCTCTGACCCTCCCCTACTCATGCTCTCTCTCTCTCTCTCCGAGAAATAAATAAAAATATTTAAAAAAATTAAAATTATGTTTAAATAACCCCGTATCTCTGCTGACGCCCATATTGGACAGAGATTCATGGACAGGATTCAGAATGTGGATCTAAAATCCCTCTCATTCAGAGCCTCCTGAGTGGCAGGTCAGATTTCAAAGAAAACATATCTCAGTTAAATAGTACTACAGCACTGTTGAAGCATGTAAGAAGCCCATATGTAGTTGGACAAAGCAAGTCATGTGACTGAACTTAAAGTCAATATGGAGCAGGAAGTGGAATCCTTCCATAGATCAAAGTTGAGCATCTAAGAAATAGAATCTCATTTCTTCTTTCTCCTCCTTCTTTTCTTTTCTCCTCCCTCCTCCTCCCCATCCCCTCTTCCCTCCCTCTCCGCAAATGCACTTAATTTTAAGTCTATTCTTAGTTTTCTTAGTCCATTTTTTTGAATTTAATTTCAGATAATTCGGGGCTTCTTTATTTCACATCTTGGCCATTGCTGTCTTCTTGTCGTCTTCAGTTTCAACAGCAAAAACACCCAGCACCTTCATGTACTTTTGTGTACCCCTGTGGCACACGTTCAGCAAACCGTTGCATGTGGCATGGTGCAGGGAACTCCGGAACCACCACAGGACTGTGGTTTAGGGACCTCAGCACTCCACGTAGACATCTTTACTGCTTCTGTGCTTTAGGAGACACAGGGTCTCCGTGAACTTGGCCACTGCTAGCCTCCATGGAAGAAGTGGTCACAGAGGTGCACTCTCACGCCACGATATAGCTGCCTCCAACCTGCCCACACCCAGCTGAAGTTCTTTTGATCACGGGAAGGAGCCAGGAGCAAGTAATCTTCCTTAGAGATGCCATCTGTAGCAGTCAGCATAGGCTTGATTGTGCTGCAGTAACAAATGATCCCCAGACCCTGTAACTTATAACAAAAGTATTATTTTCCACTCCAGCCGGATGGCTATGACTCTGATCCACAGCAGCCCTTAACTGGGTCATTGCTAGTCTTCCAGCAGAGTGAAAAAAGGAGAAGAAGGGAGGATTATAAAATGACTTACAAATCAGCTCAGAAGTGGCATGAATCATGCTGCATATTTTACGTCCCAAGAGAATTTCACAATTGATATATATTTTTTAATGTTTATTTATTTTTGAGAGAGAGAGAGGAGGGGAGGGACAGAGAGAGAGGGAGACACAGAATCCGAAGCAGGTTCCAGGCTCTGAGCTGTCAGCACAGAGCCTGATGCGGGGCTCGAACTCATGAACTGTGAGATCATGACCTGAGCCGAAGTCTGATACTTAACTGACTGAGCCAGTTGCCCCCCCCCCCTTTTTTAAAAATATGTTTATTTATTTTCAGTCTTGATCTCACTGGGAAGGTCAAGTATAAGCCCTCTTCATAAGTATAGGCAATGAAAATGTGAGCAATTATCAAATCTGTACAAGCTTCGTCTACTTTCCCCCTCCCTCTCTCCCCTGCTACATTTCCATCATCATCTTCAACACCTCAGTGCCAGCGGGTACTTTATCTAGTAGAGGCAGAATAGTGTGTTCTTCAAACTCTACCATTTTTGGCACAGACTATTAAAGTTCCAAAGCCTGTATTCTTGAAACTCAAAATGCTTTTCTTTAAAAAGTCTGTTCTCACATGTGATTCTGGAGCGGGCTTTGAAAGATAGATGAGTAGACCTGATACCTCCTTTCTCTCATTTTTTTTTTTTTGTTTTCTGCACTGTCATCCCTTCCCTGGGTGGGAAGCAGAAAATCACGAGCTGCTTCCCAAATGGAGAAAAAGCGCACAGGAGAACAGGAAATGTGTAAGGAAGCCATCAATTAATAAAGAAGATACGAGCTGGTGGGGTAGGCTATGTCTGTGGAGAAGTAGAAAGTTCCCTTTTCGAAGGGAAATATCTCCAGATTGAAGACAGAGACTGGCATGATATTGGAATTGTCTACCAGAGCTCCCTAATACTAGGGATGTCCTTTCTGAGATGATAGGAATGTTCTTTATCTGCGCCATCCAGGACAGCCCATGTGGCTATTAGGCACTTAACAGTGTGGCTAGGATGACTGAGGAGCTAAATTTTTAATATTTAGTTTTGAGAGAGAGAGAGGGAGAGAGAGAGGGAGAAAGCGGGGGAGGGCAGAGAGAGGGGGAAGACAGAGGATCCTAAGTGGGCTTCTTGTTGACAGCACAGAACCCGGTACGGGGTTCGAACTCGCGAACCACGAGATCATGACCTGAGCCGACATCAGACGCTTAACCAACTGAGCCCCCCAGGTGCCCCTGAGGAGCTAAATTTTTAATTCACTTAATTTTAATTCATTTAAATTTCAATACCCACATGCAGTTGATGGCGTCTGCGTCTGTCAGTGTGGTTCTAGATGTTAGCAGAGACAGTGTTGCTAAAAGTCATAGAATGGGGACCCCTGGGTGGGTTAGGGGGCTAAGTGCCCGATTCTCGGTTTTGGTTCAGGTCATGATCTCATTACGGGTTTGAGCCCCGCGTGGGGCTCTGTGCAGGGAGGCTGCTTGGGATTCTCTCTCTCTGCCCCTCCCCCACTTGCGCCGTCTCTGTCTCTCTCAAAATAAAGAAATAAACAAAAAAAAGTCATAGTGACTTTAATACCTCTCTACTATTTATACGTATAAAAACCAGGCTTTGCCTTGGCTTTTAAAAATACCTCAAAGTGGAAATAATTGTCATTCATATAAAAATTATATGGATTTTATAAGCAGAGCACAGTCAGTTCAGAGCAAATCATGTCTTCACGTATTAATTGGCTGGAGTTGCCTGACCTAATAAGCAGAGGCTAAATTCACAATTAATTAAAGATTTCATGTTCATTCAGCCAAGACTTGCCTCAAACCATCTTTTTGTTCAGCTGCCCAGCGAGATACTTAGAACCATATTTAGGACATCTTGCAACTATAATCAACATATGCAAAATATACCATTTCAAAGAAGCGCTTTCATTGATCAGATTCGTCATTCTATTTAGGGACAGCATTTTGCTCTATCACGCGAAGTATCGTCATATTTGTAGTAAACGAATGTATGACATAAAAATTCATATGTTATTGAATTACTGCTAATTTAGCAAATAGGTACCTTTGCTTATCTCCTGGGCAATATTAAATGTGTATTAGAGATTAAAAAAAAAAAGGAGGCTTAGAGAGGTTATGTAATTTTTTCCAAAGGTTATATAATTGGGTTTTGGAATTCCAATATTCGAACTTGTATCTGATCCAAAGCCCCTACCAGCTAACAATACTGTTCTTCCTTGACAGGTGATGAAAAAATGTACTTGGAATCTCCTATCTCTTCGGAAGCACGGAGCCTGCAGAAAGTCACGATCCCTTTTGAAGAGGTCAACTGCTCCCTAATGGAGAACTGTTGCCTAGAACGCCCCCGGGCCAGGCCACAGGTGTGACCCCTCGGTCCCCAGAGGTGAAAGGGAAATGGGAACAGCTGGGAGACTGGGATCAAAGCCATGCGAGAAAGTTGTCCCGGTCAAGACGCTACTATTAGTAAGCCCTTCTTCTATTCTGGCTTCTGGTTACTTAGTGGGTTTGGTGAAAATCAAGGAGGAAACCTCTATGATGCATGCTATGCCCCGACCCAGCCCCAGGCCCCGAGCTTAACTGTGCACCTCAACCACGACCAGGTGGCCTTGCGCGATTTTATGAGCCGCGTACCCGCCGGCCTCAATCTTCTTCCCGTGAATTCAAAACAGCAGTGCCTCACATTCACTTAAAATACAATGAAAGGCAGATGCTCACTTTCCTTATTTGCTGTTGGAGTCCTGGTTCCGCTCTATTTTTAAAGCAGTGAAACCTTTCCCTTCCTGGAGTGCTACAGTGCAACTCCTCCACCCCCCACCCCTACCCGCGACCCCCCTTCCCCCCCTTCCCCCCACCTCCCCCGGCCCCGGGGCGACGCGACCGGCCTCCACCTCCGCGCGCCTCCGTGCTTGCAAAACTTTGCACGCGGAAAGGTGGGCAGCGGGGCGCGGGACTACAAGTCCCAGAATGCACGGCGCCCGCCGCACAGGCGCAGCGGGGACCCCCCGGCCAGGAGCCTGCGGAGCCTCCCGGGTCCCCGCGCCGGAGAGGGGCTGCGGGGCAGGCGGCCGGGCGGACCGGGCCGGCGCCGAGGGCGGCCGCGGGCGTCAGCATGCAGGCGCGGCGGCGCGCGTGAGGGGGATGCGGCAGCGGGCGCCGCGGCGGGCGGAGGAGTAGGCGGCGGCGCCCTGGGGAGGCAGCCGCGCGCGGGCCAGACGGCGCCCGGAGGCTCCGCAGTGCCGCCGCCGTCGCCCGGGAGGCTCCGCGCGGGAGCCATGTAACCCGCGGCGGGCTCCGGGCTGCTCCGTCCTTGCCCAGCTCCCCCCCCCCCCCCCCCCCCCCCCCCCGGGCCAGCGCGGCAGCGGGGCCACGATGAAGAAGCAGTTCAACCGCATGCGCCAGCTGGCCAACCAGACGGTGGGCAGGTAGGTCCCCCGGTGCGCGCCCGCGAGGCTGCAGCCGCCGGGGCGCGCGACCTCGCTCCCTCCCCTCCCTCCGCTGCCCGCCGCGCCGCCCCCCTGCACCCGCACCGCCGGCGCGCGCGACCCCTCCCCTCGGAACTTCGCAGCCCCCGAGCCCTTCTGCGGCTCCGGCCGCCGCGCCCCGGCCCCGCTTGCCGAGCGCAGAGCGTGACGCATCCTCCACCTGCGTCCCCGGCTGCCCCTTCGCCCCGTGCTCGCCGCCTTGCCCCGGGACGCCCCCTCTTCGCCCCCGGCCGCCGGCTCCCTGGAAACAGGTGTTCGCTCTGCCTGTGCTTGGGGGCGGCCGAGCCGCGGCGGCGTCTCCGAAGCCTCCCTCCCCCTGCGCCGAGTTCGGGCTGCTCGGGGGTCCCGGGGCAAGTGTGGGGCCTGGTCGGCTTGGCAGGGACTGTGTGTTTGCGTTCTGTGACTATGACTGTACGGGATTCTGGATCTCTTCTTTCTTGGCCGGGTGTCTTACGGCCGTAGGTGTTGGAGACGGAGATCCGGAGGGGTGAGGGGAGAGGGGGCAGGGAAGGTGCCGGTGGAATGGCGCTGCTGTGGGGCTCGGTCCTAAGAGCGCTTTCAGTAGAGGGAGGGAGGCTGCAGAAAGGGAGGTCCAACTCCTCGGGAAGATGAGATAAGCAGAGGATCGCAGCCAGGTAGCGGAGGGGAGGGGAGGGGAGGGGAGCCCAGAGGCCCTACAGTCTGCAAGAGCCAGGCCGTGGAAAGCTGCAGGACCCAGCTTGCTGTCATCGCGGCGAAATGGGCCACATCTGGGCTACTGTCTCCAGGAGCCGCGCTGCAGGGTGCCAACATCTATTAACCGTTACATAAGGGTTCTGGTGGGTCTCTTCCAAAGCTAGACGGGCTGAGAACACGGGGCTGTTAAGTGGGGGGTTGGGGGGGGGGTCATGGAATTCCTCCTGGCGGCTGTGGCCCTGGAATTCAGGTGTGAAGCGGAAAGCCGAGGACCCAGCCTTGGGTGCAGTTCAAGTGCAAGCTCAACACATCGAGGGCTCTCCACTGGGTTTACCGGGGAACCAAATACCTTTCTTGGGTGGGAAGTGGGGCCTGAACTGGCATCCGCTAGGGTGGGGGTGGGGAAATCCCTGGGGAATTAGGGGGCCACCAAACTCCCAGGTGGGCATACTGCCCTAATTACGGTGGGCATCTGAGGGCAGGCGATGCGCCGGCTTCTTCTACTTCCAGGGACTCCAGATGGTTTCCAAGTAACAACGTCTAAAATTGCCTTGGATTCATTTCCCTTTCCCAAACACATGTGCTTTCACATGAGGGGGAATTTATGAATAGCAGAGTCAGATTAGCCCAGATTTCTGGCACGGTCTCGCCGCAGATATAGCCTCACGTGGGCTGCCTTTGGATGTGTTGGACACCGAGACGGTGTTTACCTCTGTCGGTCGTTGAGCAGATGATAGTCAAGCTGACCCGTCTTTGATATCTTGATGTCTGCACCCCTCTATGCTCTGCCATCAGGCATCCCGGCAGACCAACTAAGTGATCCGGAGGCTCCTGACCATGGACTTGGATTGCTCCACTCGCTTGACGTTGGGGTTTCAGCTCAGGGCTCCAATGGGAATGCCAGCAAGGTGTTCAGGCGCCCTCCCTGGCGCCCTGGAGGCCAACCAGCTCTTCTGTCTCTTTGCAGGGCTTGTTTCGGAGTGGTAAGATTTACGAACCTTAGGCATAAAACCTTTTTTTTTTTTTTTACCCTCCTCCAAAGAGGGAATGACAGAGGAACAGGGGGAGTTGGGTATCAGAACCAGGGAGTGATCTTACTTCTTTGAGAAAGTGCATTTGCGGAAGTCCAAGCAGCCGGTCGCCGAGAGGAGCTTTCCACCTGTCTGTTGGGACTTTGGTGGCTGCCGGCGTGTGGATGAACACTGTCCCTGTCAGACGGCATCTGTTGTGTTGCGCTCCAGGGAAAGTGAAGGCCGGTCCACCACTGTGTCTCACTGATAGGTATCCCCTTTTGGTGACATTTATTTTGATTGATTTTTAAGTTTATTTGGAGAGAGACAGAGAGCACACGTGGGGAAGGAGCAGAGGGGGAGAGAGAATCCCAAGCGGGCTCCGTGCTTTCAGCACAGAGCCCGACGCGGGGCTGCGTGTCATGAATGGTGAGATTGTGACCTGAGCTGAGATCAAGAGTGGGACGCTTGAGCGACTGGGCCACCCAGATGCACCCCACTTTGGTGACATTGAGAGTGAACTCTTTAAAGCCAAAGTCAGTTCGCGAGGCTTGGCTGTTGAAGAGTTTCCAATGGCATCTCATTGCACTTAGGATTCCAGATCTTTCCAGGGGCCTGTCAGCCCTTACCGACTTGATTCCTCTCTGTGTTGACATGCTTGTTCTGTTGCACCTGTTCTTCCTTCACTCTGCTCCAGCCACCGTGGCCCTCCTTGCCCCAAACACACCAGGCTCATTCCCATCTGGGGGCTTTGTGCTTGCTGCTTTCCTCCTTGCCCTGTCTGTACGCCTCTTCCTCATCATTCAGCTCTTGGCTCAGAGGCCTTGGAGAGGCCATCCTCCCCCATTCTCTGCCTCGCCCCTGTTCATGTTAGTTACAAAAGCCTCGCTCTGAAATTCTCATGGCTTCCATCTTTGTTTTCTTGTCTGTCTGCCCCCCTTAGAATGTGCCGATTGCCGTTGTCTGTAGCGCAATGCCTTGTAGACAGTTGGTGCTCAGTCCACGCTTACGGACAAGATTGAAACTGAGAACTGTAGGGTCCACCCCGATAAATCAAAGAGGCAGCATTTACTTCGTCTTCTCTAGAAAGCAGTGAGGCTCAGGATCCTAACATGGCTCCTTAATTTCTGGAATCTGTAGAAGACGTAGTATTGAATGTTTGGAATGGGTAGATCAGTTTATGGAGTTGCTTTCGTGAGCCGCTGGGTTCTCGTCCTTGCGTGTCTGGGAGGAGATGACTTTCCTGTGTTTGAGGGAAGACCAGCAACACGTTTGAGGGTCATTCCTCCTCACGCTCTTTACGCACTCCCCTTCCGTAACGTTACGGCTTCTGGAGTTCTGAATACAGAAGAGCTAGGGATGGGATGAGTCTCTTTCCCATAGGAGCTGCCAAGCTTAAATGTCCTCTGTGGAGTTAGTTACTAGTATTTTCCCTCAAACTGCTTGCATCTGAGTACAGAGAGTGTCAGCGACTGTGAAGAGTTTATAAAATCCACTGATCACATTTAACCAGGAAGAGCTTCATCTCCTGCATCTGCTTGTCTAGTCTTTGCATGGTTCTTTCTGCTTTGAATTTTCCCCTTCCAGGGCCTTCCTTTCCCTCCGTCCTTTGGGAATCATTCCCTGGGCTCTGCGAGCCTGGACCCCTGTGTGCCTTACACCATGCTCAGCACTATGACATGCTAAATCAAGAATAACTACAAGTATCTTTGGGCAAATGCTATAGCTGTTAGTGGGTTACCTGCACTAGGCATGCTCTCATACATTCACTCGTTTCTTTATTCCCTCAGTAAATACGCATTGACCGTCTGCTGTGTGTCAGGTGCTGCTGTGGTTCAGGAAGCCTGAGAGTGCGGAATAAACAAAATGTTCCTTTGGAATCTGTATTTTTTTTTTTTTTTAATGTTTATTTTCAAGAGACCGAGCACAAGCAGGGGACGGGCACATAGAGAGAGAGAGAGAGAGAGAGAGAGAGAGAGAGAGAATCAGAAGCAGGCTCCAGGCTCCGAGCTGTCAGCGCAGAGCCCTGTGCAGGCCTTAAACTCATGAACTGTCAGATCATGACCTGAGCCGAAGTCGGACGGTGAACCGACTGAGCCCCCCAGGGGTCCCTTGGAATCTGTATTCTAGAGGCATGCCGTGGTGACATTGTATTGCAGTTTTTATCTTTGCTTGTTTATTTTCCCCTCCAGAATTGAAGTCCATTGTGGGCAGGGACCTTAACACCTGGCAGGTGGCAGGTTCTCCAAAATTCTCTGACAACTGAATCAATAAGTGAGCAAAAGGTCTGCGTGTCATGGGTGGGGACATGACACGGAGTAGTTCAGAGGTGAGAGTGATGCCTGGCATGGTGCCTCTTTCATGTGGCGAGGGAGTCGATGCCCTGAGGATGAGGCCCAGCCGCACTGTTGGGTTTGGAAAGATAGAACAAGATCTAAGGGGGGGATTTCGTTCTTGCCCGATTTCCCCACCATTTTGTATCTTCGAGAGCATCTGTTGGCTGCTGGGGTGAGAAGTACCCTGAAAGGCATAGAGTATTTTTCTTGGAAGTGGCACTGGTTTGCGCTGGGTGGAATAAAGCCATGAGCGGGAATTTAGAGACATACTAACAACAAGAGAAGATAGAAGTGAAACCGGCATCTTGATTTGGGGAGGAGGAAATTTCCCCCCACCTCTTGGGCCTCTGGTCTGCACATTGAGGGTCCCAGGAGCGCCCAGCTCAGAGGACTGTTCTGAGGGTGAGGAGAGGCTGGCTTACATCCAGCCCTGAGCAAATGGTTGATGAGGTTCGTTGTCCTAAGAAGCGTGATGAGCTTCGTAGATTTTGACGGCTGTTGTCCAGCAGTGGCCGTGAACGGGCGCTGTGCCCCTGACGGAGGTGCATCGACGGGTGATGTTCAGGGTGACTGAGAATAGGCGAGGCGCTATGGCAGCGTGGGAGAGAGGCTTGGAAGTTCAAGGCCGTTGGGTTGGATTAATTGGTTTGGGAGGCCAGGAGCTGGGAGGGGAAGACAGAGTTTTGTCTGTGGAGCCCCACTTTCCGTTTCTAGTCTACTCGGCATGCAGCCCCGAGTGGGCTTGGTTTCTGGTGCACAGCTTGGCCGAGTCTCTTTGCTGCTGTGCAACGTTCGGAATATAACTGCCGCAGCCAGTGGTACCGAGATAGATGCTGAGGATGCAGACAGAGCCTCGAGGTCAAAACAACCAAGCCCGTGAGCGTCTTTTCCTTGAAGGTTTCTCTTTGAGACGTGGCCTTGCCCATCAGCAGGCCTCCTGAGAGCTGTGACCCAATCAATAGGACATTGGGGAAGGAGTCAGAACCCATTCTAAATTAGTCATCAGACTGCTCCACTCCCTACCTATTATTTCCTGTGAGTTGGACCCGGCAGATGGACGCAGGCCTTGTCACTTCTTCCTGTTAACCCAGCAGGGTCGGGCAGACCCAGACCTGTTCCCGCAAGGAGCACATTTAGGTCTCAGAGCGAAGTTGGCCATGGGGTTTCATGGGAGTTCATACCTGGTCTGGCATGTCTATGTGAGGTAACAGAATGTACTCCCTGCTCGGCAAGCCGGCTAGAGAATCTGGGAAGAGTATTCCCTGCCTGTGTCTTCCGAGCTCCTTACTGTGCAGATGTGCCGACTCTCCGCCTTCTGCTGGGCTGCTCTCAGCAGCCTGCGAGGCTGCCTGGATTTCCTGCAGCATGCTGCTTCTCCCAGACCCGCAAGTCACTGTGAGGGACTGTTCACGAGCAATTAATGACTTTCCCTCCTGCTTTCCTGCCGCCAAAGAAATGTATCAATATTCATTAGTAGTTTTCATGATGGGTGATAAGGACCACTTTTTTCCCCCCTCTAGAAAAAATGAGTCCACAGCCATGTGAGTAAAACAGTAATTTATGGTTGTTCCTTTTCGAGGGGATCAGTAGACAATCCCTCTTATTGATAGTCAAGAACAGTTTATTCCAAAGGCTATATATATTTTTTAAAATATTGATTTATTTTGGGGAGACAGAGGGACAGAGTGCACCCGGGGGAGGGGCAGAGAGAGAGGGAGACCCAGAATCCGAAGCAGGCTGCAAGCTGTCAGCACAGAGCCCGACGCAGGGCTCGAACCCATGAAGCGTGGGATCATGACCTGAGCCGAAGTCAGATGCTTAACCAACTGAGCCACCCAGGTGCCCCTCGAAGGCTATATTGATAACGACAGCCTGTAACAACATTGTGCTTGCGTTCCGTGTCAGGTGTAGGCAGGAGAGAAAGGGGCTCTCCTGTGGGCTCTGGGCTTCAGAGTCAGCTGGTACCTGGACCCCCACTGCCTCTGGGAAGCGCGTGGCCATCTAGCAATTTAAAACTATCCTTTCTGTCCGGGAAGCAGATGTTTTTGCTTTCGTTTTCCAACTTTAGAGTTTATTTTTAGAGGAAATGTTTATTTTCCCACAGAATTCAATTTACTTTTTTTAACTTTTTTTTTGGTTATATAAATGCTATTTGTTAATGGTAGGAAAGTTATAAACTTATAGATGGGCAAAGCATTTAAAAAAAAAAGCAGTGGTCAGTAATCTCACTACCTGGGAACTACACTTAATAATTTGGATATAATTTTCTAAGTTTTTAATATGCAAATATATGTTCTTAAAAAAGAGATAGAGGCCATATGGTATATACTGTTTTGCAACTTGCTTTTCCCCCTGTGTATTACACCTTGAATATCATCTCATGTCAGCAACTACAGTGTAAGTTTTCAAGGGTGTGTAACATTCCATTAAAGTCAGTTTCCTTTTGCTATTCACATAGCAAATATTTTTCACGGGTTCGCTTTCCTGGGATGAAGTCTTAGAAGGGGAATTTCTGGGTCAAAGAGTATTTGAGTTTTTAGGACCACGTGAGTATATATTTTATATATAAAAATTTGTACACATGTTGTATGTACATTCTCAATAGAACTGCCAGTTTCTTTTCCCTAGCTCTAGCAGCAAGTAATAGCACAACTTTGTTAATGCATGAATGAAAAACCTCTCTTCGCTTCTCTTTTGACTGCCAGTAACGTAGAGCATTCTTTTTTTAAGTTGACTGGACATTTCTTACCTTTTCTGAATTGCCTGCGTAGATCTTTGCCCCATTTCTCCAAAGTCATGTTGTAACTGTTGTCTTCTTGATTTTTAGGTAACTTTTAACATATTAAGCATGCATGTGCTTTGCCATATGCCACAAATATATCCCTATAATTTCTTTGGCCTTTTATATTTTGTTTGATGTCTTTTATAATATTTGGTGGTCTTAAGTCCATCAATTTATGGCTTGGGCTTAAATGTTATGCTTAAGGGTGTTTTTCCCAGCCTGAGATGACAACTGTTCATGCATTTTCATTATCATTTATATAATTTAATTTTACCATCAGATTTTATTTTATTATTAAAAATTGTTTTAGAGTTTGTTCATTTTTGAGAGAGAGACAGAGCATGAGTGGGGGAGGATCAGAGAGAGAGGGAGACACAGAATCTGAAGCAGGCTCTAGGCTCTGAGCTGTCAGCACAGAGCCCAATGTGGGGCTCAAACCCACAAACTGAGCTCATGACCTGAGCCGAAGTCAGATGCTTAACCGAGTGAGCCACCCAGGCGCCCCTACCATCAGATTTTAACTTCATCAGTCATTAATTTTGGTGTATGACACGACTTAGGTGTCACATTTAGTTTAGTTTTTTTGTTTTTTTTTAAGTAGTTACCCTGTTATCAAAATGAATACTGTATTGAAACGTCATCACGTACTGAAAGATTTCATCTACTTGGATCTATTTCTAGGCTTTCCAGTTCTCTTGACCCGTCAGTTGGCAGGAAGGTCAGATAGGCTCACCTGCCCAGGTGAGTGGCGGTGGGTTGGTGTCCCACGCTTTGGGTGGGAGGGAGCAATGGAGTTGGTCTGGTTCGCAAATCTCAGCCTCATCCAGGGCAACTCCTGGGCTTGGCATTTAGAACTCAACAGCTTCGGGGCGCCCAGGTGGCTCTGTCGTTTAAGCGTCCAACTTTGGCTCAGGTCATGATCTCATAGTTTGTGGCTTTGAGCCCCGCGTCGGGCTCTGTGCTGACAGCTCGGAGCCTGGACCCTGCTTCCGATTCTGTGTCTCCCTCTCTCTCTGCCCCTCCCCTGCTTGTGCTCTGTCTCTCAAAAATATATAATCATTAAAAAAATTTTTTTTTTTAAAAACCAACCTCAACAGCTTTGCCTGACTATCTTGTGGTGCCTTCAACTCAGCTCATCAACCAATTACTCCCTTATAAAATAGAACTGCTTCTATATCCTTGACTTTGCTTATCTGTTTATTTTTTCCTCCGCAGTTTTTTATTAAGATGGGGAAGACTGACAGTTTTACACTAGTGTGATAAGAATTCTTCCCATCTGGCAATAGGATATGCTTATTCGTCTCTTTATGATCCTATGAAATAGTTTTGTCCATGTAAGTCCTGCAGAATGTAGCTTTTGTTTTTAGGTAATTTGTCATTGTCATTACTCTTGACTGAATGTTGGGAATCTTCTGTTAAGATATATTTTTTTTACTCTTTATTGGTGGAGTGTAAAAAAAGTTACTGATTGTTTTGTAATTACCTTCACTACCACCATCATAAACTATTTCATTACTTTTAAATACTTTTTTTGAGTTTATGTATTTTGAGAGAGAGTGTGAGGAAGTGGGGGAGGGGCAGAGAGAGAGGGAGATACAGAATCCAAAGACAGACACCAGCTCTGAGCTAGCTGTCAGCATGGAGCCTGATGCAGGGCTTGAACCCACGAACTGTGAGATCATGGGTTCTCACATGAAGTTGGTCGCTTACCCTCCTGAGCCACCCAGGCGCCCCCATTTCTTTTCTAAGAGAGAGTGCAAGATAGTGTGCGCACGTGCGTGAGCCGGGGAGGGACAGAGAGAGAGGCAGACACAGAATCCGAAGCAGGTTCCAGACTGTGAGCTGTCAGCACAGAGCCTGACACAGGGCTTGAACTCACAAGCCATGAGATCATGACCTGAGCCGAAGTTGGACGCTTAACGGACTGAGCCACCCAAGTGCCCCCAGTTACCCCACTTTTAAGTACTTTTTATAAAAATTGAATTTCCCAGGTAGACCTGCATATTTTCTACAAGTAATAATTTTGCCTCTTATCCAGTAGTCAGACTTATTTTATTTTCTTGTCTAATTGCATCGTCTAGGATTTCTAGAACTGCGTTAAGATATCGGAGCAATAAGTGGGCTTCCATGTCTCCTTACCGTCTTTCATGGAAATGCGTGACAGTGGCTTAAGAGGTTTTGTTTTTTAATCACATTACCTGTTACGTAATTTTATTATTTTATTTTGGTGTTTTCTTTGGTGCCAGAGTTAAATTTGATTAACTGTATTCTCATGGTCTTTAGAGATGATCATATCTTTTCCCTTTGATCTAATGTAGTCACCCGATAATTTATGTTATAAATATTTATTGAGCACTTACTATGTTCCAGACATTGTTTTCATTCTTTGCACTGGGGATACACCAGTAGGTAGGTGAGAGTCCCTACCCATGAGGACCTTGTGTTTTATGAGTTTGACTCCCCTACCATTTTCTAATATTGACCTTTCTGTGCCTTCTTGCGATCACTCTTATTTTACTATAATTGGTTATTTTTTAAAAAAATATTACATCTAATTTGTTGCTACACTTAATTTAATTAATTTATTGTTTTATTTAGGATTTTGGCATTCACTATTCATAAACGAGAGCGCCTGAATGTTTTTCTTTGGCCAACCCTGCCAAAATTTGCTAACATCATACAGTGAACTGCCCACTTCATTCTTTTTCTACACAGTGGTGACGTTAAAGAATCACATGTTCTTAGAAGGTTGGAAACCGCTTTTCCAGACATTTTTTGGAGATAGTTCTTTGACAGTTTTCCCAGGTTCTTCGTTGGACTAGGGATGTTTTTGGTCTTTTCCTGAGTCATTTTTAGTAACATCCTTTGTAGGAAGGCATTCATTTCATTATGATTTTAAAATTTAATAGAATCTTTTCTGAGTATAGAGACGTATCTCCTTTATCATCCTAATTTGCATTTCTTTCTCTTTTTTCACCTTAACTAGCTTGGCCAGAGGGTTTGCTTTCCTCCACATCTTGCAGAATCACCTCTTAGGTTTAGTCTGTTCTTAATAAAATTTCTTTCTCGGGGCACCTGGGTGGCTCAGTTGGTTAAGCGTATGACTTCAGCTCAGGTCACGATCTCATGGTTCTTGAGTTCGAGCCCTGTGTTGGGCTCTGTGCTGACAGCTCAGAGCTTGGAACCTGTTTCAGACTCTGTGTCTCATTCTTTCTCTGCCCCTCTCCCACTTGTGCTCTGTCTCTCTCTCTGTTTCAAAAATAAGCCAATGCAAAAAAAAAGTTTTTAATAAAAAAAATTTCTTTAGCTCTTTATCCATGTTTCCTTTTTTTCTGTGTGTAATACATTTTGCTTATTTTTAAGTATTTTTTCCCTCTTGATTTCCTTGAGCTGATCTTGTGCTTTGACCAGGCTCTAGTCCGCCATGTTGTACTGCATTAGGTCAGGCTCTGCCGTGGTGACGTGTGAGCCGTGGCACCTCAGTGGCTAAACACAGCCAGGGCTCATTTTGACCTCACGTGAGATGTGAAGTGAATCTGGGGACTTCCAAGGACAGCTTTCCTCCACGTGTGACTCAGGGATGTGGTCTACACCCCCTGCCTCCCCCGCTACCCAACTTCCTTGGTCTCCACATGTGGCTTTCAGTCATTGCCTAAGGTGAAGAGAGAGCGTAGAAATGCCATTCTCGCTCTTCAATGCCCGGGCCTCTGCTCATGTTTCATTGACCAAAGCTTGTTGCAGAGTCCCCCAGGGTACGTCCCCCAAAGTATGACCAGAGATGGGTCCTCTACCACTGCTAAATAACTGGAAGTAGAATCTCTCTTCTCTCCCACTGCCCATCTTTGAAATCCTGCTTATTCCCCGGCCCCACACAGTGCCCTCTGCCTGCCCTGCCCCCCTCCACGACTGTGCCCCCACTTGAAGGTCATTGTTTCTCTCCACCTTCGGGGGGTGGCTGTAGGTTGTCAGCGTCCTTAGTAGGAAACAGATCCACCAGACGGAGCGTCTTTAGGATAACAAAATTTTCCCCTTCCTGATGCCCAGCAAGGATGTTTCCCTTACTGTTTCTCATGCCAAGATTGGTTTTGTGTGTGTGTGTGTGTGTGTGTGTGTGTGTGTGTGTGTGTGTGTTTCTTAAAGTCCTTCCTACGGTGGGGAGAATTAACAAGGAGAACTGAAATTCCCTCTCATCTTGCCACACTGGAATGTCACCTACTTTATGGGATTATTGCCGGGGTTAAATAAGATAATACATGTAATACCCTTAGCACAACCCCTGAGGAATAAAAAGCGCTCCATACATTGTAAGTGTGACCACCGTCCCTTGCTGCGCTGGCGTCTCTTTGACGGGAGGCCTTCGTTTCAGTTTTATTTCTAGGCCCGAGTGCCTGAAAATTACAGCCTGAACTTCAGACCCGTTTGTCATTTGTTTGCAAATCAAGCCCAGGTTTTCTGTGTGTGGTCACAAACGTGACCTCACCTGGAGGCTCCAGTAATGCTCACGGCCTCATTCACGTAAAACCGTCATGACTTCGAGCTCCTGTGGGACGTAGAGTGTTCTAGGTTACACCGCCATGACAGAAGACTTCCAAGTGTCGGTGGCCAGTGGGGACTGGGCGTAGGCATCCCAGGCACCCAGGCTGCCGCAGCTCTGTTCCACACCTGCCTGTCTGATGGCAGAGGCAGGAAATGAGGACCTGGTCCATCACACACGGATCCTCGTGTTTTCTTCTGGAAGTGGCATCCCTCACTTGTACTCCCTCTTCATTGGCTGAAGTAAATCACATGGCCGCACTTGAAGTGGGGCGGGCGAAGGCTAACCCTTCATGGACCCAGAAAGAGCTGAAACACCAAAGCCACAGCTTTGTTCCCTGTAGCCAAGAACTGGGCTATGTACTTCAGAGGCGTTATTTTTAGGGACTCATTGCAACATCTGCATGAAGTGGGTGCTATTCATAGCCCTGTTTTATAGGTGGGGAACAGAGGCTAGAAGTGGCCGACCACGCAAGGGGCAGAGCCAGACTGGAGCTGGGTCCTAAGTAGGTCAAGCACAGGCAAATGCATCCTCTGGCCTGTGCTCCCTAACGGTGGATACTTCAGATTAGGTGGGTTTGCAAGTGCTCATTAACTGCCCTTGACAGGAATAAAAATAAAAAATGTCACATTCATTTAAGGTAATGGGTATCTTGTATGCAGCCTTAACCACAAAGAGCATACAGTGAAATTTCTGCCAATAGAAAATTCTTCTCTGTGCATTCTCTCTGCAGTTTCAGAGAAAGGGTAAGAGAGCGTCCTTTGAAAGTTTTTATTTTATTTTATTTTATCTTATTTTCTTATTTTCTTTCTTTTTCTTATTTTCTTTTTTTATCTTATTTTATTATTTTATTTTATTCTTTTCTTTTTTATCTTTTATCTTTTTATTATTTCCTTTTATTATTTTTTATCTTATTTTATTATTTTATCTCTTCTCTTCTCTTCTCTTCTCTTCTCTTCTCTTCTCTTCTCTTCTCTTCTCTTCTTCCTCTGTGCGCAGTGTTGAAAAAAGCATTCTGGGTATCTGCAGATGCCCTTACACAGACTCCTGCATCACATATTAAGCAAAGAGATCTTAAAAAATAAGGAATGTGAGAAGCAGAACAGCTTTTAGCTCCATCTCCTGGTGCACGTTGTTGTGACTGCGGATGAAACGTGTGTACTCATTCGCTGTCCTGACTGCTCCTTCCTGAGTGTGTCCCGTGCCACGCACTCGTGGGGTGCTCTACAGACAGTCCAGATGAATCCTCACAACCCCTGGCGAATGTTGTGGAGTTTCCTCCTTTTCTACCCCAGCCTCAGAACGGGTGCACCGTGGCGAAGGGCGGCAGCCGAGATTGGCTCCCCGACCCGCTGGGGGGGACACGGACGGTCTTTGCGACTGTACTCTAATGGCTGCAGGAGGGAAGAAGGTGGAAAACATGTGTGATGTTAGTGGAATGGGTCATTGTGGCGCCTCTCTACAGCTCTAGCAGTCTGTCTTCATAACATTCAAGAGAACTGAAGGGCTCGAGAGACATGTTTAAGATCAGAAAACAGGATACAGAAGTGTGTACAGAGTAGAGATTGTGCAGGGTTAGACAAAAATTGCATAGAAAAGCCTAGAAGAAAGTCGGGCAAGACTGATGGTGTAGCGTGTGGTATTTATCTCTGGGCAGGATTATGAGTGATTTGTGTTCTTGCTGCTTTTACTATTTTAAAGAGTTCCGTGTTCTTTAAGCATGTATTTTAATGTTTGTTTATTTTTGAGACCGAGTGCAAGCAGGGGAAGGGCAGAGAGAGAGGGAGGGGTACAGAGGATATGAAGCGGGCTTCGCACGGACTGCAGCAAGCCCGACGCAGGGCTTGAACTCACGAACCGTGAGATCGTGACCTGAGTTGACCATGCTCAACCGATTGAGCTTCCCAGGTGCCCCTTTAAATATATTTTAATGTATTGTATTAAATAGTAAGCTCTACTGTCCTGGAGCAGGACAACGGGACAGTCTCTTCAGAGGCCACTTTCAAAAAGGTTGCTTCCCCGTTGTTGTCATCGGATCGCTCGGGCGGTTCTGTTACAGAAGAGAGTTCACTGGGTCTGGTTTGCGTCACGTGACCCGACCATCCCTTCGGGACAGCGGGAGGGCGGGCGGGAAGCCCTCTGGAGTTCATGTCCAAAGACTGCAGTGTGGGCAGAGGCTGTTCCCAAAAGGCACATCAAAGGCTTTTTCTCAGAGGACCTGATGGCCGTCTAGCACGACAAGATGGTGACCGACCTCGAGTCCGTGACATCCAGGACCCCGTCTTCCCGAACTTAGCCGTCACCTAGAGAACACGATTCCTGGTCTTCCGAGGAGCCGTTTTCCACCCCTGCGTATCCAGTCAGTTACTCTGAATTGGTCCCTAAATTACATTTACCCGTGTTTTCATTTTCATTTCTGAGTCTTCGTTATAGTCTGCGTCTCCGCCCTGGACGTGCAGTGGCCTCCCGTTTGTATTCTTGCCTTCGATCTCTTCCCTCTGACTTCCTGCAGCACTGGCCAGACTGTGTTTTTGAATTCATGGACAGAAGACTGTCCTTTTCCTTCTTCATCAGGTTTTTTTTTTTTGGGGGGGGAGCGATGCAGGGGGGAGGGAATGCCAGGACCGCAGGAAAAGTGACACACTGCAGATCTATCTGCGTTTGTATTGAAGGCTCTGAGAAGTTCCGCAGTAAGGAAAACTGTTGGCCGTTTGTATCACTTCAGATGCTTTGAATTTTAGCAGCAGATGTCAGTTCAGAGTGGCTTAAGCAATAAGGTAGCTTTATTTCAGGTGATGGGGCGTCCCGAGGTAGGGAGAGTCCAGATGCCTTGTGCTTAGGGCACCTGCTGCCTCCGTCTCCATTTTCCTTTGCCAGGCCTTCACCTTTGCATTGGCCTCTTCCTCAGCTTGGCCTTTTTTCTGGTCAGAACACAGCTGCCGTCCTCTGCTTCCGTGCTCATAAAGCAAACAGGAGGCGAGAGAGGTGCTATGGTCTGAATGTTTGTGTCCACTCCTCCCCCACCCTCCCCGCAGTGCCCGCCTTGAATTTCTGATCCCCAAGGTGATGGTATTAGGAGGTGAAGCCTTTGGGAGGTGATTACGTCATGAGGGTGGCACCTTATGAATGGGATTAGTGCCCCTATAAAGCGGCCCCAGAAAGGTCTTCTGTCCCTTCCACCCTGAGTGGGAGAATACAAAGGCACTATGATGATCCAGAAAGCGGGGTCCTCCCCGGATCAGCTGGCCCCTTGATCTTGGACTTCCAGCCTCCAGAACTGAGAAATAATTCCTGGTGTTTATAAGCCACTCAGTCTATACGGTGTCCCGTTAGAGCAGCTCACGGGCTACAGGAGCAGCTCACATAGTTCCAGTCATGGGGTCAGAGTCCTTTCCTCTGGTCTGAGCCAGTTCACATACACGTTTGCCATTGGCCATGAAAACCACTTGCTTGCTGTTGACCGTTAACCCGTGTCGGAGGGAAGGGATGCTGTCTGGGCTCGAGGCTGAGTCTTTGTTTTTAAAACAAAAAAAAATTTTGGTGGCGCCTTGGTGGCTTAGTTGGTTAAGCGTCCGACTTTCACTTAGGTCATGATCTCGCGGTTCATGGGTTCGAGCCCCGCGTCGGGCTCTGTGCTGACTGCCAGCTCAGAGCCTGGAGCCTGTTTCAGAGTCTGTGTCTCCCTCTCTCTCTGACCCTCCCCTGCTCACGCTGTCTCTCTCTCTCTCTGTCTCTCTCCTAGAAATAAAAAATAAAAAATAAAAATTTTTTTTAATGTTTATTTTTGAGAGAGAGCATCAGTGGGGGAGGCAGAGAGAGGGAGACACAGAATCAGAAGCAGGCTCCAGGCTCTGAGCCGTCAGCACAGAACCTGACATGGGGCTCGAACTCACTAACTGTGAGACCATGACCTGAGCCGAAGTCAGACACCCAACAGACTGAGCCACCCAGGCGCCTCTCCAGCCCGAGACTTTGAACTAGTCACAGGCAGGGGAGGCAGGATTGTGATGACTGGCTTGGGCCCATTAAGAACCCTTCTGGAGTTGGGGAGGGGGAAGCTTGTTCTAAGTCTGGAGACCTTCACCAGGAGGAACTGATACCTGGAGAAAATCAGACTTCTGTTGGGAAGGGAAAAAGAGCAAAGCATTCTGGGTAGATGATCAGCAATGCCCATGGGCGCTTGCTCAACCCAGCACTTTGAGTCTGAAAACCATTTTCTGTGGAACGTCCATGCCTTAAATTAGAACCTGTTGGATGCTTTTCCAGGGAATGTTTGTCAGTGAAGGTCGAATCCTACTTGGGCAACATCTTCACCTTTGATGATGCCTTTCCCTCTCCTTTCTGTTTATCAGCACTTTCTTGGGTTCCAGAGCCCTGGTTCACACTGATGTATAAAACTTGGCATATTGTGGGGCACCTGGGTGGCTCAGTTGGTTAAATGTCCGATTTCGGCTCAGGTCATGATCTAGTGGTCGTGGGTTTGAGCCCTACGTTGGGCTCTGTGCTGATAGCTCAGAACCTGGAGCCTGCTTCAGAGTCTGTGTCTCCCTCTCTCTCTGCCCCTCCCCAACTTCATGCTGTCTCTCTCTCTCTCCCTCAAAAACAAACATTAAAAAATTAAATAACCTGGCAAACTGTATTATAGTCACGGTTTTGCACAGGTCTGTCTCTTGTGATCTTGTAGTCTGTAGCCTGGAGATGCCCAGCGCGGCGTCTGGAATGTGGAAGGGACTCCAGAGCCGCTTGTCACGTTCATGTTCTTAGCTCAGTTGAGATCCTCCTCTTGCCGAGCTGACCTCCTTCCTTTGTGCGTCCAGGCCCACTCTAGTCGTCTTTTATCCCTCATGTTACCTGCTTTGGTCTCTAGTTGCTTCCGCTGTTGGTATTTTATTTACAGGGAGTGGGGCTGACTCCTCCTCCCCCGCCTGTCTGCGCTGTCCATGGTGCTTCGCAAACAGCAGGCGTGGGTCCTCATCAAGGTGGTGGGAATGAGGCTGTGGGCGCCACTCAAACAGGTAGTTCTGACGGATTTTTTTTTTTAATCGCCACAAAACCGAGGTTTTCCATGCTCAGTGTGTAGCTGTGAGCTCGTAATCTTGCCTTGACCATCTCCAAAGAATTTATTATCTTGAAAAAAATACGACAAAATCTTGACAAAAAATCTCTCTCTCTTTTTTTTAACGTTTTATTTATTTCTGAGAGAGAGACCATATGAGGAGGGGAGGGTCAGAGAGAGAGGGAGACACAGAATCTGAAGCAGGCTCCAGGCTCTGAGCTGTCAGCACAGAGCCCGACGCGGGGCTTGAACCCATGAACCGTGTGATCATGACCTGAGCCAAAGTCAGACGCTTAACCGACTGAGCCACCCAGGCGCCCCTCTCTCTCTTTCTTAAAAGTAAATAAACATAAAAAAGAAAAGGAAGCAGGACTAGGCAGAAAGAAGTTAAGCTGTGATATGATCTTAGCAAAGGTCTCAGCCAGCCCCACATTGCCTGCTGGAGCCTGAGTGTCTTTTCAGAGTTGTCCTGAATTGGGGATAAGGAACCGAACTCATCTCTGCGTTGACCAGACCTTGGCATTGGGCTTACCCTGGAAGACAGACCTTGAACCAAAGCGATGCCAAGGGTAGACAGCTGAGGGTGGTCATCTGGCTGCATTCCTAGCCGCCGGGGAATAAGTTCTTCATTCCTAAAGGGGAGTCTGGCGTCCGCTGCCTGCCGTGTGCCAGGTCTTCTGCTAGAGGCATGAGCGTGAGTAGGAGAGCAAATAAGCAAGACATGTAATACGAACACAAAACTGGGTTTGGCTGCTTGGGGTTTGGGGGAAGTCCTGCAAGCTACCACCTGGAGGGAGATGCACTGTGAGAAGGAAAGTGGAAATGATGCGGTGAACACCCATGGATGTAGAGTGCGGCTCCTGGAAGCATGTAAAGGTAAGCTGTCTATGTGAGGAGCGTCACAGGGAGTAGGGGTGAGGCTTCTAAGTAGGACGACCATCCTGTCCAAACAAGGACACTTCTGGGAGTGATTACGGAATTCACAGAGCCAGGGCAGCAGGTACAAACCTGGGCAACCTTTTTTTTTTTTCTTTTTAAACGTTTATTTATTTTTGAGACAGAGAGAGACAGAGCACGAGTTGGGGAGGGGTAGAGAGAGAGAGGGAGACACAGGATCAGAAGCAGGCTCCAGGCTCTGAGCTGTCAGCACAGAACCCGACGCGGGGCTCGAACCCATGGACCGCGAGATCATGACCTGAGCTGACGTCAGACGCTTAACCAACTGAGCCACCCAGACGCCCCCTCTGGGCAACCTTTTTAGTTACCCTGCTTGTAGGACATGATTCAGTCGATTGTATTTTATCCAAGGGCCAGAGGTAAATTCCCAAGTGACCATTTGACCATTGCCTATAGTCTCTGGGGTGAAGAGCATGGTTTTGATGACACATTCCCATAGGTTTACATCATGCCTCCATCATGTACGAGCTGCAAAACTGTAGACCAATCACCGGGGCTTGGTAAGCATCAATTGTCTTATTTGCAACATGGGGATATTAGTAATTCCTGACTCAGTATATTGTTTTAAATGAATTAATACAAGCAAGTACTTAAATTGTTTCTGGGACAGAGGGAACCCTCCGTAGGTGTAAGACGCTGCTGTTACTCCTTTGAACAGAGGAGTAGCAAGGTCCGATTTGGGTTTTAGAATGGCCAGTCTGGGTGCAGAGTGGAGAACTAGATGGAGGGGAGCAAGCCTGGTGCTGAGAGACTAGTTAGGAGATGACACTGTTGATGGAGAGACTAACTGGTGCTGCAGTTGAGATGAGGAGGGCCTGGATCAGATCTGTGGGCCATGAGGAGGCCAGAGCTGCAGGGGTTCCAGAGATAATTTAAGACGTTGAGTCAGGGACCTTGGTAGGACTCGGGGGAGCAGCAGGAGAGAAAGCTGCCGAGCTGTGGGTTTGGGCAAAGTGGATGTGGATGCCAGTCACTGAGAAGGAGCCTGGGCGAAAGGCATGTGGGAGTCCATAGGCGGCGGGGATGAGGGGCTGGAGCTTGGGAGCAGGTCTGGGAGGGGCTGGAGCTGGGAATCAGCAGCAGGTGGGTTGAACTGAGGCTGAGGCTTGGAAACAGGCTAAGAGCAGCCCAGGGCTGAAGAATGGGCTGAGGGGTGTGACGCAGAAGCAAAGAGAATACATTGGTAGCTCCCCCCAATTTTTTTTTTCGGTAGCTCCCATTTTAAGGTGGACTGTTACCTGCAGGGAAAAGCATTTCTCCACCCACTGTGTTAGTTTCTTCCAGCTTCTGTAACACACTAGCACAAAGCAAGTGGCTTAAAACAACTCCACAGGATTCTCTCACTATTCCAGAGGCCAGGAGGCCAGCATCGGGGTGTGGGCAGGGCCATGCTCTCTCTGAGGCTCTGTGGGAGAATCTGTTGCTTGCTGCGGTGAAACGAAGATCTCTTTTTCGGCCTTAGTTCTTGGCACAAAGATTCAAAAATCTTTGGAATTTCTTGAGCCATAGTTGTGCTTTCTTATGCTAACGAGGTGATTCGTGGCCGGGCCCCTACACCGCATTGGGATGGGAGCTAGCTAGCCATCAGAAAGACCAACCACATGATTAAAGGGTTGGAACTTGAGGCCAGCCCCACCTCCAGGGAGGCGAGGGGAGCCAGGGCTCAGTGCTCCCTGCGTCATGCCTACTGAATGAAATCCTGTATAAAAACTCTGGGCATTGACGCCCAGTAGAGTTTCCTAGTTGGGGAACCCCCCGATGTGTTGGAAGGGCACCTGGATTCCATGGGAAGAGCTCATGGAAGCTGGACGTATCTCCCCAGCTCACCCCAGACCTTGCCCTGTGCTTGTTTGTCATGTGGCTGTTCCTGAGCCACAACCTCTATCCACGCATATAAAGTTACACTCCTAAGGGTCGTGCTTTGTAAAGGGACCAGACAGGGTTGTGGGAAGCCCTGAATGTGTAGCCAGCTGCGCAGGGTTATGGTTGCTTTGGGGACACTCCAAACTTGTGGCTGCCATCTGAGGTGGGGGCGGTCTTAGGAAGTACTTTGTTCTTAACTTGAAGGGTGTGCCGACCCTAGGTAGTTAGTGTCAGAGTGGAACCCAGTCATAGGACATCCGGTTGGTATTGGAGAATAGTGTCAGGACTTTCTTTTAGCTTCGGGTGGCGCCAGTAGCCCTTGGTGATCCTTGGCTGGTAGACCCAGCCCTGCCTTCTCTGCCTCTGTCACCGCGTGTCATTCTCCGTTCGTGTCTCTTCGCTACTTACAAGGACACCGGTCATATTGCGCTAAGGTCCACCGCCTCTAGGACAACCTCATGGTAACTACATCTGCGACAACCCGATTTCTAGATGACGTCACGTTCTGAGGTTCCTGTGGTTAAGACTTCAGTGTATCTTCCGGGGGGGGCAGGGCAGGGTGGAGACCGTTCAACGCACACCACCTGCAAGGCACGCATTTCCCATCCCACAAATTTTTTCTGTTTGCTTTGTGCCAAGGGCAGTGGTGTGGGGGTCATGAGCCAGACAGAGACAAGTGTGTCCAATCACCTTGCCCTCAAGAGGCTTGTATTCCAGTAGGGAAAATTAAGACAGGACACACTGTAGATATTGGAGGTTGTTTCTGTATTCTGTATTTTTTAAAGTGTTTATTTTTGAGAGAGAGAGTAAGTATGAGTGGGGGAGGGGCAGAGAGAGAGGGAGACACAGAATCTGAAGCAGGCTCCAGGCCCTAAGCTGTCAGCACCGAGCCCGACGTGGGGCTTGAACTCGTGAACCTTGAGATCATGACCGGAGCTGAAGTCAGACACTTAACCGGCTGAGCCACCCTGGTGCCCCGGAGGCTGGTTCTTATTACAACCCTAAGATGGCATGAAATGTCAGAATGATAGGACAGTCCCTTAAGGCTTTAGCTGTAAATCAGGTGTCAAGGAGCAAAAGGTGATGTAAGAAGGAGGCGGGGAATTGTGACAGATGGAAAGGAGGGAAAAATATAAATGAACGTTTAAGATAGCGAAGTGCCTATGGCAAAGGGGACCTGCAAATCTGAGATATTAATCTGGATGCGTATAGAATGTATTCTTGACATTATTACCTCATTAACTAGATTAAGAGACACATACAGACAGATCACGGAGTGCGTCAAATAGAAGTGCACGGGGGCGCCTGGGTGGCTCAGTTAAGCATCTGACTCTGGACTTTGGCTCCAGTCGTGATTTCATGGTTGTGGGATCGAGCCCCACATTAGGCACCATGCTGAGCGTGGGGCCTGCCTATGAGATTCTCTCTCCCTTTCTCTGTCCCTCTCCCTTTCTCTGTCCCTCTCCCTCCCTGCCCCTCCTCTGCTCATGCATGCTCTCTCTCTCTCAAAAATAAGTAGACATTAAAAAATCGAATTGCATGGTTATGCAGGCATCTCTACGATACACTGATGAGAGCAAAGAACAAGATGTAGGAGGAACCCTGTGTGCTGTATTCAACGTCAGGTTTAGTGTCTGGTAAGTGATAGGCTCCCAAATACTCGTAGTCACCGTGCTGGTAAATGCATCCCGCATCTCGGGGAGAATATTCAGAACTTGCCCGCAGTGCCTCCTGGGAACCTGGGAACAGGAGACAGAGGGAGACTGCAGTTCTCCGAGAAGCCATGAGTCACGGTTCAGCGGCTGAAAGCACAGGCACAGGACGGTGCTTCCTCCCCCTCCCAGGCCCACCTGTGGGCAAGGGCGCCCCGGAAAGCGGCAGAGAAGCGACGTTTCTCCTGGCCCCGCTGAATGAGGGCGTCCTGGTGGAATGGGACTCTCTCAGATCACCCCTCTCTGTGGCTGCTGAGCCCCAGGACCTCAGCTCTTTGGTGTCAGGTTTTGGGAATTCTCAGTATTCAGAAGAGAAGTTGCTTTTTTTCCTCCATCAGTTATTGATTGCATTAGGTCTTTTTACTGCTGCTTTTACGGCTAAAAGTTTAATTATCTAGGTCGTATTTGCCAGGCTTTTAATGCCCTTTTTCATAAGCCTAATATTTGTCGAGTACACAACCTCATTGGGGTCTTTCACATTTCTGATACAACCTCTCTCAGGGGACGGGGGTCACGCCAAGTCACACAGCCGATCCTGTGGTTGTACGTAAACCCACGAAGATTGCTTTGGAACTTTTCTGTACCTTGAGCGGATACAGAGGCTGGGGTGAAAGACCGAGGAGCTCAAATATAAATATGAATATGTCCGCATACACGCGCATATGAATTCTTCGTTTCCCTCTGGTCCCCTTTTCCAGCTAGCTACTCTTCGTGTTTTCTCTGTTCCTTTATTGATGTCCCGTCCTTTTGACTTTAACTTTTTTTTTAATGTTTTTTTTTTTTTTAATTTATTTATTTTTAGGAGAGAGAGAGACAGCGTGAGCAGGGGAGGGTCAGAGAGAGAGGGAGTCACAGACTGAAACAGGCTCCAGGCTCCGAGGTGTCAGCACAGAGCCCGACGCGGGGCTCGAACCCACGAACCGCGAGACCATGACCCAAGTGAAAGTCGGACGCTTAACCGACTAAGCCACCCAGGCGCCCCTAACTTTTTTTTTTTAAACCTTCTTTACTTTCTGCAAATCTTAAAGTGGTAGATATTCGGAGGCCTGGTTAACCGGTAAGGTCAGAACATGGTGAGAAAGCCATTCACTTTCCTGGCCCCACCCCCCACCGCCCCCACTGCACTGGACATCCTGATCTCTCTTCTCCCAGACCCCTCCTTCCTGCCCGGACCCTGCATCTCCTGGTTTAACAGGGAAATGAAGCTAAAGGACCCTGCTGTGGGCTATTCTTTGATTTTTTTTTTTTTTAAAAGAAAATTGTTGTTCTCCCTTAGTGGTGATCCTTGAGGCATTTAGAATGAGCGTGTTGTGTTTCCTTGCAAACACCCCCCCCCACCATTGTACCTATCCTGTGAGAAAAATAAGCAGTTTCCCCTCATATTCAGTAAATGTTTATTGTGTTCAGTATTGAGAAAAATGCAGAAATGGTCCTGGTGGGGTCAAGACAGCTAGAATAGTGAATAAGAGAATGTCCCGTGCAGCCGAGAGGTGCTGACTAAAAAGGTCAGAAAGACTTTGGGTGGGAGGATGGAATGATCCTGAGGACTGTGATCAATGTGTAAACTTCAGGCAGTTAGAGCCCCTTTGACTCCATTTTTAAAATCTCTTTTTATAATCTTCTTTATTTATTTTGAGAGAGAGAGAGAGCATGCACAAGCAGGGGAGGGGCAGAGAGAGGGAGGGAGAGAGTCTCAAGCAGGCTCCATGCAGTTAGTGCAGAGCCTGATGCGGGGCTCGATCCCACAACCATGAGATCATGACCTCCCTGGCCTGGAGGTCACAACCTGAGCTAAAATCAAGAGTCGGATGTGAGGGGCCCCTGGGTGGCTCAGTCAGTTAAGCGTCCATCTTCAGCTCAGGTCATGATCTTGCGGCTTATGAGTTTGAGCCCTGCATCAGGCTCTATACTGACAGCTAAGAGCCTGGAACCTGCTTCAGATTCTGTGTCTTTCTCTCTCTCTGCCCCTCCCCCCTCAAAAAAGTGAATAAACATTTAAAAAATTAAAAAAAAAAAAAAAGAACGGATGCCTAACCTACTGAGCCACCCAGGCACAACCCTCCACCCGTGACTCTATTTTATAGGAGTGTGAACTGGTCAAGAGAAGGTAAGAGATTTGCCCAAGTTTGGCAGACCAGAACCCATTTGAATCCAGGCACTGCCGAGTCGCAAGCGGGCCGTGGGCCAGATACAAATAACACCACCAACGTTCTGAAATTCTCTTCCCTCTCCTTTTGTTACTGGAGAACCTTCGTGGAGGAGGTGGAACTTGAAAGGGAGCCTTCGAGAGTAGTTCAGAGTTAAATAAAGAGAAGAGCAGACAGCCTGTAGGAAGGGGACGAAGCGTGCACACGTGGGAATAGATGTTGTATTTGCCACAGCGAGTGGGAACGGGGGACTTTTTAGAAGCGGCTGTGTGTTGTAGAGCTTGAAAGCTCTACAGAAAGGTCAGGCGTTGGGAGAAACCAGTGTTGGAGAGCTGTGGAAGCAAAGTCCGGTGGATGAGATGTGGTCTGTTAGGCAATGAGGGGCTACTGCAGGCAGTTGAAAAGGAGTGAGGTTAATACTCTGGTTGTTTTTGGAACAGCACTCTGGCTGCTGTGTCTGGGTAGACTGAAAAGGGGCAGCCTAGAATGAAGGAGGCCAGAGAAGAGAATAGGAGCAAATCTGGTTGAGCCCCTGGTATTTAGGCAGATTTGGTTGGCTAGGTTTTCTTTGTCACTGATGCTATTTTATTCATCTTAAAGCTGTGCGTTTGAGCAAGGAGCACAACCTTCTCCAGTTGAAAAGGTATAAAAGTAACCATACAGCCCTTTGCTAAAACTGCTGCATAAGTGTTTAGTCTAAAAGAGGAGGAAGTTTTAAATGAATTTGAACATAATGTGATGAGGGATTAGAGTAGCAATGACATGTATCTATCCCTGCCATTCTAAGAATAAGTCATAAAAAGTCCCTGAATATAACAAGCCAGGAAAATTGGAAAGAAGCTCTAAAATATAATTATTTTCAGTTATGATTGTCTATGTAGAAAACCCCAAACCCTGAAACTAATAATGAGAGTTTATCAAGACTGTCCCATTGAAAAGAAAGAAGTGAATATATTAATATCAGACGCAGTAGACTTCAGATCAAGGGAAATTACAGGGATACAGGAACACTGTACCTAATGATAAAAGGTTCAGTTTCTCTAAGAAGACATAATAAACCTAAATGTGTATGCACCTGAGAATAGAGGTTCAAAACGTGCAGCAAGAAGTGATAGAGTTGAAAAGAGAAGCAGACAAATCCACAGTTCACATGGGAACCTCAACATTCCACTCTCAGTCGATGATAGAATTAGAAGACAGCAAATCAATAAGAGTATAGAAACACCAAGTAACACTATAAACTAATAGGTAAATATTTGTAGTGCACTCCACCCAATAACAAGAGTGCATATTCTTTTCAAGTGTCCCTGAAACATCAAAGTGGACCAAATTGGGTCATAAAATATTATAATAAAAATTTGATATCATACTAAGTGTGTTTTCTGATCATAATTGATTTCAACTAGAAACCATAACAGAAAAATAACTAGACAGTTCCAGTGTTAAACGGTACACTTGAAAACCGTCCATAAGCCAAAGAGGAAATTTCATGGGAAATTTAAAAATATTTTGAATGAATATGAAAATACAACATACCAAATTTGTGGGATGCAGCTAAAGTTTAGAGGGATATTAGTAACATTAATTGCTTACATTAGAAAAGAAGAGTCTTTCACCAATAATCTAAGCTCTTAGAAGTACAAAATAAAACCAAACCAAACAGAAAGAAGTAGTAAAGAGATGAATGGTAGTCAGTGAGATTCAGCAAATCAGTAGAGAGGATAAATGAAACCAAAAGTGGATGTTCAGAAAAGATCAATAAAGCTGATCTAACACAACTAAGGAAAAAGAATAAGACACAGATGACCACTATCAGGAATAAAAGAGAGGCTATAACTATAGACTCGACAAGTTATTAAAAGGATTAAAAATACTACAAACAACTCTGCACATAATTTGGACAACTTCAACTGTACTAGTTCTTTGAAAGCTACAATTTACCGAAATTCACCAAAGAGACACATAAACTGGAATAGTCTAACATCTATAAGGAAATTGAGTTCTTTCCAAAAACAAAACTGCAGGTCCAGATGGTTTCACTGGTGACTTCTACAAAACATTTAAAGAAATAACATCAGTTCTACACAATTTCTTTCAGAAAATAGAAGAGAATGCTTCCCACCTAGCTAGTGAGGGATTCAGTATTAACACTGGTAACAAAACCAGACAGAGACATTACAAGAGAAATATAGACCACAGCCCCCTTTAATGTAGATGCAAAAATCCTCAAAATATCAGCAAATCAAATACAACAATATATAGAAAAAATAATACACTATGACCAAGTGGGGTTAATCTCAAGTATATATGGTTGATCCAACATTCACAAATCAAGGTGACCTCCCCCATTAAATACGGAAGAAAAAAATGCTCATATCAGCTGGTACAGCAAAAGCATATGACCAAAAAAAAAAGCATATGACAAAATTTAAAATCTATTCATGATTAAATATATTCTCAAACTGGAAATATTAGGAACTTGAAACTGATAAAGGGTATAGAAGGAAACCCTACAGCTAATAACGTATTAAATAGGTGAAAGGCTACATGCTTTTCGTTTAAGGTTGGAACTATTGCAGGGATGTTCTCTCTTCTATTTATCCTCATACTGGTGAGCCTAGTATGTGCAATAAGGCAAGAAAAATAAAGGATAAATAGGTGGGAAAGGAATAAATAAAACTGTCCCATTTGTAGATGACATGATTACCTATGGGTAAAATACTGAGGAATCTATGAGGAAGTTCCTACAACTCATAAGTGCATTTATCAAAGTCTCACGTTGCAAAATGAACATACAAAAGTCAATTGTATTTTTATATACTTGCAGTGAATAATTGGAAGTGGAATTTAGAAAACACACTTTAGAGAAATCCAACAAAACACGCAGGATCTGTATGTTGAAGACTAAGGAACAATGATTGTATTACAGTTTGCAAGCCTCTATCTAATTATGTCAGTTCTCCCTGTATCGACCTATAGGTTTACTGCAACTCCGATTAAAAAATTCAGCACGAGGGGCACCTGGGTGGCTCAGTAGGTTAAGGTTAAGCATCTGACTTCGGCTCAGGTCATGATCTCATGGTTTGTGGGTTCGAGCCCCGCGTCGGGCTCTGTGCTGACGGCTAGCAAAGAGCCTGGAACCTGTCTTTGGATTCTGTATCTCCCTCTGTATCTGACCCTCCCCTGCTTGCTTGCTCTCTCTGTGTCTCAAAAAATAAATTTAAAAAACATTTTTTAAAAAGTTCACCACGATATTTTTGTAGACAGAGACAGTCTAACTGAAATTTTTGTGGAAAGGTAAAGGAACAAGAGTATTAAATGGTTTAGAAAAAGAAAAATATCATTGGAGGGATCACACTACCCAATTTTAATAATTACTGTAAAGCTACTATAGTCAAGCTACTATAATCATCATCTAAGGTATTGATGAAGACAGATACACTTAGATCAGTTGAACAGAATTGAGAATCCAGAAAAAGATTCACACACATGTGGTCAATTGATTTTGAGCAAAGATGCAGAGGCAATTTGATAGAGAAATAATTGTCTTTTCAGCAAATGGCATTGGAAGAATTGGACCTCACATAAATCATTTAACAGGTCTTCTTTTGTGTCTGTCTTCTCTCAATATATTGTTTTTGAGATTCATCCATGTTGCATACATCTTCCTCTTCAGTATTCCATTGCTCAAACATACCCATAATTTATTTGTTTATTCACCTACTGGTAGGCATTTGGATTGTTTCCAGTTTTGGGCTTTTCTGAAAAGATATGCTTTGAAAATTCTTAGAGAATTCTCTTTGTGAACATATGCTTTTGTTTCTTTGGCTACGTACCCACGAGTATAGTTATTGTCAATTTTATTTAAAAAAAAAAAAACACCTGTCAAACATTTTTCCATAGTGTTTGTATCAATTTATACCCACCAGTTATATATGAGTCTTGTTGCTCTATTACCAATGCCAATTCTTGGTATTGCCACTCCTTTTGATTTTTGTCACTCAGTGAGTGTGCATTGGTATCTCATTCTGTGTTAAATTTGCATTTCTCTACCAACAAAAGATGTCAAAACCCTTTCATGAGCTTATGGAGCATTCACATATCTTCTTTTGTGAAATGCCTGCATAATCTTTTGCCCCTACTTAAATTGAATTCTGTGTCTCTTTAGTATTGATTTGTGGGAGCTCTTTATATATTTTGGATAGGAATCTTTTGTTAGTTGTATTGCAAATATTCTGCCAGTTGCTGTCTGCTTTTTGTACTTTCTTAATGTCTTTTAATGAACAAAGTTCTTAATTTTGACAAAGTGCATGTTACTGTTTTTTCTTTTATGGTTAATAGTTTTTGTATCCTGTTGAAGAAATCATTGCTTATTCCAGAGAAGAAAATATTCTTCAGTATTTTCTTCTAGAGGCTAATTATTTTACCTTTCATATTTAGGTCTATAAGCTACCTTAAATAAATATTTGAGTGTATTTTTCCATAGGCATCAATTTTATCTTCTTTTCCAACTGTGTACCCAATTTCTCTAGCACCATTTTATTGAACAGCCCGTCCTTCCCCCATTGTATTCCACTAATGTCTCTGTCACAAGTCAATTGACAGTAAATGTCGGTCTGTTTCTGGACTGTGTTTCTGTCACATTTTACCCATCCTTTACAAATTATCTACTCAATATTTTGTAATATATTTTAAACCCCATTAAAAAAGAAAAAAAAAAGCTACTGGTTTGAGAGGTGGAGACTATTTCATTAAGACTTACTTTTACATTATGACTGGGAGATGGATTATTAAACTATTGTGCCTGACACTGTCATGAGAATACAAGAATAAGATGGTGAAGCTGTGAAACTACTAGAAGATAATGGAAAACCTGGATGACTTTGCGTGTGGCATGCCTAGATGTAAAACTACAGACATGATTCATGAAAGAAATAATTGATAAGCTGGACTTCATGAAAAGTAGAATTTCCTGCTCTACAGAAATTCTCTTGACAGTGTGAAATGTCTGTATAATTTTTTGCCCATACCTTAATTAGATTCTGTGTCTCCATTATTGATTTGTAGGGGTCCTTTATAAATTTTGGATAGAAGTCCTTTGTTTACATTATTAACACTGCATTCCACATTGTCAGTGTCCTTCGATGAACAGAGGTTTTTAATTTTGACAAAATGCAAGTTACCCTTTGTATCATCTTGACAATGTCAAGAGAAAGAAAAGACAAGCTGTAGACTGGGAGAAAATATTTGCAAAAGACACATTTGATAAAGGACTATTATCCAAAATATGTAAAGAACTCTTAAAAGTCAACAGTGAGAAGACGACCCAGCTAAGGAATGGACGAAAGATCTTACACCTCATCAAAGTAGATACATAGATGGCAAACGAGCATATGACAAGATGCTGCACTCCATAGGTCATTAGGGAAATGTAAATTAAAGAACAGTAAGATCCCACTACACACCTGTTAGAATAGCCAAAAAGTGAAAGAAGCCAATCTGAAAAGGCTAGCTACTATACAATTCCAAGTATAGATGTTCTGGAAAAGGCAAAATATGGAGGCAGTGAAAAGATCATTGGTTGCTAGGAATGGGGGGCGGGGTGGATGAATAGGCAGAGCACAGGGGATTTTTAGGGCAGTGAATGAGTGCTGTATGTTATTATAATGGTGGATACATGTCATCATTGAGTTGGGCTCATGCCCAAACTCACAATATACAGTACCAACAATGAATCTTAATGCCAACTATGGGCTTTGGATGAACCTACATGGATGTGTCCAATGGACCACTGTTTATTCATAACAGTATCTGCTGCACTGCACAGATAGATTTTACTTTCTATCTCCTTTGATCCGCACAGTCTCTTAAGTAGAAATCTTCCTTCATAAAATCTACAACTTAGTGTAGGTTGTATAATCTAGAGTACTGCTCTGTTTGGCAATCTCTCTTGACAATGACCATCACCAACAGGTTGTTTCTTGGGAGGGCATCATTGTCTTTATGATAAAATGAATCTTTAGAGTCCCACGTTCCCTTAATACTTGTCATCAACTTGACCATCAAACCCTCTTGAAGTACTTCCCGTGATCTTTGTGCCTGCACCTGAGGCGGTGAACCCTGCTGGAGGAAGTGACTCAACAAAGCAAGTTGGCACCACCGTGAATTCTTCACCACCCAACTCAAGTGGGCCCCTGTTACTGCTTTTGACTACTCCCATTTGTCAGATCATTTTGTATTTTCATTCTACAAAACAGTAGTATTTCTCTCTCTCTCTCTTTTTTTTTTTTTAATTCCCTCAAACTTCTGCCTCCTGGCACTTGCTTTCATGGCCACCCTCACCTACTTCCTAGAGAAAGTTGAAGTTCTGTTAAATGGATGGGAGAACCTTATTTTCCACTGTGAAGTCCAAGATCACCCACATCTGTAACCATTTCTCTCTTCCTCTCTGTCTCCTTTATTCTCTCTTCTTCCTATGCTTCCATGTGTGCTCCGGGCCATATCTCCTCCTGAACCTTCTCATGCCAGCAGGGATCCCTTCTCTCTCCTGTATATTCAACTCCTCTTTCAAGTAATTGGTTCCATCAACAACTGAACGTGTGTGGTTCCTTCCGTCTCAACAACAAACCTCCCTTGACGCTCCCCAACCCCCACTCCCCTCTCCTCTCCACACTTTTTGGAAGGACTTGTTTGTATTCATTGCCTCCATTTCTTCACCTCCCATGCGCTCTATATGCCCACTTTATCTGGCTTCTGTCCTTATCCCTTACCCAGACCATTCTGCCTGAACTCAGTCAGGTACCCAAAGGACAACAGGTTGTGTATTGCTAGATTCATTGGGCATCTTTGAGTCTTTATTATTCATTTCTTTAGGAGCATTTGGCATTGTTGACCACTTTGTCTTGAAAGGCTTTTTTCTCCCCCTTGGCTTCAGTGTTACCATATTCTGCTGGGGCTCTTCCTGTTTTTCTGGCCACTCCTTATCTGTCTCCATTGCAGGAAATAATGGATTTCCTCGTAGCTCTTTCTATAATCTCTCCCTCTGCAGTTTCCTTCATGCCCTTGGCTTCGGTGATCATTCTGTGCAGATGACTCACACTTAACTTCTCCTGAGTCGTCTTTGAGCTGCAAGTAGTAGATCCACAAGAATTTCAGTGCCATGGAAAAGAATTTGAATTGTGAGAAAAAGAGTAATAAGATTTTACTGATGTTTTTAAAAGATGACTCTCCCTGATGCGCACAGAATAAACACTAGAGAGGCAAGAGTGGAAACCTCTTACAAGGCTGGTATCCAGAAAAGAAGTCCTGGGGGGCTTGAAGTCTGAAGTGAAATATTCAAAGGTACCTCGTAATCAATACTTCCAAGGCCTAATTCATGACCTTCTACCCAAGCTTCGCTGTTGTAGTGTCTGCCATCAATCACAGTCTATCCAGGTGGACTGGTCAGATACCTTGACCCTACCTGTCTTAGTAGTTGGGTGTACCGTAAACATGGGTGGCTTATAAACAACAGAAGTTTATTTCTTACAGTTCTAGAGGCCGGGAGTCCAAGATCAAGGTAGCAGGATGGTCAGGTTCCCCTGAGAACCCTCTTCCTGGGCACCATCATAGGTGGCACCATCTTGCTATGTCCACACATGGTGGAAGGAGCTGAGGATCTCTTTGGAACCTCTTTTAGAAGAACACTAATCTCATTCATGAAGCTCCACCCTCATGACCAGATCACCTCTCAGAGGCTCCACCTCCTAACACTATCATCATTGAGAGTTAGGATTTCTGCATAAGAATTTTATGGGGACACAGGCATTCATACAATAAGCACCACATTTTCCTCCTAATTCACCATTATGCACTCTGGTCTCCTTCCACTGTTTCCTCTGAGGTAGCTTTAGTGGTCTTCGAAATGCCGATCTGATGTCATCCCCAGGCTAACTTTTTATGGGAGGGGGGGCTTTCGCATCATTATGAGGGTAATGACTAAAAATTTCAGTATGTCCATATAAGGTTCTTCCCAGTCTGAACTTGATGCACCTCTCAAACCTCATTTCCTACCTCCCCCCTTTTTTTCAATTAAAACATTTTTTTTTTTTTTTTAATTTTAGAGAGAGAGAGCAAGTAAGCAGGGGAGAGGAGCAGAGGGGGAGTCTTAAGTAGACTCCGCACAGAGGCGGACACAGGGCTTGATCCCACGACCCCGGGATCATGATGCTCTAAGTCAGAATCGAAATTGAGAGTCAGATGCTCAACTGACTGAGCGTCCCGGGTGCCCCACCTCCTTCTCTGCTTCTGCACTCCTCTAAGTTCGTGTGCACTGCTCTCTGCTACCCTGACTACTGTTGCCCACGCATCTCATATTGTTCCACAGTCTTGGCTGAAGTGTCACTTTTGGTGAAGATTTGCCATAGCCCTTGACTCCAGTTTCGGTCAGATTCTGTTATTATACGTTCTTGTAGAACCAGATCTCTTCTGTGTAGACTTATGTTGGTTTCCAAAGATACACTTATCTTTAGAGTAGTTTGATTACTGTCTTTTTATGACACCAAGGATTGTTTCCATCAGAGCTGTCCGGAGAAACAGAAGCAATAGTATAGATGTATGTAGACAAGGGAGGGATTTATTTTAAGGAGTTGGCTCACGCGCTTGTGGGATCTGACAAGTCCGAACTCCGCAGGGCAGGCCAGCAGGCTGGGGACCCAGGGGATAGTAGATGCTGCAGTCTCGAGTCTGAAGGCAGTCTGGAGGCAGAATATTCATTCTTCCTCAGGGCACCTCATTCTTTTCTCTGAAGACCTTAAACTGATTGGAGGAGGCCCACCCACATTGTGGAGGGTGCTGTAAGTTGAATGTTTGTGTCCTCCCAAAACTCACGTGTTGAAATGTATTCCCCAGTGTGTGGCATTTGGAGGTGGAATCATTGGGAAGTGATTGGCGATGAGGGCAGAGCCATCATGCACAAGGTTATTGCTCTTATAAAAGAGACCCCAGAGAGATGCCTCTCCGCTCCTGGTACGTGAGGACGTAGCGAAAAGACAGCATCTGTGAACCAGGAAGTGGACCCTCACCAGACGTGGAATCTGCTGATACCTTGATCTGGGACGTGTAGCCTCCAGAACTGTGAGAAATGATTTTCTCTTGTTAATAGGCCACCTAGTCCATGGTATTTTGTTCAGGCGGCCCACGTGGACCAAGACAGGGTAATCTGCTTCAGTTTAAGTCTGATTCAGATGTTATTCACATCTAAAAAATACCTTCACAAACAGCATCCTGACTGATGTTTGACCCAAAACTGGGAACCATAGCCTAGCCAACTTGGCATAAAATTAACCATCAGAGGGACCGTGTCCGTCTCAGCCCAACATTGTATGATCTGTAGAAGGCTCTCAATAAGTATTGATTGTAGGGATTTGGGAGTGTTGGATTTCTAGATTTCCTGCGTGCAGCCAACACCAACTG
Source organism: Hyaena hyaena (assembly GCF_003009895.1). NCBI lineage: Eukaryota > Metazoa > Chordata > Mammalia > Carnivora > Hyaenidae > Hyaena > Hyaena hyaena. Next base: position 5,810,167 of record NW_024080659.1, on the reverse strand, counting down.
GGAAATGCATTTCATGGCCACACACATGCTATTCTTTAGAGAGGTTCTTTGTGTTCACTCTAAAATATCGTGTTGCTAACTTTTGATACAAGGAATACCTGTAATTTTTGACAAGTTTGCTTCTTTGTAATTCATTTAGTCCCTCTTAGCTTGTTTCTTTACAGACTCCTAAGGAATCTCCTAAGGAAACCTTTGCAGCCATTTGACTTAATCGTCTGGTTTGTTTCTTCTCTGGTCTTCCCCTTTGTCTGTTTCCTGTTTTCTTGGGTATAGTGACCAGAGCCAACTTTGCCCCAGTGAAACTGGACCATGACTTTATTTGAGGAGATAATTGCATTTTTATTTCCCGGTGCTCTTCAGTTTTATTGGCCATTTTGGCTACAGAAGCACATTGTGCTGAATTTTCTGTTTCTAAACCCAAACTTCTTCTGGCCCCATCTCCAGAGTTTTCTATTTCTGTCGTCGGTGCCAGACATCGAGACAAGTAAGCTTGGAGTCATCCTTGACTTTTCCACCCCCAGCGTTCCCATTCAATTACAAGATTCTCTTGATTCTTTCTGGAAAATACGAGCCCTCAAAATGGATGCTTTTATATTTCCATTTCTTCCAGCAAGCCCTCATGGGCTCGTGCATAATAATAGATTTATTACTGGTTATTTCTACCACGGTCCTCTCCCAGCTTCACCCACTGTAGCCAGCAATGCCAGACGCATCTTCTAAGCATTAGCTTGAGTACACTTTCTTCTCCCTAACTCCCAACACTCGGTCATTACTTTGGAACTTGTTTGTTGGTCCTCTTTACATGCCAGGTAATCCAAACTTTATTTCCTGGCTTTATTGGACCTTCAGTACAGAGGATTAAGTGAATCTAACTTTTCAGATCATGGCATCTTTGGTCATCTTTGGTCTGCTGAAGCCTGTTTTTATTATTTATTAAATCCTCCTCTGCTCTTTCTCCATGGAAGGACTTACATGTTCTTATAAGCTGCATGATGTCATTCTTGCGAATTTTACCTTACATGCATTGTACTCTAGGTCTTATTTGGTTTTATATATATCACCACTTTTCAGATATTCTTTAAGGTATTAAAATTTTTCTAAAGCATTTTTATTGATTTCTGAGAGACAGACAGAGGCAGAGCATGAGCAGGGGAGGGGCAGAGAGAGAGGGAGACACAGAATCCGAAGCAGGCTCCAGGCTCCCAGCTGTCAGCACAGAGCCTGATGCAGGGCTCAAACCCACGAACCATGAGATCGTGACTCGAGCCTGGATAAGAATCCGAAGCTTAACTGACTGACCCCCCCAGGTGCCCCAGATAATTTTTTAAGTAGGCTTCACGCCTAACATGGGGCTTGAACTCATGACCCTGAGATTACAAATCGTGTGCTCCATTGACTGAGCTAGCCGGGTGCCCTACCACTTTTCAAATCTATCCATGATGTACCGTGAACATCCCCTCCAGTGCTTCTAATTGCTGTTTTTCTTATACTCACATTGCCATCTGTATTTATTAGAGTTTAATACTTTCCTCAGTAGAGATCTAATAACTGGTTAAGTTAATTTCTGCGTATTTCATGGTTTATATTGTTCTTGCGGTTGACATTATTAGGGTATGTTTTTACAGTTGGCTTTTGCTGCTCTAATGAGATTGATGTTTTGTATATTATAAACCTATGTCAGCAACTTTGATGGACTCTCTTATTCTCCTAGTTGGCTATCTACGAACTTTACTTAATATTATATTGAACTCTGTGATATTACTGATATTCGACCATTTTTGTCTACCACGTTACAAAAACCAATTTCAAATGGTTTAACCTAAAAAAATATATTAATTTGTTAATTAAAATTTTTAAAATGATATCATCTGCAAATGATAATTTTTCCCTTCGTGTTATACCTCAGATGTTTTTTTTTTTTTCTTTCTCTAGACGTTTTAGAAGTTTCAGACCATGTTAACTAGCACTGCTAATGAGTACTGAAGAAGTTTCCTGTTAACTTTGATATTTGTTTTAGGCTTCTGGTTCATGTATAGATACTTTATCCAGTTCAAACACTTCCTTCTTATCCTGGTTTGCAATGAAGTATTTTCATTAAAAAAATTTTTTTAACGTTTATTTATTTTTGAGAGACAGAGCATGAGCAGGGGAGGGGCAGAGAGAGAGAGGGAGACACAGAATCTGAAACAGGGTCCAGGCTCTAAGCTGTCAGCACAGAGCCCATTGGGGGGCTTGAACTCACAAGCTGTGAGATCATGACCTGAGCTGAAGTCGGCTGCTTAACTGACTGAGCCACCCAGGTGCCCTGTATTTTCATTAAAAAAAAAAAAATCATAAATAGATGTTGAATTGTATCATATGGTCTATCTGTATCCTTTGAGATAGTCATATGATTTTTCTCCTATATAAATGTAGTCCACGAAATTAATAGATGATTTTCATGTTGAATCATCCTGGCATTACTGGGATAAAGACTGCTTATTTCCGATACATTTTCAAAATAGGCAATTGGATTCATTTAGTTAATATTTTGGATTTTTACATCACATTCATGAGGATATTGGCCTTTAACATTCTTTTTTTATAATCCTTTAGTGGCTTAGAAATCAAGTTTGCAAAGTGTAGTCTCATTAAATGAGTTTGGCAATTTTCATACCTGTTTTCTAGAACCCTATGTATAAGTTAGGTATTATTTGTCCTTCAAGGGTAGAATGCACCTAAAAACTATTGGGTCTTGGAGTCTATCGGCTTTAAATATAAAAATAGCCAGTTAGTTTGCCAGCAAAATGAGTTGATTTGGGGATAGCGGAGGAATTGCAATTGGTGACATGCAGACTAAGGTGAACCATCTGCGAGTGTGGAGAATAGAGGAGCCTTCCTTTACAGAGGAAAGAAGGTTAGGAGAGACTGTTGGAGTAAAAGTCTATTGGAGGAGAGGGAGAATTGGGGTCAGGGGACTTCTGATTGGCTGGGTCCAGTGGTTCCCATTGGCTGGGTTGTTGCTGGGCAGGGAGGTGTTCTTCCTTCTGCTTCCAGGGTAGTAGGGTAAGCTTCCTCCTCTTTGGGAAAGGTCTGCAAACAGTAGCAGGTGGTAATGTGAGAGAGCTCCTACCTCTGGGCTTCTTGACTCCATTTTTTTTTTTTTAATATTTTATTTATTTCTAGGAGAGAGAGAGAGACAGCGTGAGCAGGGGAGGGTCAGAGAGAGAGGGAGTCACAGACTGAAACAGGCTCCAGGCTCTGAGCTGGCAGTCAGCACAGAGCCCGACGCGGGGCTCGAACCCATGAACCGCGAGATCATGACCTAAGCGAAAGTCGGACGCTTAACCGACTAAGCCACCCAGGCGCCCCTTGACTCCATTTTTTAAAATGAGGTTTCCTTTTCTCATTTTCACAGGTGCAGACTACCTGTCTAACCTAACCTTGACTGTGTTTTTCTAATGAAGCTGGTGTGTTGTTCATATTTCTCTGTATGTTTCCTCTTGCTGTCCTCGATCTAGTGACTTCGTTTTTCTCTCTTTATCTCACCTTCATCCTCCAAGCACCAGAGTACCTCCCAAATCATTTCATTCTTTATCATCACCCTCAATGCTCCCAGCCTTCGCGCAGCCCTATCTTTGGCTTCCGATAGCACTGATTGTCTGTTTCACTCTTTGACCCTTAGCACTGGCTATGCTGCATAATTATGTGTCGAGGAGCCCTCGTTGGCCCTCTCCCCCAAGCCTGAATTTTAAGCCTCAAGCATAGTGCTTGGACTTTATTATAATAACTAATAAATAAATACATTTATCATTATAATTGTTGATGGTGATCATTTGGTTATTATCACAGTCACCTTTGGTCAGACTGGCCTTTTCTTTGTGTGATCACACCAAACGTATTCTCACCCTGGGCTTCTGCATTGTTTTGTTTTGTTTTTTTTCTCTCCTCTGAATATTCTTCTCCATCATACCTGCAAGCGTTTTTGTTGCCTATAGTAAATATTTGTTCAAATGTTACTTTCCTGCCCTGTTAAAACTGCAGTCATAGGACCTCAGCATTCACAATCTTCCCTACGTATCCTGCTTATTTTTTCCCTATGGCACTCATCACCTGTGTACCATACATATATATTTATTTTTTTCTATCCCCCACTGTAAAGTATGGTTCTCAGAGGTAAAAATTTTGGTGTTTTGTTCACTCATATATTTTGGTGTCTAAAAGAGTAACACAGTTGGCACTCAGTAAATATTAGAATGAGTGAATGAAATCAAATGCATGAGCTTTCAGTTAAGAACTTGCCCTGCAATTTAGCCTTTCTACCACTGTGTGGCAGCAAAGAAGTAGTGCTTGTAGAAGTCCTGAGGGGTTGGGATTGCCAGGAGAGTGAATCTTTTCTCCAATATTTAATCAAATGCTTTCCTTCTTTTCCTAAAAGAGCTAAGAGTCTTTAAAAAAAAAAATATATATATATATATATATATATTCATTTTTTGAAAAAGAGAGACAGAGAGAGCATGAGTAGGGAGGGGTAGAGAGAGAGAGAGGGAGACACAGCATCTGAAGCAGGCTCCAGGCTCTGAGCTGTCACTGCAGGGCTCAAACTCACAAACTGTGAGATCATGACCTGATCTGAAGTCAGACATTTCACCGACTGACCCACCCAGGCTCCCTGAGCTGCGAGTCTTTTTGCTCTGATTGCTAAATTTTCTTAGGCCAAGAAACTTATTTCATGTCTTTCGATATTTTGCTGAGAAGATCATCCTCTATGTTCTCCGGCGCTGGTAAGACGGCTGCTTCCCGTGTTCATCCCTGGTTTTCTGACAGTCTGGGCTCAGCCTCTCAGCTGTGTGTGCCTTCACGGGGTCAGGGGGGAAGCAGGGGAAGCCACATTTCTCAGAATGTTAAATCTTCACTTGCAGATTGTTCATATCTAATGCCTCATGCTTCTTGTCACCATCTGGGTCCCCCGCATGCCCCCCCCCCCCCACTTCTGTGTTGTCTTCCTTTTCTGCTGTGACTGTGAGGCATCAGTAAGGTGTGGTCAGATTGGCTTCTAGGTCCAGCTAGTCACTAATTGCCTTGGCACCTTGGGCAAATCATTGTGCCTCTGGGGGTTCCAGACTTCCCTTCTGTAAAATGTGGGAGTCAGATTAGGTGCCCAGTAAGTTCTTCTCCTTCAGCAGCTAAACAAACAAAAACCTGTGAGATATGTTAATTGGGGGAGGGGGGGGAGTTTGTTTTGTTTGGATAGGGAGCTATTCCAGACTGCTCTCATCTGGTGTTTTGCTTCATTTACACACAGTGATTAATTTTCCCACCAGCTTAGCCTGTATCCCTTGGCAACACTTAGCAACTGCCCGCTCTCAGAAAGTGGTTCGGGTAGGTGGTTTAAAGGGACGCTATCCCATATATGAGAGCGGAGAGGTGAGGGTCAAGCGGATTTCGTCTGGGGACGCATCCTCTAACTTTGCTGTTAGTCCTCTTTAAACGTGTTACGTTGCCATCTTTGGTTTCCGTTCAGCTGCAAAATTGCACTGAGCCCTCCCGGAGATTTATTCCTGTTCGCTTTCTTAGGAGTTATTTATCAAGCGCTTGCTGTATTCCAGACTTGATCCCGAATTGACGACATCTCGTCCCTTCTTTCGTTTCCCAGCACCTCTCGTGAGGTTGAGGGTGGCATCTCCTTTTACAGATTTGGGATCACATCTCAGTCACCCTGCTCCTCAGTGACCTGCCCAGCAGCCAGAGCCCGGCGGCCCGCTTGCCTCTGGCTCTTCTTTCTTCACTTATTTCCCAATTATCATTATTATTTTTTTAAATTTCCACATTCTTTACTTTTACCCAAGGAAAGTGATATGGACAGATTTTAATCAGTGATTTCAAAAACCCAATGTATTTCCTCATCCCAGATCATCTTGTGTAAGACAAGAGAGGATTCGCTGTCACCCAGGGGGAAAGAGAATATTCCAAAGGAGCCCTTGTGGCTTCAGGGTCCAGTCTTTGGACAAGTTTAATTTAGAAGGGACATCTCAAGCTGGGGGGCAAGGGGAGAGGGGAGACATTTTCAACTCACGTGTAAATGACCAAATGGTGTTAATCAATATGAATGTTAGTTGAAAACCCAAGCCTAATTGAGTATAGGATTACTCAAGCCCTTAAGAACAAGGGGAAAAAAAAGGCATGTGTGTATGTGTTGGGTCCCCTTGGTCACATTCAGACAAGATGAAAGATAGGAAGTATCAGTTTCTGGTCTTCATGAGGAAGAGTAGAAAAGATATGCTCACTCCTTGGGACAGATGATATACGTTGGTGAATAAAGGAGACACCGAGACTTCTCTATTATTTTGTGCTCTGATCTCCTGAAAAGAGGGATCTTCTGCCTTAAAAGGGTACAACAACCTTTAGTGATTTGAAGTGAAAGCCTCAGATTTGGTAAGAGAAGCTTACCTCATTTTTACCATTGTCACTTAGCCTGGTCCCGTCGCCAAACACTGGCTGGTACATTTTCTAAAATTGTTATTAGAATTTTGTTTTATATTTATGTTTTTTGAGGGGGGGAGAGAGAGAGTGAGCATGGGGGGGGGAGGGACAGAGAGAGAGACGGAGACTCAGAATCTGAAGCAGGCTCCTAGGCTTTGAGCTGTCAGCGCAGAGCCTGATGCCAGACTCGAATCCACAAACCATGAGCTCACGACTTGAGCCGAAGTCAGATGCTTAACCGTCTGAGCCACCCAGGCGCCCTGGTAAATTTTCTTTAAATAATTAAAAAAAAATTTCTTTAATTGTGAAACCAGTAATTCACCATCTTAGCTTTTTTTTTTTTTTTTAAGTAGGCACCTGGGTGGCTCAGTCGGTCAAGTGTCCGACTTCGGCTCAGGTCATGATCTCCCTGTTTGTGGGTTCGAGCCCCACGTCGGGCTCTGTGCTGACAGCCAGCTCAGAGCCTGGAGCCTGTTTCAGATTCTGTGTCTCCCTCTCTTTCTGAGCCTCCCCTGTGCATGCTGTCTCTCTCTCAGAAATAAATAAAAATCATAAAAAAAAAAAAAGTAGGTTCCACACCCAGCTTGGGGCTCGAACTCACGACCCTGAGACCCAGAGTTGCCTGCTCTCCCGACGGAGCCAGCCAGGCACCCCCATCTTAACCATCTTTAAGTCCACAGCTCAAGAGGATTCAGCATTCCGACACGACTCTGCAGGAGACCTGCAGAATATTTTCATCCTGCAGAACTGGAACTCTTCCCGTGAAACAGCTTTTCATTTCCCGCCCCCGCCCACCCGTGGAAACCTCCTGTTCTCTCTGTCTGCATGGATCTAACTAGCAGCCTTTGTCATACGATGTTGGGCCTGGCGTTTCACTCCACATGATGTCCCCAGAGCACATCCATGTTGGAGCAGGCGACAGGTGTTCCTTTCTTTTAAGGTTGAATCAAAGTTCTCTTTCCGTGTTCACCACATTCTGTTGGTCTGGCCGTCCGTTGGTGGACACGTGGGTTGCTCCCACTTCTTGGCCGGCGTGCACAGTCTCTGCCATGAACTTGAGTGTGCAAAAGTCCCTTCGGGAGCCAAATTCTTTGGGCTAGATACCCAGAAGTGGGAATGACCAGCGACTTTCAAGAACTTGTCGATAAGGGCAGAAAATACTTGAAGACACAGAGTTGAATGAAGTCTTGCTAGTTAGTCCTTTTTTTTATTTTCTTCTAGACATTAAAAAAGTTTTTAAAAATGTTGTATTTATTTCTCAGAGAGAGATAGTGTGAGCAGGGAAAGGGCAGAGACAGAGGGAGACACAGAATCCGAAGCAGGCTCCAGGCTCTGAGCTGTCAGCACAGAGCCCAACGTGGGGCTTGAACCCACGAACCGTGAGATCATGACCTGAGCCGAAGTCGGAGGCTTAACCGACTGAGCCACCCAGGCGCCCTTTATTTCCTCCTAAAGGAAAGAGGGTGGATTTTTAAAACATGCATAGTTTGTGGGCATGCTTGACTCCAATCCCAAGCAAGATGCTGGGACAAATGAAGGGGTGGACTTGGAGAAATTTAGAAAGGGAAGCAGTGGTCCTTAGGAGCGAGCCTGGGAAGAGGAAGCATAAGTTACGGGAGGTTAATTTCATTAAAAAAAAAAAAAAAAAATCAGGTCACTAGGCCTACAGATGTGGGCAGATGGTAGAGCTGATGAATGTAGGTGGTTTTGGCAAAAGCAGACGGTGACTCTGTCGACAGTCTGAGGAGATGTATGGGATGATGGTCTCCCTAGCGTGAGTAGTAACCGGAAAAAGACCTTATTTAACATGGAGGGCATGTCCGGAAGGTAGGAGGCGGGGAATGGTTAATAGTATTGGGCTTGAGGGCCCTGCCCTGTTTATAGTTGGAGTAAATCAGGTTCATAATCGCGTATTTGAACATGGTTGATATGCTCCATTCAGAACTCGCCTTTTGACTTTTCCAGAATCTTCCTCCTACTCAGACTTTCCCACTTGTCATCACCTTATGGCCGCCTGCTTTTGATCCTTCTTAAAGGTGACTCTGTTTCTCCCCTTCCATGTCTCTTCAATAATAGCTAAACCAGTGATTTTTGTTGTTCTTTTGCTCACCATAGTAAACATTTGAGTAACACTTTATAAGAAGTATAAACATTGTATTTGAAAAAATTTATTAGAAAAGCAATTCTTTTGCATGTCGTATTTAAGAATAACTCCTAGAATTATCTCAGGACCTGGTGAGGTGTGTTTCCCTAGAAAATACCATTAAGTGAGAGAAGAAGTACGTTTGTGTCGGTATGTATGTTCACGGTCTTGCTGAGACTTGAGAGTGCCTCTGTGTTAGGTGTTGAAAGTCTGAAAGAACATTTCTCCAAAGGTTAAGAAAAGGTGGGACTATTTCAGATGTTGCCTTTTCCTTTGTCACTTCCCTGTGTTTTCCATAGGGTCAACTTGGCTTTTGCACGGATTCGTCTTTGACTATTATGTCCTCCCTGGACCAGAAATCGGTGGTCCCTGCATTCAGAAAGTACCCCAGTACTCCGTATTTTATTTTATTTTATTTATTTATTTTTTTTAATGTTTTATTTATTTCTAGGAGAGAGAGAGAGACAGTGTGAGCAGGGGAGGGTCAGAGAGAGAGGGAGACACAGATTCTGAAACAGGCTCCAGGCTCTGAGCTGGCTGTCAGCACAGAGCCCGACGCGGGGCTCGAACCCACAAACTGCGAGATCATGACTTAAGCGAAAGTCGGACGCTTAACTGACTAAGCCACCCAGGCGCCCCAGTACTCCGTATTTTAAAGCGAATTCGTCCTATGTTTGTGGAGAGGGGTGGAGACATTGGAAATGAGGTAGCATCCTGAGGAGAACTCCTTCCGAATTGGAGGTTTGGGGGCAGGGGGATTTGGGAATCTTCTCCCCCTAAACCCTCCCTTTCTGTCCCAGCTCTCACTTTTTTTGTTGTTATTAATTTTGACTTTATTATTTCTTTATTTATTTTTATTTTTTTATTCTCAAGTTCATTAACACATGGTGTAGTCTTGGCTTCAGGAGTAGAACCCAGTGATTCATCACTTACGTATGACACCCAGTGCTCATCAGGAAGAGTGCCGTCCTTAATGCCCGTCACCCATTTAACCCACCCCCGTCAACCCTGAGTTTGTCCTCTGTCTTTAGCGGTTTGTCACGGTCTGGCCCAGAACCTCTTACTTCACCCCAGGGGCTCACCATTACGAAGGGGGTGATCTTCCAGTCTCAAAACTAAGGACTGCTGTCCTGCTTCTGTGTACCCTGTGCTCCTTGAGTGGCTCCTGGTCCTCGAAAGTGGATGGATTTTCTCCTCAGTCACCTTCCGGGTCCTTCTTCACCGCATCCCATGAGCTTTACTAGTAGCAGTGAAATTCGATTTGCTCAACAAAATGCAGTGCAGTGGTTTAGTCCACTGAGACTTGGTCCCACACACCTTTTGTTGCCGTGCTTGAACTTGCTGGGATTTATTTGTAGATCCTTGGCTGGACTAGGGTCCACTTCCGAGTCTTTCAAACCAGAGGAGCAGGAGTCTGCCAAGATTGAGTAGAGGTATTTCGCCAATGACCCTGGGCTTATTTTTTTTTTCTTTGGTGGTCGGTGGTCGTTAAAGAATGGAGAATTCCATACTTTCTCCTGAAAGGATAATATGTTTTGCTTTCTTCCCGACTCTTCTGTTTCCAGATTATACCTCATCTTCCCACAGGTCATGTTTATTTCCAAATACGGTGAAGATGTTAACCCAGCAATAAAACCAGTCAAAACCCTTATCTTCTCATGTATAGGTAAATAATATGCTCGTTTTACTCATCCCATAACCCAGATCAGAACTCCCCTAAAAAAGGCCAGACATAACCACTGTTCACCCTCAAATATTTATTTTCTCAATTGCAAAAATTTTATTAATTTTTTTTCTTCCTAAGCAATTGCAGAAATTCGAGATACATCTTATTCCAGTTCTTGGTTGTGCTTTCGCAAGAACACACTTTCATTGTTCTTTATGGAAACGCCAGCATACATTTGACCTTCCTGTCATTTGCTGTGGGGGTAGTCATTAAACCATGGTGTCTTTTTTTAAAAATATTTTTTAACATTTTATTTATTTTGAGAGACAGAGTGTGAGAGGGGGAGAGGCAGAGAAAGAGGGGGACACAGAATCCAAAGCAGGCTCCAGGCTCTGAGCTGTTACACAGGGCCCAACGCGGGGCTTGAACTCACAAACTGCAAGATCATGACCCAAGCGGAAGTCAGATGCTTAACCAACTGAGCCACCCAGGCGCCCCAAAACCGTGGTGTCTTAATCACTTCCATGATTTCAATTTTCAGTATCGTGACTGTTTGTTGTTTTTTTTGTCATCAGAAAGTTTAATCATAAACACATTTTATTCTGTATTTCCCAGTGTGATCTGATCTGTTTTAAAAACGTATCTCTTTGTGCAGCCTGATGCCAGAGCCCCTTCTTCAGTCTGGAAGTGTGCAGAGGGTGAGGCTGTGTCATAAGCAGGTTTTGCAGCCAGAAGGTCCCAGGATTGTGTTCTGAGCTTTATCATAATGGTCTGTCACATCTTGGTTTTACTCTCATCTTCAGTGTAAAAAGAAGGGCAAATTCATTGCACAACCAATGACCCACAGACCCCTTGACGCTGATCTAGGGAGCCAAGGTCAAAGAAGGGATTTCTGCTTGTCACTAGCTGGGGACTCATCTCAGCAGTTATTTAGTTGTTTCCTTTGACCTCCAGTTGCTTAGGGGTACCAACTTGTGTCCTAGGCCACCTCTCCTTCCATCTGATGGGAACAAACCATGGGTAGCCTGGGAGAGCAAAATAGGGTGAACAGGAAGTGGTTCTGGCATGGCTCATGTGGATTGTCACAGAGGTAGATTAGGGCTTCTCTTCAGGGCCACTATGAAGAGGACTCTGGGTTTTACCAACCCCAGGTGCTACCTTTAAGGGGGTATGATTCACAGCAGAGACATATATATTAACTCGAAAGGACACAGGTAGTGAATCCTGGGTTTTTTGGATGGGAGGGCCCCATCCATGTCAACCCACTGATGCCTACAATATACCCTTACTTGATTGGACCCCTGGCCACTTCTCATGGTCATGGACTCTGGCCTGGCATAGTCCCTTCAGTGTGTGTGTGTGGGGGGGGGGTAGGTGGGTGATGTGTGCTCCCTCCAGCAGCTGAGGGACCTGTGAGGCGGTGGAGTGGCGTGGGCACGTCTGTGTGTTCACCCATGGCTGCTGCCCACCAGGGCTTCGGAAGCCCCTTTGCACTGTGCAATATGCAGTAACCTTAAAATCATGTACTTGATGGAGGGGTGTCCTTTCCACTTTGCAGAGACAAGTTCTGAGCCACTGCTGTCTGGCTTGGTGCCAGCATGCGACAGAGGAAATCTATCTCGAGAATAAGGGCCCAGAACTAGGAAAATGGCATCGCCAGTGACTTTTAGGTTCTTCTTCAAAATATGGTCTTTGCAGGGACACACGTTGGGCTCTTGTCATTTCCCTGTCCTAGCTCACGGGATCCTGGGCATGCCGCTTAACCTTTCTGAGCTGCATCTGTTTCATTTGTAAAATGGAGCCCATTGAGGCAGATTCCTTTTTTTTTTTTTTTAAAGGTGTGACGCTTATGGGATTTGGGGGGGGTGGAAAGCTTCTTAAAAAGTACAAGGTTCAAAAATTTGTTGTTTTGCCAAACTTACGAGCAGGTGCAACTATGTGAACATGTTGGAGAAAGAGCACCCCAGGTAAAGGGGAGAGAGTGAGCAAACTGAAGAAGTTCGAAACAGCATAACCACTCTGGGGAAATAGAATAATTCTGCATGATCTCTGGGGATAAGGGAATATAGATGGTGGTGTGGTGTTCCGTGTTGGCTGAACGTGAGAAGTATATAGGAAGCTACTGGTACCGATGCCCACATCTTATCCCCAAAGTTTCAATGCTCTTTTTTTTTTTTTTTTTTTAAATATTTATGTATTTTTGGGAGAGTGCAAGTGGGAGAGGGGCAAAGAGAGGGAGACCTAGAAACAGAAGCGGGCTCTGTGCTGATAGGCTGACAGCAGTGAGCTCAACGTGGGGTTCAAACTCATGAACCGTGAGATCATGACCTGAGCCCAAGTTGGATGCTCAACCGACTGAGCCACCCAGGTGCCCCTTGACATTCTTGATATGAGCTGCAGCCCAATTACTGGAGTTTTTAAAAATTCCCCAGGTAATTCAAATATGCTGCCAAGGTTGAGAACACTACTGATTGGTTCTGTGTTCATTGCTTCTCCAGCTTCTCTGTCCAGAGTTTCTGATTCAGTAGGTCTAGAGGGGGACCCGAGATATTGTGTTCCTAACAAGTTTCCAGGTGTGGCTCAGGCAGCGGGGCCGGCACCATAGGTGGAGAACCACGGGCTTAGCCGATGTGGGGCTCGTGATGCTGACCGAACCTGAATGTCCGTCACTGAGAACAGAAGCACAGCAAGGCCTCAGAACAGGCTTAGGAAAATAAGTGTCCCAAATATAACAGCAGGTGGGAATTAACATATACCAAACCCTCGGTGTGCGATAGCACAGGGTGACGGGGTGTGTGGGTGTAGCCCATTTAGCACCTCGAGGAGCACACACCATCCCCTGGGCCACCCAGGCTTCTGATCACTGCATCAGCCCCAGATGCCGAGGGGCAGAGTATTCTCCCAACTTCTAGACTTTGCCAAAGCAGCAGCTCTGCCCGGAGGTCAAGGGGTGGGGGTGGGGGGGGGATTTGCTGTTTATCCCATTCATACAGCCCTTTTGTCCTATCTCAGCCCCGAGTTTTCAGCAACTGCCCGTTGTGGAAGCCATGTTTGAATAAATGCTGTGTCTGTGGCAGAGAGCACCCGAATGTCTCTTGTGCCCAGTCGTGGCTGCAGGGTACGGGAGGTTATGCTGGGACCTGGCTGCCCTTGAAGTCTCCTGGCCTTTTCCTAACTCTGACATTTCTTCCTGCTTTCCCATGCCTTGCCACCTGCTTCTTGCTGCCTTTGTGGGGCTCCCTGGCTTCTCCGGTGTGTTTCTCCTTTACTCATACGCTACTGTCACCCACACAACTTGAATGACACCAGCTGGGTGTCCTACAGCTCAATCCTGATGCTGTCTACCTGGAGATGGGGTCAGATCCCACGGGTGACGGGCTCAGTCCCACAAGACTGTCCCCTGCCCCTGTGCTTAAGATGACAGCCACACATCCAGATTGTCTCCTGTGCCTCTGAGTGACCAGAGGCTTCCTATGATCCCCCCCTCCTTAGGCTCCATTAATTTGCTAGAGCAGCCCACAGAACTCAGGAGGAACGTTCTCCTTACTAGATTACCAGTTTATTCTAAAAGGAAATAACTCAGGAACAGCCAGGCGGGAGAAAGGACATGGGTAAGGGACAATGGAAAGGACTCAACGCCTCCATGCTCTGAGTTCGCCACTTTGTTCAAATTCCCATGTGTTGGCCATCCAAGAAGGTCTCTGAACCCCATCCCTTTGGGTTTTTAAGGGAGGCTTTATTCCATAGGCATGGTTGATTAAGTCAGTGGCCTTTGGCCCTCCCTGGAGTTTGGGGCATAGGTCTGAAGGTTCCGATCCCCTAATCACACGATTGATTCCCATGACAGCCAGTCTCCTTTTCCTAAAGTCCCCTGGTTAACATGAGAAAAGACACCTCCTTTGCTCTCCCCCTTTAGGCGATCGGGATGGGTTTTAGGAGGAAGACTAAATATACATATTTCTTACTGTAAATCACAGTATTACAGCTTGCCACCACTTTTCAGACTCATGGCATCTGCCGCAGCTCTTGTTTTCTGTTGAGATTTGCTCTCTGTTCATTCATTTAAAGTACCTTTTCTTTGATATCTTTGAACGTGGCTGTAATAGTTCCTTAACATTCTTACCTGCTTATTCCAGCATCTTGTTAACCTTTTGGTCGATCTCAGTTGTTTAACGTTACTATGGAGTTGTGTCATGCTTTCCTGTTCCTGAGGTTCAATAATTTTGATCATTATCCTGGATGTTGCGAATGATATAGTCTAGGAACTGCGGATGCTGTTGTGTCCTTCCGTTGAGTGCCGGTTTCTTTTTGTAGGCATTCGTGACTGAATTCAAACTCAAAATTCTGTCTTCCCTCCATGGGCAGTAGTTGAAATTTCTATTTAGTGTATTTAGTCTCAGCTGGGCCTTATGGAGTCTGCTCTGTGAATGCATGGTTCAGGAGTCAGCCAGAAATTTGGACGGTTTGTATACAGATTTGGGGATACCCTGCTGCGATTCTCTCATTCTCCCCTGCACCTTTCAGCCACTGGGGTGCCTTGAACTCTCCTGTGGTTCTTCAGGGCAAGAGCACGGACAGTTTGTCAAGCGTTAGCTGCCCCTCCATGGTGGATTGTGGCCCGTCTTTAGGCATCAAGCTATAAAATGAGAAACTCCCAGGTTCCGTTCCCTTCTTTCAAGTGTTGATCTTTCAAATTTCACTTCCTCTTACTCCTTCTCCCAGTGCCTGTGGGTCATCTTTTGATGCTTTGTCAGGGGGTTTTAGTCCCGTATAACCATAGATAGGAAGATTGATCTGATAGGAAATAACCACACCATTCCCAGAGGCAGAATCGACATGTACTGTCATAAGATTTGTCAAGAATCCAATATAACCAAGTCGACGGCCGCCTTTTCACAGAGCTGGGCTCAGTCACTTCTTTGTTCCGAGTTCTCTCTGTCCTCGGAATCCAGAGCTTCTCTTCAATTCTGAATCCTGCAGGGTCTCCAGAAGATGGCCACCTAAAAACGTGTCTTCCCTGACACCCTCGGCTCTCGAGACTTGTCCTGTTAACCAGTGTCGTGCTCTTCATGGCATTTGTGAGTTCGTGACATTCTTGGGTATTTGTTTGTTTTAATCGCCTGTCTCTTTGCTTGAACATAAACCCAAAAGGACAAGGGCATTGGTTTGTCCTGTTCTTCACTTTACGCTCCGTGCCTCCAAACCTTTACACGTGGTAAGCTCTCTCGCTGAGTAATTTTTTCCAGTCTGTTGAGAAATAATTGACTTGATAAGTGTTCATCCGGTTGGTTAATGCTACATGGAACAGTCCTGCTGAGTCACAGTATATGTATCCTTCCCTGGAAAGGCTAGAAGTGGTTAAGTATGCCTCCACTTGTGATTTTTTTTTTAGTCTTTAAAAAAATTTTTTTTTAAATTTTTATTCATTTTTGAAGGAGAGAGAGACAGAGACAGAGCATGAGCAGGGGAGGGGCAGAGAGAGGAGGAGACACAGAATCCGAAGGAGGCTCCAGGCTCCGAGCTGTCAGCACAGAGCCCGACGCGGGGCTTGAACCCGCGAACCGTGAGATCATAACCTGAGCCAAAGTTGGACACTGTACGAACTGAGCCCCCCAGGCATCCTGTGACATTTTTATTCTTAATGTAACTGTAGTAACAGCTGCCCCTACAGATACTGAGGCTCTCTGCTCCCATCGGCACACACAGAACTTAACTCAGTAATTCATGGAAGCCCTCCTTTCAGTGCTCCAAATGTCCATGGAATGCTTACTCTGTAAACTATTGAGCCAGTCCCTATATATTAGGAAAAATCTAAGTTTCCGAGGGTCATAAGAAACAAGTGGAAGGAGGGGTTCCTGGATTTTAAAAAATCTGTTTACAAAAAGATATTTTAATATAGATTAGTGGGCGCCTGGGGGGCTCGGTCAGGTGAGCGTGCAACTCCTGGATTCAGCTCATGTCACGATCCCAGGGTCCTGGAATCAAGCCCCATGTGGGGCTCCATGTTGAGCATGGAGCCTACTTAAGATCCCCCCCCCACCCCCTGCCCCTCTTCCTTGCTTGTGCATACTCTCTCTCAAAAAGTAAAAGTAAATACTAAATAAAAATGGATGAGTGAAAACGTTTGCCCTTCTTTCTAAACTCATTTTTTTCATCCTGTTTTTAGCGATGTGATGTAGGACGTAGAGTGTTTTCTAGGGAACACATTTAGCTAGCAGATAGATCAATTTAAGGACACTGGAGGGGCGCCTGGGTGGCTCAGTCGGTAAAGCCTCTGACTTCGGCTCAGGTCATGATCTCAAGGTTCGTGAATTCAAGCCCCGCATCAGGCTGTGTGCTGACAGCTCAGACCCTGGAGCCGCTTCAGATTCTGTGTCTCTCGCTCTCTCTCTCTGCCCCTCCCCCACTCATGCTCTCTCTCTGTCTCTCTCTAAAATAAATAAACACTAAAAATCTTTTAAAAAGGACACCGGAGAATGCAGACTTAGATCCAGTTAGCTCAAAATGAAAATCTTTGCTTTTATTTTTAAATTGTGAAACAAATAGATCAACATGGTACCTTTTTTTTTTTAATAGTGCAATTCAAAAATGTAGCATTTCTCCAACTCTTTAACTCTCAGGTCCCCCTTCCCAGAGGCAACTACTTTTAACTGGACTTAGGACACTCAGTTTGATACATCTGTGTGTGAGTATGTGTGTGTGTATGTGTGTACTCCCTTCTCCTTTGAATAACATAAGGATACATGCTTCTGCATAGCCCATATTAATAGGTTGAGCTTCTTTATCACTATGTAGTATTTCATTACACAGCTATGTAACAATGCATCTATCCGGTCCCCTAGGAAGAACCTTTGAAACAAAACTAAGACTAGAACGACAGCTGTCAAAGAAGTAGTAATGAGAATTATTTTTGCAGCGGTTCTGGTTACCTTGACAACCTGAGACATCTTCAAATGCCACGTCATGTCTCATAATGCTGTTCTTGGAGCTGACTATATGAGTAAAGGAGACAGAATTGAAATTAATGAAAAGACTAGATCATAGAGTACTTACAGTGATTTCAACTGGGGAAGACTTTTATTACTTGTTTCCTTAGTTGCTTGAACGAGGCAGTTGAAATTCATCTTGACTGCCTGTCACTCATAGTGTTGAGTCCCGATGCAAAGTAGTCTTAAATGATCCCTCTTTCAGGGGAAGATCTTTATGGTGCCTTGGAGGAGCTGAGAAATCTCCCTTGTGACATTCCTAGGTTGTTTTACGTTAACGCACTCAGCGACACAGGGCTGATGACAGTTATTGAAGTGGTACGCTGTTAACTGTGCTCGAGTCCTTTCCAAGCTACATCTTTTAAAATCTGTCTTGGGGTGCCTCGGTGGCTCAGTCGGTTAAGTCCAGCTTCTGCTCAGGTCATGATTCTCACTGTTTGTGAGTGTGAGTCCCACGTCGGTCTCTGTGCTGACAGCTCAGAGTCTGGAGCCTGCTTCAAATTCTGTGTCTCCCTCTCTTTCTGCCCCTCCCCTGCTCGTGCTCTCTCTCTGTCTCAAAAATAAATTAAAAAAATAAATGTTTTTAGCTTGGTATAATGCAGCCCAGTTTGACTGATCTAATTTGATACATAAAGTTCTTGCTGTATAGATACCTGTATATCTTTACATAAGATAATAATTAGGGATGACAGCACAAACTGGTTTGCTACAAAGTGTGCGTGGGCATCCTACAAAAATGCTAACAGATCACAAGGGAGTGGGAAAGAGGAAAGCTGTCTGTCCAAAGTGTTTCGAAGACACTTTGTTTCAAAGATACTTTGTTTCAGGGGCACCTGGGTGGCTTAGTCGGTTGAGCGTCCGACTTTCGCTTAGGTCATGATCTCACGGTTTGTGGGTTCGAGCCCCGTGTCGGGCTCTGTGCTGCCAGCTCAGAGCTTGGAGCCTGTTTCAGTCTGTGACTCCCTCTCTCTCTGACCCTCCCCTGCTCACGCTGTCTCTCTCTCTCTCTCCTAGAAATAAATAAAAAATATTTTAAAAAAAGATACTTTGTTTCAAAGACAGTTTCCCCAGGATATTCATATTTTCTTAGATCAAGTAACTGGAGCCGAACATAAGAGAAACCAATAACACCAGAACACATCTAGGCGAAGAGGAATAAGCTACCAGTCAGGATACCCATTCTTTTTCCTTGGCTGGCCTGGGCCAAGCGATTTGTCTTGGAAGGGCTTTGGGGGAGCTCTGTGGGGGAGAGGGGGACCTCCTTGATCCGTGTGCATTTTGCTCTTTTCTCCATAGCTTAGTGGGTTAAGTCTTTCCGTACCCTTTCTTCAAACTACACCACTTTGCGTGTGTGTGTGTGTGTTTAAAGACCGAATTGAGCTGTATTTGTTTGTTTGTTTAATTTGGGGTTCTTAATGCTTTGCAACTCTGCTAGTATCTTTTAATTTTTAATGTTTATTTTTTGAGAGGGAGAGAGAGCGCGAGCAGGGGAGAGGCTGAGAGAAAGGGAGACATAGAATCCAAAGGAGGCTCTGGGCTCTGAGCTGTCAGCACAGAGCCCGAGGCGGGGGAAGTCGAACTCACAAACCATGTGATCATGACTCGAGCCAAAGTCAGATGCTTAACCAACTGAGCCATCCAGGCACCCCTCTGCTAGTGTCTTTTTTAGGGTTGCTGCTGGTTATGCTAGTGCTCTGGTAATGACATAGTATAGGCCCCCTCCAACCCCATTTTTCCTAGAACCGTACTTTCCTTTTTTAGCTGCCTGGTTTTTCAAAAATATAACACGTTGTATTATAGCAGACAGATGTGCATCCTATAGCTATAGCTGTGCATGACATTGAGGCGATCAAACAAGCCGTATACGGTGTCACTTAGAAAATGATCCTGACTAAAGACAGTTGTGTCTCTTTCTTATTATCTGCTACTTACGAGACTAGGATGACATGGAAGATGTGGACTCTAAGAGTGGAAAATGTGAAAACTCCTTTCATGTCCTTTTGTGAAGTAGAGCCTGGATATCCTTCTGTTGAATAGGATATTAATACACACTTTGCATCAAAGGACAGGAGAGCCACTTTTCAAGTCGCCGTCTCTCCGGGACTTCCTTTACTGCCATATTTGGTGTCGATTTCCAGCTTCTGATAGGCTTTGTTATTTCTGGAAACACTGGGTGCTGCTTTGATCACATCACCAACCTGCTCATTTCACACTTTTTATTAAACTGGTTGATTGAGTACGAAACATGGGTATCCTTCAGGTATTCCTGTTACTGCATTTTTCCTATAATTGATGCCAAAGCCAGTGTTCCCCCCTCTCCCCCATTCAGAAGATCCTTCTGGAAATTGGTTACCAAGCCCTCTGTAAATGTTCATGAAACTTACATGAACCCATACTTACATGCCTCTGCAGTTCCTGATTTGCTTCATCATCTCTACCAGATATCACGGTCCTTGAGGGCAGAGACCGTTTCTTTGGGGCAGTCTTAGAACATGCATGTTGACTTGATTAAATGATGGCTAGAGTTCAGCATACAGAGTCTAGCCCCGAAAGGAGTATTCAGAATCTAGGTGCAGAGATCATTAGAAATGCATCTTTTGGGGCACCTGGGTGGCTCAGTCAGTTAAGTGTCCGAATCTTGGTTTCGTCTTAGGTCACGATCTCACGGTTGATGAGTTTGTGCCCCGAGTCGGGCTCTGCACTGACCACACAAAGTGCACTTGGGATTCTCTCTTTCTCTCTGTCCCTGCCCAACTCGTGCTTTCTTTCTCTCTCTCTCTCTCTCTCTCAATATAAATACATAAACTTTAAAATTTTTTATTGCATCTTTTATGTGTGACAGAATGAATACTTTCAAGGGTCTTCATGTCTGAGATCTTTTCCTGAAGGGTGTGTGTGTCTGTACTTTTCATATTCTGTGTAATGCACTTTTTAGAGTCTACTTGAAAGCATTTGGGTGAACAGGGCTATATAACCCAGTATTGAGTCTGCCCCTGTGCCCTTCCTGTCTGTTCTGTGACTTGCCTTTCCAGCCTGACCCCGTCCCAATCTGCCTGATGCTCTCTGTGTGGCTTGTAACCTTGGCTCATTAACCTCATTCTGACGATCTGGTGCTGGTTTGAAAACTTGTTGCTACCCGGAACCCGATCCCTTTTGACGTTAAGACAAGTAACCAAGTCTTTCCCTCTGCTTTCTGTTCTTTTTTTATTAGGCTCTCAGGTTTTCACCTTGACTGTGTCTGACCCCAATTAATCCTGCATTTGCTCATCAGTAAGAGCTGCCTGAACCCAGATTCTAAAAGGTTCTGACGATAACATTAAACAGTATTTGCTAATGATTGGCTTTCTCGAATTATTGATCGCTACAAGGTCCAGAAGTATGATGGTGTTTATTATAAAAGAGATGTGACTTTTTTCATGTAGAACTTTGCTTGCCTCTTTTCAGGCAGTATTTGCTGGTGCATGACTGAGCATGACACGATTTGTCCAGGAAGTGTTGGTTTGCATGAATGATTCTGTGATGATTCAGTGTGTCTGTCATTGAAATGTTCATTTTATTGAAGACCGAAAAAGATCACCCATAAAAGAGCATTCAGATTTTCCTTATGCTTCAGTTCAGGGCACCGGATTCCCTTCTGGCCGCCAGGGTAGACGTTGGGAAGCATTGCCAGAGTTGAATGTCACCAACACATAACGCCTTGTCAAGGGATCAACCAAACATAAATATAAAAGGATCAAATTTTAGAGTCGAGAAGACTCAGAACAGGTCCATTGTACAGATGGGGACATAAAGTCCTGGGGGGATGGAGTAAATGGGCCAAGACCCGACCCAGAGCTGGTTGATAAGGAGCCTGGACCAAGTCAGACTTTACAGTGACAGAATTATGTGTAACTGGTGGCTTTTCACTGCATGTGTTACATATTAATGGGCTCTAACTTTTTAAAATTAATCTTTTAATGTTTTTTATTTCTGAGGGGGGCGGGGAGACAGCATGAGCAGGGGAGGGTCAGAGAGAGGGAGAGACACAGAATCTGAAGCAGGCTCCAGGCTCTGAGCTGTCAGTACAGAGTCCGACGTGGGGCTCAAACCCACGAACCCCACGAGATCATGACTTGAGCCAAAGTCGGACACTTAACTGACTGAGCCACCCAGGTGCCCCTAATGGGCTCTGACTTTAAAATGAGTAAGGGACAGGGAGCAGAGCAAAATGTTTTAGAAATTGCAGTTGCCTTGCTCGGTTTCATTGGCCCGTGAGGGATCCTTCTTCCTGTCGTATGTAGTGGGTGAGACTGCCTTTCTCGGAACCCGAGTCCTCGGACAGTGGGCAGGAGAGCATGAGGGGCTTTCTCGTGCTCTGAAGATCACCGTCGGCTGGTTAACACATCACCGTGGGAAGAAGTAGAGGGAGAGCCCGGGGGCTCCGTACTATCTCACCTTCCTTCACCTGCACCCCCCCCCCAAAGACCCCAGCCTCCCCAGCCTCACCGTCCCCTGGTGTCTGCCTGAAGACATCAGCACCCTCGTCTCCCTGGGTCATGTGTCCCCAAGACCTGGGTCGTCTCCTGATACAGAGCAGGTGCTCCATAGCTATTTGGCAAATGAATGAGTGTTTCGCTGAATACAGAGCATCTTGTAACCATTGAGAACCCTGCGTGTGCCTGACGGTCTGGAACCTAGGTGAAGGTCAGAGACCTGGACTTCATGCCCCACCCTGTCCCTGAACAGTCGTGATATTTTGATGTGTAATGCAAAATCTGTATTTGGTTTTTGTCCCCATGTTTGGCCCAGGACTCCTAAAACCCTTGGACTTTCCCAAGTGACAAGAGCAATAGAGGTGTTGGTATTTACCACACATCCTTTCCAATCACATCTGACTTTCTGTTAATGGGGTGACTTTTTAAATAAATACCTTATGATCATTTTTTTATTTAAAAATTTTTACTTTGGGAAACAGAGTGTGAGCAGGGGAGGGGCAGAGAGAGACAGAGACACAGAATCCGAAGCAGGCTCCAGGCTCTGAGCTGTCAGCACAGAGCCTATGCAGGGCTCGAACTCACAGACCAAGAGATCATGACCTGGGCTGAAGTTGGACACTTAACCGACTGAGCCTCCCAGGCACCCCTTTTTATTTTATTTTAAATGTTTGTTTGTTTGTTTGTTTATTGAGAGAGAGACAGACAGAGAGGGAGAGAAAGAATCCCAAGTAGAGTCCACACTGCCAGCGCCGAGCCCAATGTGGGGCTTGAACTCAGTGCACCTTGAGATCATGACCTGAGCTGAAGTCAAGAGTTGGATGCTTAACTGACTGAGCCACCCAGGCGCCCCAATGAGTTGACTTTTTGAAAGCCCCAAAGGATGGGGGATGGTTTCCGGGGCAACCAGTCTTGTGAATGGAGGGTCAGAACTTTCAGTCTTCACCCCCTTGACCTCTGGGAAGAGAAGAGGGCTGGAGGTCTAATCAGTTACCAAAAATCAGCCATGCCTATATATTGAAGCCTCTGCAAAACCTCAAAATGATTAGGTTCACAGAGCTTCTGAGACACTGAGAAGATGGTTTGCTCAGTCTGTGGGAGCTCTGAGCTTTTTTCCCCCCTGACTTTGTCCTAGGAATCTCTTCTACATGGCTCTTCTGAGTTCTATCCTTTAAACCAGTAATCTAGGAAGGAAAATGCCTCTCTGAGTTCTGTGAGTCCCTCTAGCAAATTAATGGAACCTGAGGAGGGGCTCATGGGAACCTTAGATTAGCATCAGGGTCGTTCAGAACCATAAGTGACAGCCTGGGACTTGCCGTTGGGTCTGAAGCTGAGGGCGTGCGGTCTTGTGAGACTTAATCTGTGGGATCTGATGCTCTCTCCAGGATTGAGTTGAATTGTGAGACCCCCCAGCTGATGTTGGGGAGAATTACTTGGTGGTGTCGGGAGAAAACACACACACACACACACACACACTCCCTCCCTCCCTCCCTCCCTCCCCCCCGGAACTGGAATCAGAATTGTATCAGTGCATCAGCCTAGGGAGGCATTTCCGCTCTGCTCCAGCAGTGACGTGAGAAGGGTGGCTGAGATGACCCTCAGTGTCCCTCCCTCTCAGCTGGCTTATTTCTATGCTCAAGCGTCCACATAATGTGACTCTGAGCTTTGTCCTCACCGTGACCAGCAAAGCCTGGATTCCTCAGGTCCTGCCTTTCATGAAGGGCTCTTCTTGCCCACGGGCAAGGCTGGGAGCTTTGCTGCTGCCTCTCTCTGGGTCTCCCCTGCTCACGTGGCCCCAGCCATGGAATTAGCTTGGGTTGCATATAGCGGAACAATCCTTGATGGCACAGCTGTAAACAAAAATGGGAGCCTTGAGAAAGGCAGAAGCTTCTTTTTCTCGTAGAGTCATCTGCCAGGTAGGGGGGCTACGCCTGGTCGTGGTGAGCTACAGTGTCATCACAGACCTCTCCTCCGCGCTGCTCCCCCACCTTGGCTGTCGCCCTTACGTTCGAAATAGAAGCAGGGAATTACTTTGTAAATAGATGCCGCCTATTGGAGAAAACTTTCCAGAAATCGAGTTGTGCATGCACTTGACTACCTTGTCCGCCCAAGATAGGGACTGCGGCCACATCTAAGTCATAGAGAGATTGGGGACTATAATCTTTTTTTTTTTAATGTTTATTTTTGAGAGAGAGAGAGAGAACAGGGGAGGGGCAGAGAGAGAGAATCCGAAGCAGGTTCTGTGCCATCAGGGCAAAGCCCAGCACAGGGCTCGAACCCATGAACCATGAGATCATCATGACCGGAGCTGAAATCGGGTGCTCAGCGCTCAACTGACTGAGTCACCGAGGTGCCCCAAGGGACTCTATTCTTTTAGTGCAGTGGGAATGTGTCCTATCGTTATAACAGTTAACTTCTCCTACCCATTTCCTGTGCTTTCTTTATGGGATTCTGATTTCAATGGCGTAGAAATGAGTTGGAACTCTGCTCCCCCTAAGCCCCATTCTCGGGAGTAGTTTGAGTGGATAAGATGGCAATTACCTGCTCCTTCACTGGGTGTTCAGCTCACCTGCAAGACTGTCTAAAGTGCGTGAATTGTGTTACTCTATTTTCAGGAGCAGTGATCTGCAGGGGAGAGAGTTTAAGTTCTGATCAAATTTATCTTACCGTTAAGTCTTCGCTTTTGAAGATTTTCTTTTGGCAGGTTGAGTAGTTTCAGTGTTTCCAGAGATTTCTTTTTTTATATTATTTTTTAATGCTTATTTTTGAGAGAGAGTGAGTGAGCACGGGTGGGGAAGGGGCACAGAGAGAGGGAGACACAGAATCCAAAGCAGGCTCCAGGCTCCAAGCTGTGTCAGCACAGAGCCCGACACGGGGCTCCAGTTCAGGAAATGGAGATCATGACCCTCAGCCAAAATCAGATGCTTAACCAGCGAAGCCACTGAGGCGCCCCCAGAAATTTTTTAAACAACTCATTTTCATTCCTAATGTTGGTCATTTGTGCCTTTGCTCAATTTTTCTTAGTTTTTCCCAAGGATTTGTCTGTTTTATGTGTTTCAAAGAATCCGTATTAGCTTTGGTGAGTTCCGTTATTGCTTATAGTCTGTTTGCTTTTATATTTACGTAAATATAAATATTTATAAGTAATACACTTATATGTATATATACATTTGTAAGTAATATATTTCTAACTATATTTCTTTGTTTTTTAATTCTGTTTGATTACATTCTGCTGGTTTTGTTTTGTTTTTGAGAGAATGGACACTGATTCACGGGCAGGTAGACTAAAAAATGTTTTTTAATGTTTATTTATTTTTGAGAGAGGGGGAGCGCATGAGCAGGGAAGGGCAGAGAGCGAGGGAGAGAGAGAATCCCAAGCAGGCTCCCTGTGGGCAGCGCAGATCTCGATGTGAGGCTCCGTGTCACGAACCGTGAGATCGTGACCTGAACTGAAATCAAGAGTCAGCCGACTGAGGCACCCAGATTTCCTGGTCATGTAGTTCTTTTTCTTTTCCTTTTTTTTTTTTTTTTTTTAAACGAGTGTGTGTAGGTGTGTGTTACGCACTGAAGAACCTAACTGAAACGAGCAGTGGTTTGCCCAGGGCCTGGCTCCTGTCCGATCTACCAGGGGATTGGGGCGGGGGAGGGGGATAGTGGGATAAAACATCAGCTGGAGGAAGGGGAGCAGAATGAATGCCCAGAAAGTAGAGGTGAGCCTTCCTCGAGAACAGACAGCTTGGCCGAAACAGGACAGAAATACATATGCGCGGAAGGGCTGGGCGGAGCAGGGCCATGTAGACAGGCGGGCCAGGGAAGAAGGTCACGTCAGGAACTGTTTTATGTTTGACCTGCAATCCCTAGTGGCCGTCAGGTGTTCATTACCCGAATCCACGGTCTGTAAAATCCTCGGTGGCAGGTGGTGAGCAGAGCTGTCCTCCGTCACCGAGGCAACTTTGTTGCAAACCTGTTCTCCTACGTAATTACAGATTTCCTGGTTCCTGACATCAACCCCTGGCACACGTGGCCACCCCCTGCCTTCCAGCCTCCTCCTCTGATGGGTTTGCCTGGCTTCTCACTGTGTGTTCCGAGCCCACTCCTTTTACCACTGATTGCCTCTGCTCTGTGCTAGTTGTGCCTCAGTCTTCCCCAGGCCGTGCTGCCCTTTGCTGCTCCTCTGGCTGCCCGTGGCCTGGCATTAATCAAGGGGCAGGGTGGGGAGGAGGCAGGGTCCCTTGTCCTCCGGGCGCACCAAGGGCAAGAGGCAAATGCAGCGTGCTGGTGCGCAGGCAGCCGGGAGCCTGTACAGATGGCCGCGGTCCAGATGGAGTGGCGGGGGAGGAGAGGCAGAGGTTTTAAGCCGCTTCTGCAGCGTCAGCAGGCTTGGAGACTGCACACTGCTGGCTCCGAGTGACCAGGGGGTCAGCGTGTGTGTATAGCACTCTGCCCCACAGTGTTCCTCTTTCCCCAAAGCGTGAGGCACCCCCGAATGGGAACTTAGGGAGCTACAGGCAGTGGGACGGCGGAAGGGGGAGGGCAGCTAACCACCAGGAAGTTGGGGAGGCAGGCATCGCTGGAGGGATTGGAAGGTAATGTGACCCACCCCAGGATGGTGCACAGAGGGGTGTTCGGAAGCCTTGCATCTCAGGACTCCTGGGTCCTCGTCTCCTTGTCCAAATGAGGCCCTGTCTGCTTGCAGAAGCCCCGACTGGGGCTTCCCAGCCTTTGGTTCTCTGGCCACATCACACCCCAGCAAGATGACCTCTGTAAAAACTGTCATTGACCGGCCACATCACGTGAAGGTGTCATTCAATTGACAGGCACAGTGTTCTACATGCCATGGTCGCCATCTTGCTTCATTGACCAAGGAGGCAAGGGCATCATCATTACATTGCCATTGCTACTGTCCCAGGCTCTGAGCCTGGTCTGTTTATCTACAAAGCCTGGGATGGACCAAGGAAGCAGGCTAGAAGTTTCTAGAGGAGCAGGCAGGAGGGCGGGGAAGTTAGCAGTTTGGAGGTGGAGCCGTATTGGAAGGCAGCTCTGATTAGCTCTGAAATACACTAACCTTCAAAGCGAACAGTCTGTTGTCCACTGAATTAAGGCTACATGATTGACGTAGTAGCTTTAAGGCCCCCACAGTCTTACCCAGTAGGGCTACTTCCTGGTAATCGCATTATCCTTTGGGGGGAAGGACAGTGATTCCTAGGGGACCAATTTCAAGAATGCTTACAGGGCCTTTTTCTTGGACCTCCCTTCTGGACTTTCTTGGCCCCAGCTTTGATCACTGACTTTGCCCCAAGACTTCAGCCTCCTCATCCCCACCTAAGAGGGCAGCCTTGCTTCTGATCTTCAACTTCCTATGATGACAGGTGCGCCAAATACCGGATGATCTGTCAGAGCTCTTTGGCTCTTAATTCTTACGAGATGTGTCAGTGTACACAAGAATCTTCTTACCCAGAGGCTGCTCTTTCAGTAGCATGTACCCTCTAGAACACAACTGTGAAACCCGGAAGCTAAGTGGGAAAGGCACCAGAGTGATTGAGGTCATTGTTACAAACTGAGAGTGAGGTATTCACGCCACCACTCAGGCTTTAGTAACTCATACGTAAACTTATTTTTTTTCCCTGATGATTAAGGTATAGTGTTCATTGTTCAGAAATTACAAACCCCACGTGGAGCGCCCGGGTGGCTCAGTCAGCCAAGCATCTGACTTCGGCTCAGGTCATGATCTCACGTTCATGGTTTGAGCCCCACGTCGGGCTCTGTGCTGGCAGCTCAGAGCCTGGATCCTGCTTCAGATTCTGTGTCTCCCTCTCTCTCTCTCTCTGCCCCTCCCCTGCTTGTGCTCTCTTGTCGTCTCTCAAAAATAATAAATAAATGTTGAAAAAAAGTAAAAAAAAAATATTAGAAACCCAAGAGTCTAAAGGAAACATACCACTCAGTGGAATTACTAAGCTGTATCCGCTAACAATAATTTTGGTGTGTTTATTCCCATTGGTTTTCTCTGTACATATGTGGGTAGTTGTCTTTAAAACTAAGCTAGGGTGATATATATAGATAGTTTTGTAACCTTTTCTCCCATTTAGCAATATTATGAGCCATATGGGCAGAGGTGAAGGTACAGTGCTGATGAGCATCATGGATACTGTGAAACATTGGGAGCATTGGAAAAGTCTCTGCAGTGGAGAGGGGTCAGAGAGATACTGATAATTTATTTTGACCAGGTGATGAAATGATTTTAACACAGCTGATGAAAGTTGGGTTGGTAGTTTATGTGTAGACCTAGAAAAAGGTCTCTAGGACATTATGTGAGAAACATTAAGTCACACAACAGTGCAGACTGTAAGAACCCAGTTGCATAGAAGAGAAAGAGTGTATCCTTGAACTCCCACGCATGTATATGTACATAGTACACAGATAAAGGACAGGAAGGGCAGATTTCATGGGTTCCTACCAAGGAGAGGTTCTGGCTATGGGTAGTTCTATGGGAGAAAGGTCTTTCACATGTCACCCTGTGCTTTATAATTAAAAAAAAAAACCCCACATTTATTTAACGTTTATTCATTTTTGAGAAGACAGAGCACGAGTCGGGGGTGGGGGCAGAGAAAGAGGGAGACACAGAATCGGAAGCAGGCTCCAGGCTCCGAGCTGTCAGCACAGAGCCTGACGTGGGTCTCAAACTCAAAGACTGCAAGATCATGACCTGAGCCAAAGTTGGACGCTTAACCGACCAAGCCACCCAGGTGCCCCCACCTGTGCTTTATAAATGCCATGGAAACCTTTGCAAGGAGGAACCAGTCATCTATTCCATGTATTGCAAATATTTCCTTCGAGTCTGTCATTTGTCATTTACTGTCATCTCTTTTCCCTTGTAGCAGTTTAAGAAACTTGTGCCACGAAAACTTCTTATTTTATGGTTTCTGAATTTGGAATGGTGCCGGGGAAGGCCTTTCTCACTCTGATTATACAGTGCCGCCGCCGCCTTCTTCTTCTTCTTCTTCTTCTTTTTTTTTCTTGGCCCTTGCTTTCATCATTTTATTTTTTTTTGCAACTAATTATTCCAATTGGTATTTATTTTTTTTCTGTGTGATCTAAGTAATGGAATGCATCCAAATGGATAGAATTGTTCCAACACCACTTATTAAACAATTGACCGATCCGATTTTGTATATTCTAAATTCCCATACGTACTTGGCCTGCTTATTCAAATTTGTCTATAATGAGGGGTCTGTGTGTCTATAGAAGCTCAATTGAGTGGCCCATCGATGCTGAAGACTAGAGAGATGCTCGTGTGGTGAATTATCCAGTGGAGCCTGAAGGCTGCAGCTACCACATACAACCATAAATAAAATTAATGGGGGCGCCTGGGTGGCTCACTCAGTTAGGCATCTGACTTCTGCCCAGGTCATGATCTCCCTGTTCATGGGTTCGAAGCCCACATCGGGCTCTGTGCTGGAAGCTTGGAGCCTGGAGCCTGCTTTGGATTCTGTGTCTCCCTCTTTCTCTGCCCCTCTCCTGCTTGTGCCCTGTCTCTGTCTCTTTCTCTCTTTCTCTTAAAAATAAATTAACATTAAGAAGTTTTATAAAAATAAAAAAAAAATCCTAAAACTAAAAATAGCAGAGTGTGGCTGTGAAGCTTTGAAATGCTCGGGGTGTAGGGTGTGTGGGTTAAAAAGCACCTATTGTGTCAGTGCTCTGGGCATAGCTCTCAATTGGAAAAGGCAAAAGAAAACAAGACCAAAAAACCCAGAAGCTGCAGTCTGGAAGGGAGAGTTAGTTCATTCTAGGTCCCAGCACCAGGCACACTAGGGGTTAGCTCGGTGTTGTAGCAGCAAAGATGAGCTGCCCTTGGGAGCCAGGAGGCCACACCCGCCATGTTATCTTGCCTTTCTGTTTCTGGAAGTTTCTCTACAGATGGACCATCGAACCTTGACAGGTCCGCCCAGCTGGCTGTCCTCTCCTGTTTTAAAATCCCAAGAAAATCTACTTAGTCCTAGTATCTTCACCAACTTCCCCCCACCCCCCCCACAATTCTGGCTGCAGGGATGGGGTTGTCACATTGTCTGTGGGGTGGCTGCTTCCACAGATCTTAGGGTAGATGAGACCAGAAGACCATGGGGCACAGCACAGCAAGAGGTCCTTCCTCTAGGCTTGCCCATAGGTCCCCTGAGAGCTGTGATTTTCTGCTGTTTTTTAAACAGCAGTCAGACTATATATAGCAATCTACCAAAAGCTAGCTTTAAGCAACTGTGAAGTAGGTGAGGTTTATTTTTGCGTTTCCATTCTCACTGTCTTCCACAGTCGAAGTTTCTGTGGAAGGTGCTGGGATTGCCAGCATTTCTGAGGTTCTTGAAGAGCTGTGACCCTGTGGACGTTCTGCCAGTGAGCTTTGAGCTCATCATCTGCTTCTCTCAAGCGTGGCGACCTAGGACAAATTATGTGAACTTGCAAAACCCCAATTTCCCCGTCAATAAAATGATGTTATTAATAGTCCCGACCTCAGGGGTTGTGAAGGTTACATGAAGGTTAAGTTTTAACACAGCGCAGGGCACCTGTGAAGGCTTGATGAATGTTTCTTTTGGTGGTTTTTATTTTTCTATTTTATTTGTATTTTATTTTTTAATGTTTATTTATTTTTGAGGGAGAGAGAGACAGTGCAAGCTGGGGAGGGGCAGAGAGAGAGGGAGACACAGAATCCGAAGCAGGCTCCAGGCTCTGAGCTGTCAACACAGAGCCTGACGCGGGGCTCGAACTCCTGGACTGTGAGATCATGACCCGAGCCAAAGCTGGACGCTCAACAGACTGAGCCACCCAGAGGCCCCTCTTTCGGTGGTTTTTAATGAGTAAGGATGCAGACTAAGATGATCCCTTCTCTGCATTTTCTGCGAATCCCAGTCCCTTCCCCAGATTTCGAGATTGACTTTCTGTAATTTGTATTCTGAATATAACATATCATTAGAAGTATAAAAATGAATATGCCTTCTTTAAGAAAAATCTCCTTTCCCCACCTCTTGCCAGATTTTATACATATATATTAAAAAAAAACTTGCCTTTTCTGAACCTCAACGTCATGCTGCTAATTAGCGACAAAGCCATTTCCGAATCTGACAAGGGCACCCTGTTTTCCCAGGCCCCTAATAATCCATGACCTGCCCCCTCCCATGGAAGCTTGTTCTTACAAGGACCTGCTTAAATCCTTCCTGCGAACTCCTGAGTAGCTGATGGCGTCGAAAAGGATAACCTCTTAAGCCACCGAAGGATCGACCGTTGCATGTGCTATCTTCAGCATTGCTCCCCAGCGATTTGAAGGGTCAAGGAATGAACTACCTTGAAATACCAGATGTCACGTCACGTGGGACACAGGAGCTTAATTAAATGCGAATCCAGCCCCCGTCTGAAAAGGAAACTTCATCCATTGGCAGTTCTGCATTGGCCAGACCCTAAATAGAGCACTTGGGTTCATTAACTGCTGACTCGGAGAAAGATTTGGAGAAGCTAGGCCTCAGGATAGATTAAATATTTATTATTAATGTTCAGACTCGAGAGTTAGAAAGTAATCATTGGTCAAAAAGCCAGATACATGCCATGGCTCGAGGCCGTCTGTGATTCCGCCTAAGTGTAGGCAACGCCTGATCGACAGTTCTGTGTGGACACAGGGACCAGGAGGTATTGGAGTTGACGAAAGGCCAGATTAGATACAGTAGGTTGGCCCCCTCTCCCCATACATTTGATGGTGCCATGGACTACATTTTTGTGTCCCCTCCCAAATGTATATATGTTAAATCCTAACCCTCAATGTGATGGTCTTTGGCGGGGGGGGGCTGGGAGGTGATTAGGGCATAAGGACAAAGCCCTCATGATCCCACAGATCATGAGATCTTATACCAGAGACCCCACAGGGGCTCCCTAGCCCCTCCCACCAGGTGGGGACACAGCCAGAAGATGGCTCTCTGTGAACCAGGAAGCAGATCCTGGTTTAGAAGCCACCCAACTGTGTGCCATTTTGTTAGAGCGGCCCCAATGGACTGAAGTGGCTGACAGATTCTTGCCATCGCATCTGCTCTTTGCGTGGTTTTTCCATTAGAGTGGATTTATATTCTTTTTTTTTTTTTTTAAATACTTATTTTTGGGGCGCCTGGGTGGCTTAGTCGGTTAAGCGTCCGACTTTCGCTTAGGTCATGATCTCGCGGTTCGTGGGTTCGAGCCCCGCGTCGGGCTCTGTGCTGACTGCCAGCTCAGAGCCTGGAGCCTGTTTCAGTCTGTGACTCCCTCTCTCTCTGACCCTCCTCTGCTCACGCTGTCTCTCTCTCTCCTAGAAATAAATAAAAAAAAAACATTAAAAAAAATAAAAAACACTCTTTAAAAAAAATAAATAAATACTTATTTTTGAGAGAGAGAGCACAAGTGGGGAAGTGGCAGAGAGAGAGAGAGGGAGACACAGAATTCGAAGCAGGCTCCAGTCTCTGAGCTGTCAGCACAGAGCCCGACGTGGGGTTTGAACTCACAAACTGTGAGATCATGACCTGAGCTGAAGTTGAGGCAGAGGCTTAACCAACTGAGCCAACCAAGCACCCCTGTGGATTTATGTTCTTACAGAAGGAAAAATCAAAATTACCTTCCAATGCAGCTGTCCTGGTGAGGATATTCTATAATGATAGAATAACTTGGGCAGCTTTTCTTTTCTTTTCTTTTCTTTTCTTTTCTTTTCTTTTCTTTAATTTTCTTTAATTTTCTTTAATTTTCTTTAATTTTCTCCCTTCCTTCCTTCCTTCCTCCCTTCCCCCTTCCCCCTTCCCCCTTCCCCCTTCCCCCTTCCCCCTTCCCTTCCCTTCCCTTCCCTTCCCTTCCCTTCCCTTCCCTTCCCTTCCCTTCCCTATTTCCTTTCTTTCTGTGTTTGTTTATTTTAGAAAGAGAAAGACAGAGTATGAGCAGGGGAGGGGCAGAGAGAGAGAGGGAGACACAGAGTCCTAAGCACCTCCAGGCTCCGAGCTGTCAGCACAGAGCCCGACGTGGGGCTTGAATTCATGAACCAACTGCAAGGTCATGACCTTAGCCAAAGTCAGATGCCTAACTGACTGAGCCCCCCAGATGCCCCCTAGCTGCCTTTTCTAGGAAATGACTCCTGCCCTTTGATTTCTGTAACAGGACACCCTATCTGCTAAACTTGACTTGCATTGGTGGTTATTTCTTTGTTTATATCCTGCCCCGTACCAAAGGGAACTTGTAAATTTATTTAGCAAGTGTCATCAGATGTTGCTGAAGACTGTCCCCTTCTGGGCAGACCCACGTTGGGGGCGCTAGTGCACGATGCACTCAGCCACCGTTAGCGGGTTAGGATTTGCCACCACTTACCCTGTTTGCCTTTCTTAGTGATGCTCCTACGCGCGCTTGGGACCCCGCGGGTTCTTGCTTCTCCGCATTTTGAGATGCCTGCACTTACTCCAGCTTGGAAGGAGGAACAGGAGTAAGTCTGATGCCAAGTCTGTAGTAAGCCTTTGGCTCTGTATTAGCCCACAGTGTGTGGGCACAGGGATCTTATGAATGGAAACTTCCAACCAAATCTGAGATTCTAAAAACACCCGCATCAGCCGAAGAGAGGAAATGTGTGTGTGGCTGCCGTATCTCAGCCCTTTCCCTGCCCTGCCCTCTGTTAGTAGTCAGGGGACTCCAAGATCCCCCAAGTGGAGTCCCCCACTCCCCATCTCTGCAGGTGCCGGGAGGGAAGAAGACGGGGAGAGCCAGTGGGTTGCTGGCCAGGTGCATGAGTCGTCAGCTGGGACCCTGCCAGTGTGTGTAGGGCCTTTTTCATAGATCTAGCGTCAGATCAAACTAACATAATCCTCCCAGGGGCACCGGGGTGGCTCGGTTGGTTAAGCGTCCGACTTCAGCTCAGGTCATGATCTCACGGTTTGTGAGTTCGAGCCCCACGTCAGGCTCTGTGCTGACAGCTCAGAGCCTGGAGCCTGCTTCGGATTCTGTGTCTCCCTCTCTCTCTGCCCCTCCCCTGCTCTCTCTCGCTTTCTCTCTTTCTCTCTCTCTCTCTCTCTCAAAAGCAAATACATGTTTAAAATTTTTTAAGAAAATAAAAGAATGCTTCCAGGCCCTGGACCCTGGCCTTCTGGGTTTTACTTTGGAAGAAGCAAAGAGGGGCACGTTGGGAGGAACGAAAAAAGAATACCGAAGGGGTGCCGGGTGGCTCAGTTGAGCGTCTGAGTCTTGATTTCGGCTCAAGTCATGATCTCACGATTTGGTGAGTTCAAGCCCCATGCGTCAGGCTCTGGGCTGACAGTGTGGAGCCTGCTTGGGATTCTTTCTCTCTGCCTCTCTCTCTCTTCCCCTCCTGCGCTTGCACTCTCATTTTCTCTCTCAGAATAAATAAATAAACTTAGAAAACACACCATAGACGGGGAGCTCCTATGGGTTGAATCGTGGCCCTGCCCCGAAGGTATTGAAATCCTGACCCCCATACCTGGGAATGTGACCTTACTTAGATTTATATTTTTTTAAGCGTTTATTTAATTTTGAGACACAGAGAGAGAAAGCAACCAACAAGGGGAAGGGCATGACCTGAGCCAAAGTCAGATGCTTAGCCGACTGAGCCACCCAGGCGCCCCGGATGTGACCTTACTTAGAATCAGAGTCTTTGCATCTGATCCAGTTGAGATGAGCCCACTGGGGTGCACGCTGATACACCGTGCCTTGTGTGCGTCCTTGTGAAGCAGGGAGATTTGGGACGCAGAGTCAGACATGCCTGCGTAGACGGAAAACAATGTCAGACACAGGGAGAACACCATCTACCAGCCACGAAACGTCTAAGGTGACCAGAAACTAGAAGAGAGTCTCCCCCACAGCCCTGAGAAGGAGCCTACCCTGCTGACCCCTCGATTTCAGCTTTCTGGCCCCCAGAACTGGGAAGCCATAGCTTGCTGTTCCTGAAGCGCCCCCTGTCTGTGACACTTTGTTAGGAAAATAATGCAGGAGCCTGTCCCAAGTCCCAGTAAGAGGCTGGATGCCACCCCTCCCCCCATCTCTTCCTGGCATGAAGCTATTGCTTCGTCAGGTTGGGTCAGACCCTCAAGATGGCCTTGCCATCATCACTTACAGCTTCTAGATTGCTTGCCTGCCCACATTTTGAGTTAGCACCCGGGGCCCAGCCGTGGCCCCTCCACTCCTCTCTGGTACTCTCTTTCCATGCTTCCTGAGGACCCCGTTTATTCTTGGCGACTCACACCTGCCATCTTCTGTTCTAAAGATGTAGAGTAAGATACACAGACGCGAAAGTGATAGCCCTGCAGGAAGAAGATTTTTATTATTATCATCATCATCCTCAGAGGTCCCTAGAAACAGGAATCAGAGCACGCCATCCAGGACCACATGGGGCACCCCGAAGGAAGTGAGCAGGCAAAGAGAAAGGGGGAACAGTGGGCAGAAGCCTTTGTTTCAGTGTAAGTGGGGGGGGGGGGCAAAGCAAGGGAAGTGAGTAGTATGAACTGACCGGAGAGCGTGGGTAATGTTGGTGGGTGCTGGGTTATAGGGGCTGAGGAATAGGGTCCCTGACTGCAGAAGTCTAAGACCAAGAGAAGGGTGGGGGTGGGGGGTGGATTCAGAACTAATTAGTTTGTCTAGAGGCAAACTAGAGGATGACTAGTCACCCCTGGGAATGGTGGATCTGGTCTACCAGCCCCCAAATATCAGAGCATTAAGAATACAGAGAAGAAGCGAGGCACCCGAGGGGCTCAGCTGGCTAAGTATCTGACTCTTAATTTCAGCTCAGTCATGAGCTCAAGCCCCGCGTCTGGCTCCACGCTGAGTGTGAAGCCTGCTTGGGATTCTCTCTCTCCTTGTCTCCTCCTCCCACACTTGTACATGTGGACTATTTCAGAAAAGAATACAGAAAAGAAGAAAATATGCTTAATATACTGCATTATCCAATTTTACAGGTTTTTATTTTAATGGCTGTTTCCACCCTCTCCAATGTACACGTTAAAGAATTCCAGATAAGTTAACAAGACTTCTCTGTAACATTTGCAAGAGATGCCATATCTTTTGTCACAAGACTATCCAAAAAAAAAAATCTGGTTTTGTTATTTCACACCAGACACCTATGGACCCTATTGTTTAATTTGTAGTTCTTCTTTCTTTGAAAGCTGTGACCGTCAGAGGAGAGCAAAGTTGAAATGTCACCGGGAGCCTCAGTTTTCTGTCCAGAACTTCTAGCATTCGGAGATACATTCAGGGTTTCCTCTGGCTGTTCCATTTATCTTCTTGTAGACTGATGCCTTTTCCCCCTCCTGGTTATTTTCCATCTCTGTTCCTCTGGTGCTGAATCCCGATTTTCTTCCGGAAACCACTCTTCCCCTCCTCGCGTCCACGTGTGATCGAGACAGGTTGGTCTCACCCTCAGAGTTAAGGGTGGGACGTGAGCCGGGGTCCAGCTGAAATCTCAGGGGAACCAGACTGGACCCATCTGTTGGTGTATTCGTTTCCCACTGTTGCTGTAACAAATTATAACAAACACAGTGGCTTTATTTTTGTTACACTTCTTTTTTTGTGAGTTTATTTATTTTGAGAGAGAGAGAGAGAGAGAGTAAGAGCATGAGTAGGGGAGGAGCAGGGAGAGAGAGAGAGAAGGAGAGAGGGAGACCCAAGCAGGCTCCACACTGTCAGCACAGAGCCTGACGCAAGGTTTGATCTCACCAACCGTGAGATCAGGACCTGAGCCAAAATCCAGAGTCAGACGCTTAACCCACTGAGCCCCCCAGGTGCTCTGCAAACACAGTGACTTTAAATCAACGCTTATTTATCATCTTACAGCTCTGGAGGTCAGAAGTCTGACACAAAGCTTACTGGGCTAAACTCTTGCTATTGCTAGGGCAGTCAGTGCTCCTTTCTGGGGCTCCGGGGTGGGGGAGAGTTAATTTCCTTTGCTGTTCAGGCTTCTAGAGTGCCCCTGTGTTCCTTGGCTGGCGGTTCCTTCCTCTACGTTCAAAGCCAGTAACTGTGGGTCTTGTCCTTCTCACATCACATCTTTGACCTTCTTCTAGTCCCGTCTCCCTCTGAACCTTTCGTCTGCCCCCTTTTCTTTTTCTTTTTTTTTTTTTTTTATGTTTTATTTATTTCTAGGAGAGAGAGAGAGGGAGAGACAGCGTGAGCAGGGGAGGGTCAGAGAGAGAGTCACAGACTCTGAAACAGGCTCCAGGCTCTGAGCTGGCAGTCAGCACACAGCCCGACGCGGGGCTCGAACCCACAAACCGCGAGATCATGACCTGAGCGAAAGCCGGACGCTTAACCGACTAAGCCACCCGGGCGCCCCTGCCCCCTTTTCTTTTAAAGGACTTTGGGGTTGCACCGGAGCCACCTAGATAATCCAGGATAATCTCCCCAGGGTAGGGTCCTTCCTACATCTGTGAAGTTCTTTTTGTTTGCCACGTGAGGGAATATGTTCACAGGTTCTGGGGATCATGGTATGGACATCATTGGGGTAGCAGGGGGTGGTTATGATTCTACCTACTGGTGAGAGTCAGTTCTGTGACATTTGCTGGATCTGTTGGAAAGAGAATCTTTTCCTTCTGGCGTTCTGGAGAAGATAGGCTTTACACCTCGAGCCGCTGGCTGTGGTCTAAGAATCTTGAAGGGGACAGTCTGCTAAAGAACGGAGCACATGCCGAGCAGAGCAGGCCTCAATGCGAAGAGGAGCCAGGCCATGGCCTGCTGGTCTCCTTAGGGCCACCGAAGCCCACTTAGAATTTTTAGCCATTGATTCGGCCACTTCACCACCACCATCGTTACATGTCCCCTTCTGAGATGGGGAGCAGAGATCGCACAAATGGGCCATGAGTGAGTCTCTCTTTTATTGCTCTTCTGAACACAGGGGGCAGCTCTGTGTTGGGAACACCTGGACCAGTTCCCCAGGAGCAGAGTTTCGTGGTAGCATATTGTTTGGGGATGAGAATTCTGTCTCTTCCTACCCCCTGGGTCCTCATCTCTCACTTGCCTGTTAACATCGCAGGTTCTCATTAGTTCTTGCCTCTGTGAAATGAGGGGGTCGGGGGGACCGTATGTTCTTGGTATCTATGTTCTGAATGTTCATTAAAGGTCCGCCGAATGGTCCAGCTGGCAGGATCCTTTGAACAGCCTTTCAGCCCAATTTCCTCACCTAACTGATGGAGAAACGGAGACCCAGAGAAGCTGAGAGGCTTCGCTGGAGAACGAACGGCTTCGAAACACCCCGGAGAAAACAAGGACTTCTGATCGCTAATCCCATTATACCACATTTCTGTAATTCTTTGACCCGGTTGAATGAATTCCCCTAAATTTGTAAAATCTAGTGTCACTCGCTGAGATAACTCCAGATACTTGAGAGTCTCAGCCTGAGAACTGACATAACATTTAGCAGGTCTTCTTTGGCAAAGTGTATTTTTAGGAAATAAAATTATTGTGTTAATGCCAGTCTCCTCCCATTTTACCTCTCACTGCCAGTCATTGCAGTGCCAGAGTAGATGGTTCTAGAATCTTGTCAAAGCCATTCCTGAGACTAAGCCGAGATCTGGAGAGACGACACCCGAATCCTCGAGAACTGTGACAATTCTGCATCAAAGTATAAATCCTGGAGGATTCTGGGGGAGGGGTTGGTTTGAGGGTGTGTCCCTCATTTCTTCTCTGGAATCGTGTGGTGAACAAGTAAAATGGGGGCTAGTCTGGCTCTCTACTGTGGTATAACAAACCACCCCCAAACTAGTTGCTTTAAGTCACAATGATAGTTATTTTCACTTGGATTTGCTATTTGGTCAGGGCTCAGGGAGGGATAGCGCATTTCTGTTGCACTTGACATTGGCTAAAAGGGTTTAAATGCTGAGGCTGGTGTCCTCTGAAGGCTTGCTTACTCTCCTGGCTATCAACTGGGACCTTGGCTGCAGCTGATGGCCACGTACCCACACGAGGCCACTCTCTGTGACTTTGGTTTCCTCACAATATGGTGGCTGGGCTATAGGACTGGGCATCCCTATGCCGCAGCCTGGGATGTCATTTCTGTCATGTTTTATTTAAGGAGACAGTCATAAAGGCTCTCCCACTTTCACTCTAGAGGGCGGAAATAGATTTCACCTCCTGACCGAGCAGTGCAAGGGCACGGGCAGGGCATACAAGATTGGAAACACCTCCATTTTGAAAACTACCGTGGACCTTCAGAGGTTGTGTCTGAAGCCAGGAGTTGACTTAGGATATCCAGAGATGGGCGGCAGTGCTGGGCTCAGTTTTCTTTTTGTGCCTTGTTTCTGTTGTTTTTGTTTTGCTTTGTTTCATTTTTGTAACTGATATGGATTGAGAGGCCAGAATGGTTTAGGCTGATCCTTCTTCAAACCTCAGGGGAAATGCTATTTGTCTTGAAGGAGCTATTTGATACTTTAGACCATAAGAGATTTAAGAAGGGCTGAAGGGGGCGCCTGGATGGCTCAGTTGGTTGAGCTTCCAACTTCCACTCAGGTCATGATCTCATGGTTCATGGGTTCGAGCTCCAGGTTGGGCTCTGTGCTGACAGCCAGCTCAGAGTCTGGAGCCTGTTTCAGATTCTGTGTCTCCCTCTCTCTCTCTGACTCTCCCCTGCTCGCTCTGTTTCTCTCTCTCAGAAATAAGAAAGAAAAATATTAAAATAAAAAAGAAGAAGGACTGAAGGTTGACTAATTCCTTGACCTCGTGGTTAGGAAATGTTTGCATCCAATCTCTTGAGGTTCCTCAACCTCATCCCTTCCACCCCCAGCTTATGGCAAGTTGTGTCTTCCACAATTTGCTATTTTCTACTAACTCAATACCAGCAGCCTAACCTGTCCTGGTACCACGAGAACACACAACTGTGAGTAGGTAGAGAAACCACGCAGCTCACCTCAGAGATTATGGTAATGTGAAGTCGTGAGCGCAGACTCTAAACTAGCAAAGAGAGCGCCTGTTGAAGTAGAACTGAATAGAGAGACGGAAGAGGACTTTAATGCAAGGAAATAGGAGTACAGTGCAAAAAACAAAAGTACACAAAAAAAACCCCCACAAAAAATAAAAAACATTGTGGAACTAAAGCATTGTTTCCATATTATAAACTCCCTGCCCCCCTCAGATGTACTAAAAAAAGAAAAAAGTCACTGTCGGACACAATTACTGTTCTGGAAGATCAAGAGTAACAGATCCCTTGTCCCACGGAATGAAGACATTTAGAGGTTAAAAAAACATGAAGGAAAAGATAAGAAACTTGGAGATTAGATCCTGGAGACTTAACATAAATACCTCAAGGAGAAAAAGGGACCCGAAGAAGAGAGCAAGTAGTTAAACAACAGTAGAAGAAGTGTTCTCTGAGTTGAGAAGTGAGGCAGGATCAGTGAATATTTCAGTCTACATGCCCAGGCATTTCTGGTAAAGTTTTAGAATTCTGTGGATGAAGACAAAGTTTTACATATCTGGACAGGCAGAACCAAAAGAATTAAACTGACGCCAGACTACTTATCAGCAGTTCTAGAAGGCAGTAAACCACAGGACAGTGTCTGTAGACTATTTGGGACAAAAAGGTTGTGATCAGAAATCCTACATCAAGCCCACTTACCACTCATTTTCAAGGTTAACACATGAAGGCCTTGGAGTTTCTGCTTATGTAATTTATTTATTTGTTTGTTTATTCATTTGAGAGAGTATGCTTGCATAAGCAGGAGAGAGCGAGCTAGAGAGAAAATCTCAGGCTCCATGCTTGGCGCAGAACCCAACATGGGGCTCAGTACCATGACCATGAGATCATGACCTGAGCCAAAATCAAGAGTCGGACGCTCAACCAACTGAGCCATGCAGGCTCCCTGTTGTAACTTATTACCTATTAAGGGCGTAGCGGCTTCAGAGTTTACCATCTGTGTAACTTAGCTGTGGAAGACAGTTGGCAAAATGGCAAATCCAACAGAAGTCTCCAGATACTGGGGGACAGAGAGGGCAGGAAAGAGCGGTGAGCAGTGATCTTGCGATGAATGAATAGCTTTGCCTAAACAGTTGAATTCATTTTTACCAGGAATCTGTGGTGGGTGTCAAGTCATGATTCTTGCAACAGAATAGCCAGATGGTAAGGGAAGAATCTAACAGTAGCCTAAAGTCACATCTCCACCAAACTGGGGTGCAGGGGTGAGATCTGGGAATAGGAGGGGGTGACTGGAAAAGTAAATGTGTTCTAAATGTTTCCTTTCATGCATCACGGGAAGAGAGTGAGGAAGTAAAACAGGTTGGTGGAGGGACGTAATTATCTTATATGTTAATTGAGGAAAATAGGTTCAAGTGTGATTTTGCGGGTAAAACAGTTCCTTTATGAATTGAATTGGGGTTCTCTTCTCCTCCCCTGGGTAGCTGCCCTCCATCAGGGAGAAAGCGTGCAGATAGATCTGTATCTTGTTGCCTACCTCGATATGCTGGACCCTGGACACACTTCGCTTTGGATTACTTTGCCTGGAAAAGGTTTCTCCGCGAACTCTAACCTGAGACCCTCGTCTGTACCCTTGCTCTGCACCCCACCGTGCCAGCCTAGACCCTGGTCTGCCTGGTTTCATTTATGGCTACACCTCTACCTAGGAGCCTCCCCAGTGTGGCTCGGAGATGAAGTCACAATTGAGAAAGAATGTGAGGTTATAGGAAGTGGGGAGAAGGGATGTAGAATGTGGATCTCCCAACTAGGAAACCGGACAGGCAATAGCTCTAAGAAGGAATGAACAGAGAAGTTGCTGGAGGGGGTCGTAGGGGGTGAGGAAGGACACAGGCAAGCAGGGACACCAGTGTTTTGCCTAAAGGGGGACTCCTCTCCCTTCTCACGCGGGTAGTCAGGGAAGGGCACCCTTCTTAGCAAAATAACGGTTCATGGCTCTCCCTGCCTGCCGAAAAAGGCAAAGGGCATGAGGCCCAGGAAGAGTAAGTCCACGTTTGTGGCCGTACTGAAATGTCTCTGAACCCGGGTGAAACTTGCACGGGATATCGGGCCATTCTCGTGTCAAGACTTGGACCTTGAAGACCTGTACTTGGGAGCCTCTTTCCGTTGGGCTGGATCATGCATTTACTTTTTTTTTTTTTTTTAATATTTTTATTTATTTCTAGGAGAGAGAGAGAGAGAGAGAGAGACAGCATGAGCAGGGGAGGGTCTGAGAGAGAGGGAGTCACAGACTCTGAAATAGGCTCCAGGCTCTGAGCTGGCAGTCAGCACAGAGCCCGACGCGGGGCTCGAACCCACGAACCGCGAGATCATGACCTAAGCGAAAGCTGGACGCTTAACCGACTAAGCCACCCAGGCGCCCCCATGCATTTACTTTTAAAACTGTGCCCAGAACCACAGAACAGAAAAAGACCCCGGCAAGACATGGCGCCTTGTCCTTCCGAGAGCATCGCACTTCAGATTCCACCCCAGAGAACCTTTCTGCAATGACAGATATCAAGAAACATGCTCTCAAGGAGGGCTTGGGTCCTGTTCGTCGTCAGGAACCTTCTGGATCCACGTCACGCCCCGCTCCGTCGGCCCCTAGAGCAGAGTGCTGTTGTGGTCTGTAACACAAGGTAAAGCAGCTTGTGTATACCACGCTTTTACTCGATTCTGCCGCCCCCACATCATGTTCTGACCCACCCTTGGACCCACAAAGGTCCCAAACCCTCAGAATCCACGGTGACAAATGGAAGGTTCAGGTGGAAGATGTGTGATGAGCTGGGGCTGCCGGGGTAAAGTGCCACCGACTGGGAGCATAAACAGCAGACGTTCCTTTCCTCGTGACCCTGGAGACTGGTTGTCTAAGCTCTAGAAGCCCGCGGCTCTGGTTTTCCTCGGAGGCTGCCGTCTCCTTGAGTCTTCCTACTGCATGTGACTGTGTCCTAAGCTCTTCTCGTGAGGACACCGGTCGTGTCGGATAAAGGCCACTAATGATTTCATCCTAAGGTTATCGCCTCTGTAAAGACTCTGTCCCCCAATACTGCCACACTTTTGGGGACTGGCGCTTAGGACCTTCCCCACGTGAATCGGGGAGGGGGGCCTCACGTTAGCCCGTAACAAATCCAGAGATCAGGTAACACCACGGCTGCTGTATCCACACCCCAAAACCACTTCTGGAGTCGTAGGGAATCCCATTCTTCACAACCCTGGTCCACGTGGGATGAATTGTGAGAGACTGGAAAATCAAAGACATTTAAAATAACTCATTTAAATGCATAAAAACATAAGTACTTGTCAATATCTATTATTAAAGTTAGCTGGTATTAAATGATAGGAATATCATTATCAATATCAATGTTATCAATATCATTATATGTAGCTTCATGTATTATATATCTTATACATGTTGTTACCCTAATGGAGCATGGAGTGGTTGCAAGCTACAAGACAGGCATGTTTAAAGATTTACCATAATGAATATTAAGACGTTCGAGGCTTAAACGTCTTGTTTGTGGTGAAGGGAATAATCATCTTGGGGCTCAAAAGTGCCCGTGGGAGAGGCTGATATTCTCGGAAGGACCGAAAGGACGTAATGTTGAATTGGTTGGGCTTGGATTAAAAATGTAGAAATAATGCCCGGAGGGGCGCCCGGGTGGCTCAGTTGATAGAGCGTCTGACTGTTGATATGGGCTCAGGTCACGATCTCGCGGCACCGCTGTGGGATTGAACCCCACGCCCGGCTCTGCACTGTCTGCGTGGGGTCCTCTCCCTCTCTCTGCCCCTCCCCTGCCTTCATGCACACGCTTTCTCTCTCTGTCAGAGTAAATAAACCTAAAAAAAAAAAAAAAGCCTGGATATCTTGGGAGCAGCAGGAAAATTCCCTTTTGGGGACTAGGGAAAGCGTATCATTTGGAGAAAATCTAAAACAGTACTTTTAAAACCCCTCTTAGGAGTGTATTCATGTGGTTGACCTTTGCAAAAGTAAGATGTGTTTTATAACTTGATTGGTTCGTAAATGTATCCCATGTGGCATCGAATCCCATTTGCACTATCTTGTAATACATTTATGTTAATTTCCAAAGGCTTTTTTTTTTTTTTTTTAGAGCAGTTTTAGATTTATAACAAAGCTGAGAGGGAAACACAGAATTTCCTGTACCTCCCCTCCCCCCACACAGGCTTAGCCTCCCCCATTCTCAGCATCAGTCAGCAAAATGTTCCTTTTTTTTTTTTAGTGGAGGATGAACCGACATTGACACATTATAATCGCCCAAAGCCCATAGTTTACCTTGGAGAGCACTTGATGTTGTATATTGCATGGGCTTGGACGCATGTGTAATAATACATATCCATCATCATCATCATAATAGCATGCAGCATTAGAACATCCTGTTTTTTCACCGCCTTAAAACATGTTTTTTATTTTTTTTAATTGCGGTAAATTACACCCAACGCGCGATTTACCATCTTAACCATTTTTAAATCTGGAATCCAACGGTATTAAGTCCATTCACCCCGGTGTGCTTTCCTCCCCATCCACCCTTCATTGCAAACACGGAGACTCCGTTCCCATGTAGCAGGGACTTACCTTTCCACTCCCTGCCCCTGGCAATGACCTTTGTGATGCGTCTTATAATACTCTATGCCTTGTAGAGGAGTTAGAAAATGTAAAACACCAAGAGCAAAGCAGAGGACTGGCTACTAACATTTTATTAGAGAGAGTGAGAGAGCGAGCACAAACCAGGGAGGGACAGAGAGTGAGAAACTCCCAAGCGGTCTCTTGCGCTCAGTGCGAGCCCAACGTGGGACTCGATCCTACAACCCTGAGATCATGACCTGAGCCGAAATCAACAGTCGGACGCTTAATCGACTGAGCCACCCACGTGTCCCGTTTCTCATTTTTAATATTCACATGGAAGTCCATTTATTTAAACAATCCCCTTTGGATTTGGAGTTGGAGGGGGAAATCTTTGGATTTTTTTTCCCCATTATGTCCGTGAAAAGCAAAGGCTGGAGACAGAAGATTAAGTGGAAATGTAGACCTCCGTAAACAGTGCTCTGATGACCTTTCTTACAGTAAACCTCTGCCTACACCTTCCGTTGTTTCTTTGGAATGAATTC
This sequence comes from Hyaena hyaena, assembly GCF_003009895.1. Lineage (NCBI taxonomy): Eukaryota > Metazoa > Chordata > Mammalia > Carnivora > Hyaenidae > Hyaena > Hyaena hyaena. Next base: position 5,765,400 of record NW_024080659.1, on the reverse strand, counting down.
CTCCATTTCAGTTACTTTGAGGAAGGTTTTCTACATTTTTAGGCTTTTCATGCATATTGTCAAGTTACAGCATTTAATGATTCTGTGGACTGGCATGCCTATTTTCCAGCACCAGTAATCCAGGGTCCCGTTCCTTAGAACACAAATAATAATAGATGGATGCGGTTTGGAAAAATCAGGTTGTAGAGAAGGACTTACCGTGAAAGGTATCAGCCCTCTCACCGTGATGCCACTCTCCAGCCCTGTTCTCCGGAGGCGATTGCACTTAATGGCTTCTGTTTTTAGTTCTTCTGGTGGTTTGCCTCCCACATCCCTAAACAAAGGCTTATATTGCTAGTTCTCGCTCATACCCACACATACACACAGTTACACACCATTTACTGTCGGGGAGAGGACGCTTGGATTCCATCACCCACGTTCCTCTCTGTACCCAATTTTTAAGTCAACGTAACAGTGTTTTACTTGCTCTCTCCAAGTCTCTCTGCCATGGATGGCCCCGTTTCTCTTGACGGGCTGTAGGGAATGTTAATTGACCTCTCCCTCTGCAATCCTAGCTTCTGTCTACTGTTTTCTTCTTTCTTGTTCGTTCTTTTTTTTTATATATATATTTTTATTTATTTCTAGGAGAGAGAGAGACAGCGTGAACAGGGGAGGGTCAGAGAGAGAGGGAGACACAGACTCTGAAACAGGCTCCAGGCTCTGAGCTGTCAGCACAGAGCCTGACATGGGGCTCGAACTCACAAACCGTGAGATCATGACCTGAGCGAAAGTTGGACGCTTAACCGACTAAGCCACCCAGGTGCCCCCATCTGTCTCTCTTTTAAAATAATTTCTCATTCAGGGCACCTGAAGTTGGCTCAGGTTGGTGGAGCGTGCAGCTCTTGATCTCAAGGTTGTGAGTTCGAGTCCCACTTGGGTGTAGAGATGGCTTAAAATCTTAAAAGAAAAATTTCCCATTTCCCTTTTTTCCCCCCTATTTTTTCCCCTGGGCAACTTGAATTATAATTTACTTTCAGAAGTTTTTCCTGTGTTCTGACTGTTCTTTTTCACACTATTCTATTTTTCATTTATAAGTGTCTTTTTCTTCCTGAAGGTCTCACACGAAGCTAGTTCATAATGCTTTTTTGGTTCTTACTGTAAGCATTCTCTGTGCCTCAGAAGAATGCAGCTGTCGTGTTGATTTGAAAAAGCAGATTTGTCCCAACTTTGGAACACATTTGCCATTTGTTTCTCTCATTTCTCTTGGTCCTTGATTCCTAAGAGGGAATTCTCCTCTCCTTAACTGAAGCCTCTATTTTAATTTTTAATTTTATTTTTTTTAATGTTTATTCTTGAGAGAAAGAGAGACATAGCATGAGCAGGGGAGGAGCAGAGAAAGAGGGAGACACAGAATCCGAAACAGGCTCCAGGCTCTGAGCTGTCAGCACAGAGACTGATGCGGGGCTTGAACCCATGAGCCGTGAGATCATGACCGGAGCCAAAGTCGAATGCTTAACCGACAGAGCCACCCAATCCTCTATTTTACAGCCTTTTGTTGCTGCTAAGAGAGTGTCTTTGGTGGTTACTCTGCCATTTGGGTCCTTCTCCCGTGTCTGCTGACAGATCCTACCCAGCCCTCAATGCGCGAAGAGCCATGGGCAATTTCAGGAATAACGAATAATTATACTTTTACTCAGGATGAAATCACTCATAGGATGAGATCCTCCACTGCAAGCGTATTAAGCTAGGGTTATATTGAACAGTTGTAACAGAGAACCCACGTACAATGGCTCCGGACAGAGTTTATCTCTATCAGAAATAAGTCTATGCATTAAGTGGTGGTTTGGACAGTCGCTGCATCAGTGACTTAGTGGTGTCAGGTCCGATGTCTCTTCATTTCTCTTTGCCATTCCTTCATGGTTACAGAATGGCTGCCACTGCTCTGGCCGTCGTATCTGCATTCCTAACAGGAAGGAGCGACCGAACTTGACAGCTGTGTCTGGTTCGTTTGTAGCAGGAAAGCAGAGGTTTTCTGGATGACCCTGTAGCGCACGTGTGCTTTTGTGTCACAGCTTGGGACCAGGTCCAATGGGTACTGCTGATTTCAGGGGACATTGGGACAATATTGGCTTTCTTTCTTCTACAGTGGGGGGCAGCAAAGAAGGCAGTGGTGTGGATAGTGGCTTTAGGAGAAGCGTGTAATGGAGTCCACCATCATGAGGAAAACAGGGCAAGAGAGTGAGCAAAAGCATTTGTGCCCAGTTGTATCTAGGTTGCACTACTTTATTTTTTTTAATTTATTTTAGTATTATTATTTAAGGTTTGTGTATTTCTGAAAGAGAGCACAAGTTGGGGAGGGGCAGAGAGAGAAGGGGACAAAGGATCCAAAGCAGGCTCTGCTTCGTCAGCAGTGAGCCCAGTGTTGGGGCTCAAACTCACGAACCGAGAGATCATGATCTGAGCCAAAGTCAGAGATGCTCAACCAACTGAGCCACCCAGGAGCCTCAGGCACTCTCTGTGTAACAATTTTTTTATGTTTACTTTTGAGAGAGAGACGGAGTGTGAGCAGGGGAGGGACAGAGAGAGAGGGAGACACAGAATCTGAAACAGGCTCCAGGCTCCAAGCTGTCAGCACAGAGCCCGACGCGGGGCTCGAACTCTCAAACCGTGAGATCATAACCTGAGCCGAAGTCGGATGCTCACCCCACTGAGCCACCCAGGCGCCCCTCTCTTGATTCATTTTGTGCCTCTGTTGGCAAGATGTGTCCTGCGGTTTCAGAAAAGCTTGAGAGAGGTTATTTTTTGGGGTCTGGAAATGGCTCGAACATTTTTCCCCCTTAAGTTCGTGCTGTTTCCGTTTACCCCGTTTCAGCTTCGGGAAGCCTTCTCAGGAATGCGGTACTCGAGGGTACACCTGCTGCGATGCCTCGGTACTGTGCTGAGTCCCTGGGGGGCTTGTTCCGGAACGGGGTAAACTGCGATGTGCCTGGAGCATAGAGCTCTTCAGGCCGGGCAGGGGAGGGGAGCGACCCAGTGAAGGGCAGGGGAGTGGAAGATTGGGGGCTGCTTAGGGAGCCTTGAAGACACCAGTCTATGGATTCAGGGTGAGATTTTCCCAAACAGGGACTTTGGATTTCATTCCATGCACCAGCGTGTCTTCATCCACCAGGGGAACACGGTTCAGAATCATCGGGGGGGGGTGGGGGTAGGGGCTGCTTCAAGCACAGATTCCTGGACCTCGTTCCCAGAATTTCTGTGCAGGCGCTGGAGGATTTCTATTTCTCAGAAGTTTCCAAGAGATGTTGACGCTGTAGGTCTGGGGACCACCCTGCGGCAGGTTGTGCTGGGCGGCGGCAATTTATTATACCTCATTTTCTCATTAAAAAAAAATGGGTATAATAGTTTCTAGGTTTTTTAAGGAATGAGTGACTAAGTTAACTATGTTTTCTGTATCATTTTTTAAATGTGTATTTTATTAAAACGGCTTTTTAATATCTATTTTCGAGAGACAGAGAAAGTGTGAGTGGGGGAGGGCTCACAGAGAGGGGGAGAGACACAGAATCTGAAACAGGCTCCAGGCTCAGAGCCTGATGCGGGGCTCGAACTCATGAACCATGAAATCACGCCCTGAGCCAAAACAAGAATCGGACAGCTGGCCGACTGACCTCCCAGGTGCCCCAAATGTTTGAGAGATTTATTTTGCGAGGGAGAGGGAGAGAGAGAGAGAATCCCAAGCAGGCTCCCGTCAGCGCAGAGCCTGATGCAGGGCTCGATCTCAGAAATGGTGAGATCAGGACCCGAGCCTCGCAGGCGCCCTGATCTGTTTTCTGCATTCTTGATGCTCCGGCATCTGCGGCCTCACTGACCCTGAGGACAGTCCCCGCCGAGGCCCCGCCCGGAGGCAGCAGGCAGCAGACTGCAGGCACGTCTCTGACACACAGGCCACCCACTCCGCCGTCTGTACCTGCGCCTGCGGCAGGCACTTGGGGTCAGGACACGGTGCTCTGCCTGACGTCCCCCAGGGCCGGGTGCTGGTCACCCGGGGGCCACCCCATAGCCCTGAGCCCTGCGCCAGGGTTATTCACACCGTCCGGTCCTCCCGCGCTTCACTGGCTCGCCGGGCGTCCTGAGATGTTGCCCACGCTCTCGCTTTCCTCTCTCTGCCCCCGCTCTGCCCTAGATGCTTCCCGGGGGCCTGCATGGCGCGGTGTCTCCTGTCTGTAGGACTGTGTGAGCACACTCGTCTCCAGGGCGGGCTGTTCGCATCTGCCTGTCTGATCCGAGCTGAGTAAAACAACTCCCGGGTACTTTCATTTCATTTCATTTCGTTTCATTTTACTGTATTTTACTTTATTTAATTTATTTCTTTAATTTTATTTTCTTTCTTTTTGTTCATTTTACTTATTTATTCACTTATTTTGTTTATTTTATTCCTTTAATTTATTCTTACTTTATTTTCAGTTGTTTTAATGTAATTAATTTATTTTATTTCTTCATTTTAATTTTCTTTCTTTCTGTTTATTTTATTGTATTTTTATGTATATTGTATTTTTATTTATTGATTTTTGTTTTTTATTTTAATTAGTTTATTTTATTCATTTATTTGTTTTGTTTATTTTATTTTTAAAATTTATTTTAGGGGCGCCTGGGTGGCTCAGTCAGTTAAGTGTCTGACTTCAGCTCAGGTCATGATCTACCTGTTTGTGGGTTTGAGCCCTGCGTCGGGCTCTGTGCTGACAGCTCGGAGCCTGGAGTCTGTTTCAGATTCGTGTCTCCCTCTCTCTCTGACCCTCCCCTGCTCACACTGTCTCTCTCTCTCTCTCTCTCTCTCAGAAATAAATTTTAAAAAACATTAAAAATTTTAAATAAATAAAATGAAATTTATTTTATTTTTATTGATTTTATTCACTTTATTTTTTAAATTTATTTTATTTATTTTAATGAATTTCTTTTTTTTAAGTTTATTTATTTTTGAGAGAGAGAACAAGGAGGGGAGGGGTGCGGAGAGAGAGGGAGAGAAAGAATACCAAGCAGGCTCTGCACTTTTCAGCACAGATCCTGATGCAGGGCTCGATCCCATGAACCGTGAGATCAGGACTGGAGCCTACATCAGGAGTTGGAAGCTTAACCGACTGAGCCACCCAGGTGCCCCTATTTTCGTTTTTTATTTATCAGGATAAGTAAGTCTGAGCTGAGATCAAGAGTTGAGATCAAGAGTTGGACGTTTAGAGGCACCTGGGTGGCTCAATCGATTGAGTGTCCGACTGGCTCAGGTCATGATCTCCCGGTTTGTGAGTTCAAGCCCCACATCAGGCTTGCTGCTGACAGCACAGAGCCCGCTTCAGATCCTCTGTCCCTCCCCCACTTGCACTGTCTCAAAAATAAAACATTAAAAAAAAAAAAAAAAGAGTCGCTTAACCAACAGAACCACTCAGTACCCTTTCCTGGGTATGTTTCAAAATAGTTACAAATTGCTTGTAGCCAGAGCACTTATCAGAACACCTCCTAGGGATTAGGCCAAAGGGATGAGGGAGGCGTTGGGGGAAGAATGTGTAAGGACAGCGTGGACGATGACTGGGGGTGGGTCAGGGCTGAGCCCGACGGGGCTAGCCTGGGACTTTGCAAATACAGAGGGAGTGACAGGCTGAAAGTCATGAGTGGTATGAAATTCAGAGGACGTGGCACCTTTTGGGTGTTGCAAGTTGGAGACTTCTCATCTTGAAAGAGTTTGTAAGGAGACTATTTCTGCTTGAAAAGCAACCTCACTGCTTCACACAGTGACTTCCCTAGTGGCAGCTGAGACGTCCTCATTGCTTAGCTCACGGTCCACCTAAGTGTGTCTGTGGTGAAGCCCGAACTCCTGGGTAGCGAGTGAGGAGAGATTTCCGGAGTCAAGGTATAGTGTAGTGAATATTTCCTTCTGCTCCACGTTTCCTACGGTCTCTTTGGCACCCAGGAGGTAGCAGTTGCTTGGTGTGATGTGAAGTATATATTTTTGTGTCTTTTATACAGTTGGGAAATGATGGACTAGCTCACACTGTACTATTTCATTTACTGCAGGACTTGTCAGAACCTTTACTATTGTAATAAGGCTCCATTAATGGAGAATATAGTGTTCAATGTTTCCTTAGTTGTCCACAGGACCTTTCTCTTCAGTGCCTTATGAGTCTGTTTTTGCAGGGAGCACATTTTGAGAAATGCCACTGCGGCCTAACGAGCTCGTGTATAATGCTGATGAGAATCAAGATTTTCGTGGGTGGTGTTGATTGTTCCCCTGAAGCTCATAAGGAGAACAATGCACAATTTTTAGACCCGTTTGCCAGGGTTCTGTTTTTCTGTAGTCTGTTGATGTAAAAAATAAAATAAAAAAAGGGATGACTTGTACCCAGATGTCACCTACACAGTGCTTGTCATCCTGTGGAATGACTCAACCCCTGAAAATGGTAGCGGTCGTTGTCTTGATAATGGATGATGTTCTGACTTCCATTTACAAAGATGAGGCCAAAAATACCAGGCTTCCTAAAAATAGCATCACGTTAGCCCACCTTCTTTCCTGGAAGATTACCTTCCATTGGTCAGCCTTTAATCTCTGTTGAAATGCCTCTGGAGTGATGGACGGGAAGTCTCGAAGGAGCAGAATATTGGTCCAAGTGACCTTCCTTGCTCCTTCCAACTCAGTATCGATCAGTCTTTCAGTCAGTAAAACGTGTTCTAGAATTTTCTTAAATCCTTTTGCTCATCATAAATGAATTTTATGGCCCTACTTTTTAAATAAAATTTTAATGTTTATTTTTGAGACAGAGTGTGAGCAGGGGAGGGGCAGAGAGAGAGGGAAACAGAATCTGAAGCAGGCTCCAGGGTCCGAGCTGTCAGCACAGAGCCTGACGCAGGGCTCGAACTCACAAACTGCAAGATCATGACCTGAGCCAAAGGCGGACACTCAACCGACCGAGCCACGCAGGTGTCCCTGGCCCCAAATTTTTAAGAGCAGACTTGAGCAGAATTTATCTCCAGCACAAGATACTTTCCTTCAGAGGACCAGGCTTTAGGGCTTTATCAGCTGTGTAGATCCAATGTTTCTTATTGGTTATTTTAGTTTTCATGTAGCGGATGTGTGAGTAATTGCTCTAGCTAGCTGTCCGGATGCCCTGAAACTCAGCTCTTTCTTTTAAGCAAAAAGTAGTAAAAAGCTTAAAGAAAATGTTCATATATATAAAAATCATATTTATATGTTACAATTATATCTGTATAATTAATAGCATGATATGTATGTTTTATGTTTATATTATATATACATTACTTATGGTACATGATATACATTATATATATGATTTATATATGGTATATGATATATATGGTATGTGTGTATTATTTTTTAACCAGAATATGGAGAATCAACGGACAGAATTATTTTTGTTTTTAGTCTTGTGGGATTGTGGTAATCACTTATACAAGAATATGTTTAATACTTAATGCTTGGTTTTTTATATTTTCTTACATTATCTATTGTTTAGTCATTCCATAGATTACCCATATTCTTATCTGTTCTGAAACATTAAGAGAGCCATGAACCTACTGCCCAAATTTAGAACCAAGTCATGAGCAAGACTCCTGGGGGGCTCGGTCAGTTAAGCGTCCGACCGCGGCTCAGGTTGTGGTCTCACGGTTCATGGGTTCGAGCCCTGTGTCAGGCTCTGTGCTGACAGCTCAGAGCCTGGAGCCTGTTTCAGATTCTGTGTCTTCCTCTCTCTCGGCTCCTGCCCTGCTCATGCTCTCTCTCTCTCTCTCTCTCTCTCTCTCTCTTTCGCTCTCTCTCAAAAATAAGGATAAACATTAAAAAAAAAAATTAGAACCAAATCACTATCAATTCAGCCACCTGTGTATTCCTCCAAATCTGATCTCGCTTGTTTTCCTGAAGAGAACCACTGTTTGAAAATTTGTGATTGCAATCTTGTGTTCTTCTCACTTTACGACATCTGTCTTTATCCCTTAACAATATGTTGTTTAGTGATGTTTGGTTCTGAGCTTTATGTGAATGCTGTGATTTAAGTAATCTTTCTGTTACTTATTTCCTCCATTCAACATTGTGCTTCCAAGAATCATCCCTTGTTTGGGGTAAATTTTATTTCACTACGTATTACTGTATGTGTCATTATGTGGATACACCCCACTGTCTTTAATTCTCTCTTCTTTCGAGTTTTAATTTTAAGTCCAGTTAGTTAACACACTGTGTTATATTGATTTCAGGCGTACAGTTTATTGCCTCAGCGTTTTTTACACATCACCTGGTGCTCACCTCCATAAGCACACCCCTAAATCCCTATCACCTATTTAACTCCCCTCTGGAAACCATCAGTTTGTTCTCTATTGGGGAGGGGTTAATTTTTTAAAATTAATAATTTATTGTTTAATTTACATCCAAGTTAGTATATAGTGCAACAGTGATTTCAGGAGTAGATTCCTTCATCCCCCTACCCATTTAGCCCATCCCCCTCCCACAACCCCTCTGGGAACCCTGTTTGTTGTCTATATTTAAGAGTCTCTTATGTTTTGTCCCCTCCGTTTTTATATTATTTTTGCTTCCGTTCCCTTATGCTCATCTGTTTTGTATCTTAAATTCCTCATAGGACTGAAGTCATATGATATTCATCTTTCTCTGACTAATTTCGCTTCGCATAGTACCTTCCAGTTCCATCCACGTAGTTGCAAATGGCAAGATTTCATTCTTTTTGTCAGTTAATACTCCTGTGTGTGTGTGTGTGTGTGTGTGTGTGTGTATACCACATCTTCTTTATGCATTCATCCATCGATGGACATTTGGGCTCTTTCCATACTTTGGCTATTGTTGATAGCGCTACTATAATTATTGGGGTGCGTGTGCCCCTTCGAAACTGCATTTTTGTATCCCTTGGATAATTACCTAGTAGTGCAATTGCTGGGTCATAGGGTAGTTCTATTTTTGATTTTTTGAGGCACCTCCATACTGTTTTCCAGAGCGGCTGCACCCATTTGCATTCCAAAGTTTGTTCTCTTTAATTAAGAGTCTGCTTCTTGATTTCCCTCTCTCTCTTTTTACCCCCTTTGCTCATTTGTTTCTTAAATTCCACGTAGGAGTGAAATCACACGTCTTTCTCTGACTGATTCATTTCGCTTAGTGTTGTATTCTGTAACTCCATGCGTGTCGTTGCAAATGACATGATTTCAATCTTTTTTATGGCTGAGTAATATTCCATATTACTTCTTTCATCAATCAGTGGACACTTGGGTTGCTTCCATATCATGGCTGTTATAAATAATACTGCTCTAAACATAGGGGAGGCATGTTCCCCTTTGAATTAGTATTCATGTATTCTTTGGTACCCAGTAGTGAGATTGCTGGATCATTAACATAATTCTTTTTTTGACTTTTTGAGGGCCTTCCTTACTGTTCCCCTCCCCCACCACCACAGAGGTTACACCAGTTTGCATTCCCACCAGCAGTGCTCGAGGGTTCCTTATTCTCCACATCCTCTCCAACACCTGTTATTTCTTGTGTTGTTGACTTTAGCCATTTGACCGGTGTGAGGTGGTATCTCATTGTAGTTTTGATTTGCATTTTCTCCGATGATGAGTGATGATGGACATCTTTTCCTATGTCTCTTGACCATCTGTATGTGTTTGGAGAAATGTCTGTTCATGTCTTCTGCCCATTTTTTAATTGGCTTTTTAGGTGTTGAGTTTTATGAATTCTTTATATATTTTGGATACTATTTAAAAAAATTTTTTTAATGTTTATTTATTTTTGACACAGAGACAGCGCTTGAGTATGGGAGGGGCCGAGAGAGAGGGAGACACAGAATCCGAAGCAGGCTCCAGGCCCTGAGCTGTCAGCACAGAGCCCGACATGGGGCTCAAACCCACAGACCACTAGATCATGACCTGAGCCGAAGTCGGCCACTTAATGGACTGAGCCACCCAAGCGCCTCTTGGATTCTAACTCTTTAGCAGATATGTCATTTGCAAAGTCTTCTCCCATTCCACAGGTTGCCTTTTGGTCTTGTTGATTGTTTTCCTTCTCTGTGTAGGAGATTTTTATTTCTATTAAGTCCCAGTGGCTTATTTTTGTTTTCGTGTCCTTTGCCTCAGGAGACATATCTCGAAAGAAGTCACTAGAACCAACATCAAATAAGTTCTTGCCTGTGTCCCTCTCTAGGATTTTTTTACAGTTTTTTTTACTTTATTTTTAATTTTTTTATGTCTTTATTTTATTTTGAGAGACAGAGAGCGAGCAGGGGAAGGTCAGAGAGAGAGGGAGACACAGAATCCGAAGCAGCTCCAGGTTCTAAGCTGTCAGCACAGAGCCGATGCAGGGCTCAAACCCACGGACTGTGAGATCATGACCTGAGCTGAAGTTGTATGCTCAACGGTCTGAGCCACCCGGGCGTCCCTCTTTTTGGTTTTTAAATCTTCTATTTCAGTTGCTTACTAGTAAATTGGGTAGGAAGTGATAGCAGGCATTGTGGTCTTAGTCTTGACCTTAACGGGAATATTTTTAACATGTTCCCATTAAGAATAATGTTTTATAGGTATGCTTAAAAACACTAACATAAGCATTTTCCTTAATTTTTAAAACTTTTTCATGAATAGGCATTGAATTTTATTAAATATTTTCCCTGCATTGTTGGAGACGGTCACGGTTTATCGTTTAACCAGTCAGCGTGATGAATGAGACTCGTAGATTCCTAAAGTGAAACCGCTCTTGGGGCACCTGGCCGACTCACTCGGTGGAGCATATAAATCTTGACCTTGGGGTTGTGAGTTCTAGCCCCACGTTGGGTGTAGGCTTACTTAAAAATAAAATCTTTGGAGCACCCGGGTGGCTCAGGTAGGTTAAGCGTCCGACTTCAGCTTGGGTCATGATCTCACGGTTTGTGAGTCTGAGCCCTGCTCACTGCCGTCAGCACAGAATTCGCTTCGGGTCCTTTGTGTCCCTTTCTCTGCCCCTCCCCCGCTCCCAAGTGTACTCAATTTCTCTCCCTTTCTCAAAAATAAACATTACAAAACAAACAAAATGAAATCTTAAAACCCCGCAAAAACGACTCTTGCATTCCAGCATTTCATCTCACTTGTTCATAATGTGCTCATTTGTTCTGTTTCAGGTATTTGTATCATCGTTAATATATAGATCCCGTCTCTGATCGACTTTCTTTGTGTGCCCCTGTGTAGATTCTATAACGCATTGTATTGTCTCTTAGAATGAGCTGTGTGTGTAGCTTCTTTTTTAGTCCTTGGAAGAGTTTGTACAAGTTTGGAAAGAAGCATTTCTTGAAAATTTCCCCGCTAAACATCTTGGTCATCCTTTTTTCCTTGTGGAAAGATATTTAATCACTGCTTTAATGTTTTCTAAATGTTTATAGGACTATTCAGGCATCCTACTTATTCTTTTTTTTCTTAATGTTTTTTCATTGTTTTTAAGAGAGAGAGACACAGAGTGTGAGCAGGGGAGGGGCGGAGAGCGAGGGGGAGACACAGAATCCAAAGCAAAGCAGGCTCCAGGCTCTGAGCCGTCAGCACAGAGCCCGAAATGGGGCTTGAACTGGAGAATGGAGAGATCGTGACTTGAATCAAAGTTGGATGCTTAACCAACTGAGCCACCCAGGCGCCCCAGGCCTCCTCTTTATTCTTGAGTCAGTTTGTGCTTGATTTATTTTTCTGCCTATTTGGCCATTTTGTCTGTTTTCAAATAAAGCCGTTCATACCTTCATTTATAGTTTTCATCTCTATAGTATCACCAGTTATGTCCCACTTTTACTTCCTAGGATTGTTTTTCTGTTCCTTCTCTCAGTTTATTTTTCCTGAGTAAATCTTACAAAGAATGCTATTTTGCTAATCCTTCCACAGAATCAACCTTTCACTTGGTCAATTGTATTGTACGATTTTATTCTATTTCACTAATTTCTTCCCATTGTGATTTTTTTCCTTCTCATTTCTTAAAGTTCATTTGGGTTAAACTCCTCAAGTATTTTGAGCTTTTCTCCTAATATAAGCATTTGAGTTACTGGATTTTATTTTGAGTTTATTTTTTTTAAGTTTGTTTGTTTACGTTGAAAGAGAGCGCACATACGCACACAGAGGAGGGTCAGAGATGGTGGGGGGAGGGGAGAGAATCCCAAGCAGAATTCATGGCTGTCAGTACAGAGCAGGATGTGAGGCTCGATCTCACAACCCATGAGATCATGATCTGAGCCAAAATCTGGAGTAGGATGCATACCTGACTGAGCCATTCTGGCATCCCAAGTTTCCTTATTTTTTAAAAAGTTTCACTTTGCTGACTCGTTTGATATGTAGTATTTTAATTGGTTTTCAATTCTAAATATTTAAAAATTCTAACAGCTTCTTCTTGACCTGTGAGCTATTTAGAATTGTTTTGAAGTTTCCAATTCTTGTTTTCTTATTGTTTTTTAATTTTAACTTTCTAGTTTATAGTTTCAACCTAAATTGCACTGGGGTCAGAAAACATCATCTGCAAGGCATCTGTCCTTTGGGGTTGATGGAGAAACGCTTTATAGGCTAATAAGTGGTTAATTTTGGGAAATGAATCCTTGTGTGCATGAGACGAATTTATATTCTATGGTGATGAGATCCAGGGTTCCATGTATGTCTGTCAAATAAATTCTTTTGACTCCGCTTTTTCAAATCCCGTGTCTCTTACTATTTTTCTGCTTTACCTCACTAATTAAAAGGGAAATGCTGACATTTCAATTACAGTTCATTTTTTAGGGCTTCCCTGAAGTTCTGTCAGCTTTGATTTATATACTTTGTGATTCTAAACAGATACATCCAAGTTGAGAATTCTCACAGCCTCTGGATGAGGTAGACTTTTATCATTATATTGGGACCCCCCCTCCCTTGTAATGTTGTTCTTTGTTTTTTTGTGTTTCTATTTTTTTTTTTTTTTGCCTCAAAGTCTGTTTTGACCAACATTAATATAATATTAATTAGAGATAGTCTGGTATGTTTTTCTTCCCTGTTTTTCTCTTTAATCTTCCTAATTCTTTATGATTGAGATACAGTTCTTAGTTTTTAAATATCTAGCCCTATGCTAATTCTGTTTATTATTTTTAAAATTATTTTTAAGCTGAGCATGTTTTGTTTTTAACTGGCATATTTAGTTCTTTTTTAAAAATGTTTATTTTGAGAGAGAGACAAAGAGAGTGCATGCCGGGGAGGGGCAAAGAGAGAAGGATGGGGGGAAAGACAGAGCGCGCGCGCATGCACACACACACACACACACACACACACACACACACACACACAGGAGGGGGAAGGGCAGAGAGCGAGAAAGAGGATCTAAAGGGGCTCTGCGAAGACAGCAAAGAATGCCGGACTCTCTGGAACCCCGAGATCATGACCTGAGCCAAAGTCGAACGCTCAACTGACTGAGCCACCCGGGTGCCCCTAGTCTGTTTTCATTAATAATATATTTGAACTGATATCTACCATTTTACTTTGTGCTTTTTTGTTTTTGTTTTTCTTTTTTTTTTTTCTCCCTATACGACTCCCCCTACTGTCTTTTTCCCTTGCTTTGACTTCTGGAGTTTTTACTGTGGATTGTTAGGATTTTGTTTTCATATTTTGATTATTTTTGCCTCTCTTAGTGTGCAAGATACATACTCTATTTCTACTCTTTAGTGCTGCCCTGCCAACGTTTATCATGTTTCAGCCTAACAAAATCTTAGTTATTACTTTACCTCTTTGAACAATTAATACTAGGAGCTTAGAATACTTAAAAAAAATTGTTTCAATGTTTATATATTTTTGAGACAGAGCACAAGCCAGGGAGGGGCAGAGAGAGAGGGAGACAGAGAATCCGAAGCAGCTCCAGGCTCTGAGCTGTAAGCACAGAGCCCGACGCGGGGCTCGAACTCAAGCACTGTGAGATCATGACCTGAATGGAAGTTGGAAGCTCAACCGACTGAGCCACCCAGGTGCCCCAGGAGCTAATACTTAACTCCCCTCCCTCATCCTTCCTCCTTGACTTCTACTAGTGTCTATTATCTCAATTTTCTTAAAAAAATTTTTTTTTACTTTAAAAATTTGCACAAAGTAAACCTCACATTTTCAGTACGGTTCTTTGAGTTTTAACACACACGGATTTGTGTGACCCCCCCAGCACAAACAGGATATGGGACAGCCCATCACCTTAAAAAATTCCCTTTGAAAGGGCACCTGTGGGTCTCAGTCGGTTGAACGTCTGACTTTTGATTTCAGCCCAGGGCGTGATCTGAGGGTTGTGGGATCAAGTTCCACGCCTGCTTAAGATTCATTCTCTCCCTCTCCCTCTCCCCCTACCCCTTACCCCCTACCCCCTGCTCCCATCTCCCCTGCTCACACGCTGTAGGTTTTTCGTCATTTTCTACATGGACAATAATGTCATCTGTAAATAAGGATATTTTAATTTGTTCCTTTCAGATCTCTTTATGTTTACTTTTCTGGCCTCACTGCACTGACTCACACTTGTAGCACCACGTTAAAAGAATGTCAAGTGCAGACATACTGGCCTTGGTCTCAGTCTTAGGAAGTCAAGCATCTAATCTTTCACCATGAACTATAATGTTATAGTACGATTGTTAGTGTAGGATTGTTTGTTTGTTTTACACATCTTATTTAAGTTGAGGACGTTCCCTTCTATTTCTAGTTTTCGAGAGTTTTCACCAAGAATGGGTTTTGAATTGAATTGTCACATGCTTTTTCTGCATCAGTTGACATGATCAAGGTTTTCTTCTTCAGTCTGTACTTGATCTGATGGATTACACTGATCGATTTTCAAATCCCTGCAACAAACCCAACTTGGTCATGGTAAATAATTATTTTTATCTATTATTGAATTCTGTTTGATAGTCTTTTGTTAAGGATTTGAACATTTATATTCATGGGGACTATTAGTCTATAGTTATCTTATTTTTTATTTTTATTCTTATTTTTTTACTGTTGTTTGTCTGGTTTTAGTATCAAAAGAATACTCACCTCAGAAGTTGAATTGGGAAGTGTTCCCCTCTTCTGTATTCTATAACACATTGTGTAGAATTGGTGTTAATGCTTCTTTAAACATTTGGTAGAATTATCTTGTGAAGACTTCTGGATCTGAAGATTTTGCAGGGTGGTAGGTGCTTAATCAAGTTTAAATCCCTACTATAGACTATTAAAATTGTCTATTCCTATTGGATGTATTGCAGTAACTTTTTTTTTTTTTTTTAAAGAATTAGTCCAGGGCACCTGGGTGGCTCAGTTAAGCGTTCGACTTCAGCTCAGGTCATGATCTCACGGTTCGTGACTTCGAGCCCCACATCAGCCTGTGTGCTGACAGCTCAGAGCCTGGAGCCTGTTTCAAATTTTGTGTCTCCCTCTCTCTCTGCCCCTCCCCTGCTCATGCTGTTTCTCTCTGTCTCAGAAATAAATAAGAAATATTAAAAAGAAAAAAAAGAATTAGTCCATCTCTTGTAAGTTGTCAAATTGACAGGTGTAATGTTGTTCAAAGACATTTTGAAATTTACAGGGTACTCTAGTGATATTTCCCATTTCCCTCTTACTATTGGTAATTCGTCTTTTTCTTTCTTTGCAGTCAGACTACAGTGTATTTCAATTGTCCTTTGTTTCTCAAAGGATCAGCTCTTTCTTTCATTGATTTTTCTCTATTAATATTTTTTATTTTAAATTCACTTACTTCTGCCCTCTTTATGGTGTCCTTCCTTTGGATTTATTTCAATTCACTTTTTATAGGTGTTGCAGTAGGGACTTAAAGTTTAATTTGAGAATGTTTCTTTTCCTAATGCATGGATTTTAGTGTATCAGTTTCCCTGTTTAGCCCTGCTTTTGCTGCATCCAACATTTTGATACATTGTATTTTCATTTTTATTCAGTTCAGTACTTTTTATTTATTTCTTTTGAGGCTTTCTCTTTGGCCCACGGATTATTTAGAAGTGTTTTATTTAGTGTCCCAGGTATTTGGACTTTCCAGTATTCTTGTCTTTCTGTTACTGATTTCTATTTTGACATCCCCTGTGGTTAGATAATGCATTATCTGTGATTTCAATTATTTCAAATTAATCGAGGTTTGTTTGATGAGCCCAGATGTTGCATGTCTTGGTATATGTTCCATGAGCCCTGGAAAAAATATGTATTCTGGTGATGTTGAATGCAGTGGTCCATAAATGTCAATTAAATTCTATTGGTTAATGGAGTTACTGTGTTCTTATTCTTTCTAATTTTGTATATCTAGCTGGTCCATCAATTATTGAGAGAAGAAGTACTGGTGCCTCCAGTAATAAATGTGGATTTGTTTATGTGTCCTTTTAGTACTGTGCGTTTCTGCTTCACATATTTTGAAGACTGTTTAGTTCATATGCACTTAGGATTGCTGTGTCTTCCTAGCCGATTGATCTTTTATGATTATATTATGCTCCTTTCTGTCTCTGGTCATTTTCTGTCTTGAAGTCTCCTTCATACATTATCATGGGCACTCCTGCTTGCTTTTGACTTACGTTTATGTGTGTATTTTTCTACAATTTCACTTTCAACGTATTTATATAATTCTATTTGAAGTGAGGTTCTCATAGACTGCATTTTTAATCTACTCTGCCAGTCTCTGTCTTTTAATTGGTGTATTTACACCATTTACATTTAACATAAGTGTGAATGTTTAGGGCTTAAGTCCACTATTTTTTGCTTCATGTATTTTTTTTCTGTTTTTCATTGTTTTGTCTTTCCTTCTGGGTTAAATTACGTTTTGATTTTTCTATAACATTTTTGAGTGTATCTTCTGTGTAGCTTTTTTCGTGGTGGCTCTGGGTATTACATATACATAGCTAATCACAGCCTACTGGTATCTTTATCAGTTTTATTGAAATCTAGAACCTTCCTTTTATGTCTCTCTGCCCTCTCCCAAATAAAATATAATTATATTAAATATTTCCTCTACATACATTTAGAGCCACATACACAATGTTATGAATTTTTTGCTTTATCCATCAACATAGAGGACTCAAGGGGAGAAAGAAGACTATTTTATTTACTATTTTTGACCACCCGGTTCTTTTTTCCTTCCTGATATTTGAAGGTTATTTCTTTTACCATGTCTTTTTATTTGTTTAGAACTTCCCTTAGCAATGCTTTAATACGAGCCTGCTGATGACACATTTTGTTAGCTTTCCTTTATCCAAGAACATTCTGATTTTTTTCCATTCCTAAAGGATATTTTGATTGGATAGAAGATTGGAGGTTAGCAGTTATTTTGTTTTAGTATTTGAAAGTTGGTGTACCAATTCCTTCTGTCCGCTGTAGTCTCTTATCAGAAATCTTCCGTCATTTGAATTGTTTCCCCTCCGTCAGTAAGGTAGCATTTCGTCTCACTGCTCGCAAGTCTTTCTTTGTCTTTAGTTTTCAGAAATCGGACTATGCGTCTTGGTGAGGACTTCTTTGTGTTTATCCTGTTTGGATGTGCTCAGCTTCTTGAGTGTTATATCTTTTGCCAAATTTGGGAAGTTTTCAGCCATTTTACCTTTGAGCATTTTTTCAGGCCACTTCTTTTCCTTCTTCTGGGACTCTGATGACTTAAACATTTAATCTTCCACTGCAGTTCCACAGGCCCCTCATTCTTTGGTTTGGGTTGTTTGATTGATTGTTCTACCTTTGGTCTGTTGTTCAGACTGGGAAAGTTCTCCTGAGCTTTCTTCCAGTTCATGGATCTTTTTTTTTTTCTTTTTTTTGGTGTTTACTTTTGAGAGAGAGACAGAGACAGAGTGCAGAGAGAGGGAGACACAGAATCGGAAGCAGACTCCAGGCTCTGAGCTGTCAGCACAGAGCCTGAAATGGTGCTCGAACCCATGAACTGTGAGATCATGAGCTGAGCCAAAGTTGGACCCCACCCTCCCCCAACTGACTGAGCCACCCAGGTGCCTCCTATCCACCAGGGTTTTTAAACTTAGGTTATTACAGTTTCCAACTTTAAAATTTTTCTTTTGTTCTTTTTTATATCTTTCTTCTGTTCCGAGACTTTGTATTATTTTTTTTACTCATTTCACACACGTTCATACATGCTCATCAAAGCATTTTTGTGGTGAATGCTTTAAAGTCTTTGTCAGATAATTCAAACATCTCTGTCATTCTGCTGTTGGCATTTATTGATCGCCTTCATTCAACTTGGGATCTTCCTGGTTCTTGGTAGAATGATTTTTTACTGATATTCAGTTATTGTGTTATATGATGAGATTCTGGGTTTTATCTAAACCTTCTCTATTAGCTCATATCGTCTAATATCATTCCAGCAGGGAAAGGGAGAATTCTGCTTTGTTCCTGCTGGGTGGAAATAGAAGTCCTGATTCCCCACTTGGCCAGCATGGGCTCCCACACCCCTCATTACTGCCGGTGAGAGTGGGAATTCTGGCTCCCCATTAGGCCTTCATGGATGCCTCCCTGGCTGGGGGTGGCTTGTTATTGATCCCCACTAGGCTTCCATTGATGCCCTCCAGAGGATGGTTTTGACTGCTAGATGGTGGTCAAAGTCTGGACTCCCCCAAGCCTCCTGATAACACCACGTTCCCAGGGAAGGACATGGATGCTTTGTCACCTCAAGGTGAAGGTGTGGATGTGTGGACCGCTCGTACGGTTTCCGTTGGTATGTCCCAGGGTGACAAATGTCCCAGCTCTGTACTCAAATGTCTCTGATGCTGCACTGGCCAAGAGGAATTGGAGGATTGGGTGCTTTGTTACAGCCTGGCAAGGGCAAAAGACTAGGTGCCCTTCCCCGTGTTGGCTGGTGTGGGCAGCGTAGGACAACAGTTTTTCCTTCCGTAGCATTTGATTGGAGTGAGCAGTTATTATCTGTGAACATTTTCCATCTCGCTAAGCTGCTGCTTTCCTGATCCTACAGAGACTTGGCTTTTGTTGGACCTGTTTTGTCTACACTCACTGATATTTCAGTTCACACCCTCTAAAGGTCCAAGTGTGGAGTATATGAAGCAGAAACCCCATATTTCACCCTATG
Source organism: Hyaena hyaena (assembly GCF_003009895.1). Taxonomy (NCBI): domain Eukaryota; kingdom Metazoa; phylum Chordata; class Mammalia; order Carnivora; family Hyaenidae; genus Hyaena; species Hyaena hyaena. The sequence goes on along the minus strand of NW_024080659.1, from coordinate 5,746,400 downwards.
CCATTCGTTGGGTCTGGCAGTCACTTGCCAGTCTACCTTCTGTCCACCTTGCAAAGCCTTCTTTTTTAAACACAAAGCCCCAGAGTTTGGGTTCTAGTTAGTAAGGGGAAATGAGTGAAATGCGTTCACTCCGCCTTCCCAGAAGTGGAAGTCCTGATGCTAATATTTCAGTGTATCATCAGTCCTTCAATATTTCCTACACACGTTACCATCTTTGATAATTCTCGTCATTGAAGTGTTCAGGCTCTCCCTCTGTCCTGCTTTCTTCCTCTGTACCTTAGTGTTGATGATCTGTTTCATGTGAATTTGCAGTTCGTACATGTGAGTGTAAGAAGGAGACAGACAGATGACAGAGAACATGCCCATGGGAGAGAAATCATTGACCAAACCTTGTCTACGACAATAAATTAGGAATACTTTGCGCCAAAGAAGGATGTGATGCAGGGGTTGCTAAGAGGTCAGGACCACTTCAGCCAGTGTCAGGTTCTTTCTCCAGATGTGTTAATTTCAGGGTCAAGCCTGGCCCCCTGAATTTCGGGGGGGGGGGAGGTGCCTAACACTCATGGCCAGATCTCAATGGTTGCATTTGCGTTTATCACTAGGAATCCACGTTTTCTCCTTGTTTGCTATGTATCGATTCCTGGTCAGATTTCTGTTACTTTCTCTTGCTTGTGTTGGGGAGACCATGGGGTACGGGTTGGGGAATGTGCTCAATGCTGTTACTTAAAAAACAAGAATGTCTGGAAGGACAGAAATGGTTTTGCTGTCCTTCACCCCAGGTCCAGACCCGTAATAGAGGAGTCTTCAGAGGATCTTATTGGCCAGAGTATTTAAGGTGCCCAGTAAATGCCAGTATCGTCTGTGTTTTCTCTTGGGAGAAATGCCTGCTACTAATGTGTGCTTTTCTAGTCTCACCATGAGGGAGTGGGGAATAAGTAGGAGACTATGTTCTTATTTTATTTTTTTTTACTGATCTATTTCTCAATTTTCTCTTTAGGGCAGAAAAGACTGAAGTTCTGAGCGAAGACCTTCTTCAGGTAAGGTTGTCACGGGCTCCTAGCAAATAGAAACAAAATACATCTTCCCATTAAAATGTAGTCCTTCCCAGTGCCATTTATTTATTTTTTTTAATGTTTTATTTATTTCTGAGAGAGAGAGAGAGAGAGCATGAACAGGGGAGAGTCAGAGAGAGAGGGAGACACAGAATCGGAAACAGGTTCCAGGCTCTGAGCCATCAGCACAGAACCTGATGTGGGGCTCAAACCCACGAACCGTAAGATCATGACCTGAGCTGAAGTCGGATGCTTAACCGATTGAGCCACCCAGGCACCCCCCCAGTGCCATTTAAATTGCTCATACCGTTTCTCATGCAGTCTGTTTAGACATGGCTTCTTTCCCTTTATATTACTTTATTTGTTTTTAATGTACATTTAGCTTTTTTTTTTTTTTTTTTTTGAGAGAGAGACAGAGCATGAGCAGGGGAGGGGCAGAGAGAGAGAGGGAGACACAGAGTCTAAAGCAGCTCCAGGCTCTGAGCCGTCAGCACAGAGCCCAACACAGGGCTTGAACCCACAGAGCGCGGGATCATGACGTAGGCCAAAGTCGGAGGTTTAACTGACTGAGCTCTCTGGGCGCCCCTCTGTTATTAATTTAAATGCCGGTTTAGGTAAGAGTTTTCAGGAGACCTGGCTGTCGCTTCCCCATGGGGTCAGCAGTCTCTTCTACAGCTCCTCCCCCGCCCCCCGCTGTCTAAGGCGTTGGGTGTTGAATCCCAGCAGGGCTGGTCTCTGCACAGACACGGGGCCGGCTCTTCTCCCGTGATGCCCTGGGTGGATGGCCCTGTTCTCCTGACCTTGCCCTCGCCTGGTGACGCCTCCGCTGCTCTCTCGGCAGGTGGAGAAGCGCCTGGAGCTGGTGAAGCAGGTCTCCCACAGCACGCACAAGAAGCTCACTGCATGTCTGCAGGGCCAGCAAGGCGCCGAGGCCGACAAGCGCTCTGTAAGTGCCCCCCGCCCTCCCCGCGCCCGCACCACCCAGCAGCTTAAACCTTGCCATCCGAGGACAGGGGTCTAGCTCCCGGGGCCGTGTTGGGTGCGCCTGTGTCTCTACAGCCATTTCTGTGTCCGAGAGTCAACCTGCGCTGTGTTTCTTGGTGCCGCGGCCCCCTTTCCAGGTCTTCCTGACCTTGAACCCTGCCTAAAGCATCATCCCCCAGCCTCAGCAGGCAAGACCCCGGCCCTCTGCCCCTCTCTCTGTTTTCCCCATGCGGGAGCAACCAGGAAGTGTGTGGGACTCCACAATTAGGGAAGCACTAAGCGCAGTCTTCTCTCTGCTTCAGCTCACTCCCAGGTTCCCTGTGCCCCCGGAGTCACTGGAGATCTCATGGGAAAGATCTTACTGTGGTTTCAGGGATTGTGGGTTCCTGTAAAGACCCTCATGAAAATAATTTTCCCTATAACGAAACCTTTATTTATTTATACTTACTTATTTATTTTTAAATGTTTATTTTTGAGAGAGAGACACACACACAGAATACAAGTGGGGGAGAGGCGCAGAGAGAGGGAGACACAGAATCCGAAGCACGATGCGGGGTCTGAGCTGTCAGCACAGAGCCCGATGCGAGGCTGGAACTCGTGAACCGTGAGATCATGACCTGAGCCGAAGTCGGACACTCAGTGGACTGAGCCACCCAGGCGCTCCTATTTATTGATTTTTTAAAGTTCATTTATTTATTTTGTGAGAGACAGAGACAGCACGAATGGAGAAGGGGCAGAGAGGTTGAGAGAGAGAGGATCCCAAGCAGGCACTGCACTATCAGCACAGAGCCCGACATGGGGCTTGAACTCATGAAACCGTGAGATCGTGACCTGAGCCTAAACCAAGAGTCAGAGGCTTAACGGACTGAGCCACCCAGGCTTCCCTTCCTGTAAGGGAAGGTTCATGGAAGGTTAATAAAGCTTAATGAAATCTTTAAAGCGACCCTGACCAATGAAGGTACCTAATGTCTCTGCATGTAACCGACCTTAGTAATAAGAGGCATTGCATGTTGTGACTTGGTTGAACAGTCTGTGCTGGAACCCGTCATCTCTGACTTCTGTCCTGACCTCCTCCCCGCCCCCAGCTCCACCAAAGATTAAAATAAACTCTCAGAGGGGCGCCTGGGTGGCTCAGTCGGTTAAGCGTCCGACTTCGGCTCAGGTCATTATCTTGTGGTTCGTTAGTTCGAGCCCCGCGTGGGACGGACGATCGCAGCCTGGAGCCTGCCTCAGATTCTGTGTCTCCCTCTCTCTCTGCCCTTCCCCCACTGGTGCTCTGTCATTCTCTGTCTCTCTCTCTCCCAAAAATAAACATTTAAAAAAATGAAAAATAAATAAACATTTAAAAGAAAAAGAAAAAAAGGAATTGAGTTACCCTGGCAGAGATGTGGTCCCTTCAAGGTCGGCAAGGCACCAGATGTCAAAGCCTCAGATAACAACACATAGACGACATAGTTAACACACTGATTAATTGTGACTCCCGCAGAAAGGCCCTTCCTGATGACCTAACAAGGAAGGTTGTCTGAGGCAGCGGGTCGCGAGGTGCATTCATCAGCTCTGGGCCAGCATTTCTGCAGTGTTCTCGCTCCTCCTAGCCGTAACATGGCTGCTGTGGCCCCAGGCATCGCGTCTCCGCGGAACCCTGTCAGAGGCAAAATGCGTGAGGGTGGGAAGGAGGATGAACCATCTTTGCATGCTTGTTTTTGTTTTGTTTCCACTGGGGAGGAGAAAAGCCTATCCCAGAAGACTTTCTTTTATGTCTCCCTGGCTGCAATGGAGTCTGGGGTGGGGCGGGGGGGATATGTGTTGGAGAGAAATGGCTTTGCCTTGGCCGGCCGTGATTCACTAGCTGGGATACGGGTGATCGGGCTGCTCTTGGTGGGGAGGGCCCACAGTGGCCTTTGTCAGGCCCTGAGTATTACAGTGATCACTATACAAATTGGACAGATTGGGTCAGGGTTAGGGTTAGGGTCAACCATCTGGTTGACCTGGAGGAAGTCTGGGCTGGAGGCTAGGTGCTCAAGTACATACAGGTCAGTGATTTCACGGCACAGATTTCAAGCATCTGATTTTCAGTCATTGATTTCTTGAGCTGATCAGTCTTTTCGTGTCCTCCTATGACCGAATATATGATCTGGTGGAAAAGAAAGTCAAAGAGCTGTTTTAAATATTTAACAGCCTCAGACCGGCTGGGAAAAAATGTCCAAGACCGTGACTCACTCAGATCCATTTTTCCAGTTTTTTTTCTCAAGTAACATGTCAAGGGGTTTAATAGGAGCCATGGCACTGATTAATTGCCTCATTCTGAAATATGTGCTCAGATCTCTGAGATTATTAGCTAAGGAGATGTGTTACGATCCAAGGAATGGGCAAAAAGAAAAGGGATTAAAAGTGAGAAACTTAAAAAAAAATAGAAGAGAACGGGGAAAATCGGGGGTGAAGAAAGTAATGAGCAAACACTAAATGAAGGCAGGTGGGTGTTCAGAGAGGGCTGAGATGTAAATACAGAGAACAGATTGATGGAGGCCAGAGGGGAGGCGGTGGAGGGGAGAGGGAGGTCCAGGCTTCCAGTGATGGAATGACTAAGTCACGGGGATGTAAGGCACAGCCTGGGGAGTACAGTCAGTGATGTTGTAATAGGATCGTATGGTGACAGATGGTGTGCAGAGAGAGCGTGCCTGTGTCTAGAGTTGTCGAGTTGCTACATTGTGAATCTGAAACTCATGTAACATTGCGTGTCATCTACACTTCCGTAAAAAGGGGGGAGGGGGGTCAAGCGATGGTCCTTCTCGGAGGGAGTAAGGCCAGTGGAAATGAGCGGTGGAGTCCTAGAGTTTCAGGATGGGAAGGGACTTTATCCAGGCAGGTGGGCAGCTTTTTATTGGAGCCATGGCAGATTGTGGCTATTAGTCACTTTATTTATTTATTTTTTTAGTGTTCATTTATTTTGAGAGAGCAGGGGAGGGACAGAGAGAGAGAGAATCCCAAGAAGGCTCCATGCTGTCAGCACAGAGCCTGACATGGGGCTTGATCTCAAGACTGTGAGATCATGACCTGAGCTGAAAAAGTCAGACGCTTAATCCATTGAGCCACCCAGGCATCCCGTTATTTGTCACTTCTTTTCAAACAAGGTCATGAGTTCTTTTTTTTTTTTTTGAGAGAGAGAGACAGAGACAGAGAGACAGAGCACGAGCAGGGGAGGGGCAGAGAGAGAGGGAGACACAGAATCCGAAGCAGCTCCAGTCTCTGAGCTGTCATCACGGAGCCCGACGTGGGCCTCAAACTCATGAACCGCCAGATCATGACCTGAGCCAAAGTCAGATGCTCAACTGACTGAGCCCCCCAGGCGCCCATTAGTTCTTAGCAGTTTGGTAGTTGCCAACCCTACAGCCTTTCCCTGAAGGCTGGGGCTGGGTGTCACACGGGAGCAGGTGGAGAAGTGGAGTTTGGTTGGCATTGTCTCAGTGACCAGGATTATTCAGTGGGTATTGGGCAAATAAACCAGATTCTTCATGTGGGACAGAGAATAGAAAAGATATGAATGAGGCCGCCATTTTACTTCCAGTAGTCCAGGCTGACAGGTGGTTAATTCATCAGTTTCTGAGACCATCAGTATAATGAAAATGATTGGCTTTTCACTGTGCTGTGTCTCTTCTCAGGCATTCCCGTTCAACAGGCACAGTGTTAGCAGGAGTCCTCCTTCACTCACTGTATACTTGGGAAGGGCCACGTCTGCCACGTGAGGCTGCACGTATGCCGAGTGCTCAGCAAAGCCCGCGGGACCCCTGTCCTCTGGAGGCTCACAGTCTTCCAGGGAAGCACCCATTCCATGGAGTCATTACTCAGATAAGGCTTCAGTGCTAAGAAGAGCTCACTAGGAATTGAGTAGTAGAGGGTTTCTGTGAGGAAGTGGCCTTTAAGGACAGCAGATGGTCGTGGCACCAAAAGAAGTCAAGGTCCTTGTAGGACAGGGGATGATATGCAGAGTTATCAGAGTCAGGATGGAGGCAGGGACATTTTTGAGAAACATGAAGGGATCCTAGAGTATGGACGATGACAGAGAAGGGCGGGGATGGTACAGTGGGGACCCCATCTCACCTTGTAGGCTCTGGTAAAGATTTGGACTTGATCCGTAAGAGCAGTGGGAAGCCAGTGCTTTAATCAGGAGTGGCAGAGTCTGATTTATTGGCAGTTGTGTGAAAAATGGGTAAGTGGGGCGGGGGCTATGGTGGAAGTAAGAGACAGACAAATATGGGAGCGATCTAGAGGAGATACACCAGGATCAGGGAAGATGGAGAGAAATTGGCGGATGTGGTAGATCTACCATGTAGAGCATCCAGTTCTTGAATGGATGTGGGGGTTTGAAGAGTGGAGAGGGCTTTCAAGGTGTCTCTGGCTTGAGCGACTCTTGACTTTATAAGTTTTGATGAGATCACCTGAGAGATAAGTGGTCTTGAGTTAAGAGCCCCAGGAGCTGCAGGATTTTAAGCCCTACTGGTTGACAATCTAGCAAAGAAGGTGGAACAGTCAAAAATGGTATAGGAAAACCACCACCTTCCCCCATCTGACTCCCAGATGCTCCCAGACCCTCTTCTCTTTCCACACCCCAACTTTCGGAAGGGCCCACTGAGCTTCCTCCAAACACTTCGGTATTCGCCACCCCGGTCCATGCAGGCATCATCTCTGGCCTGAACCCAGCCATTCCTGATGGGTCCCCAACTCGCCACTCCGAAGCCACCCTCTTTATAATCCATTCTCTACAACCGAGATCAGATGGTGCCACTGTCCTGCTTCAGTCCCACCAAAGGCTTCCCAGTGTAGAATAACATTGAAGCTCCTCGCCCTGGCCCTTGGGCCCTCATGATGCGCCTCCGCACGCATCTCTGAGCTCAGATCTTGTTCCCACCCGCTGTCGTCACTGTCCCAACGGCACTGACCCATCATGGAACACGGGCACACCCACAACTTTTTTATTTTTTGGTTCTCAGCTCAGGGCTTGCCTTTGCACCTAACGTGTTTGTTCCCTTCCTCCCCCAATCACATCGCCCCATTTTATTTCCTTCATTGTGCGTAGTATTATCATCTGAAATCATCTCGATCTTTCCCCTCCACTGATACGTGAGTTCCACACTAGCCGTGATCTTGCCCATCCATCATGACTGCATTTTTAATGCCTAGAACGGGGCCTGCCACAGGGTAGGCAATGCTAAAAATACATCTGTGTCATGGGCTGATGGCCCAGGAGTATTTTCGGCACAGAACCTGCCTGATGTGTCAGCAAGCCAGTTTGAATCTTTCCTGTTCTCTCCAGAAGCAATTTAGCATCCTGATTTTAAGCTCTGGACGCTAACTGCCTAAGATTGAAGCCCAGGTCCACAGCTTCCTGATTATACCTGACCTTGGCCATGTCAGTTAGCCCTGTATAGCTTGCCTTCTTCATCTGGTAAGAACAGTAAGGAATTTCTATCCAGTAATGGTGCTTGGGAGCTCAGTGAGGTAATAACTTGCGAATGCCCAGCACGGCGCTTTAACGTAAGTAAATATTAGAGAGGTGCACCCTGCTGCCATATTGGGGCCCCACCGTTCAGCTGAAATGACCATTGGGAACTACTGAGCCCTGAGCAGCCTGCCTGGGCTGTGTCTTTGGGGGAGTAAACCCAGGAGAGCTAGCTGCCTGGGCTTGCCATCCGCAATTGCCAGGACTCGAGGGTACGGGTGGATATGTTGGGGAAACAGAGTGCATATTAGGATTAGACTTTTTGTCTCTGAGTCATCCTACGAAGTGTTGTTGATTGTTCCTGAGATAATTTGAGAGAGAACAGTCCTCTCAGAAAAGTCAGATTGATGACTTCCAGACCCCGGAACATTCTGTCTTCCCTACGCTTAATTCTTAAGGTTCTTTCAGTCTTCTAGAATTGGGGGAATGTTTATTTTATTTTATTTTTTAATGTTTATTTTTTGAAAGAGAGACATGGAATGTAAGTAGGGGAGGTACAGAGAGAGAGAGGGAAGCATAGAATCTAAAGCAGGTTGGAGGCTCTGAGCTGCCAGCACAGAGCCCAATGCGGGGCTCAAACCCACAAACCATGAGTGTCCCCTTTTGTCTGATATAGGCGTGGTCTTCGTCAGATTTCAGAGAAGGATTCTGAATAGCTGAGGTCCTGCCCTAAAGGCACGGGGTCATGGACTTGAGGCCCTTCAGCACAAACCAAAACGGATCAATAACCATGATTGTTCTATCTGCAGTCAGGACAGAGCATCTCCGCTGGTGGGTTATTGGGATATTTTAGGACTTTACATATTGAAGACCTCTCTCTTTAAACTAGGTTTCTCCATCTCAGCATTCTCGATGTTTTGGGCCGCGTAATTCTTTATTTCAGGCCCCTGTCCTGAGCATGGTAGGATGTTGAGCGGCATCCCTGGCCTCTATCCATTAGACACCAGAAGTGTCCCCCATGTTGTGAAAAGTGAGAGTGTGTCCATGCAATGCCAAAGCTCCCAAGCAGGCACAATGACTCCTGATTAAGAACTAAAACTATAAGTGCGTCTGTGAGCATATATTACATTTGCTTCACTCTTTTATCCTTTAACTACCTTAGACACTTTTTTAAAATGTGCTTTAAATAACTTTTTTTAAAAGGTGATGTTGGAGGGGCGCCTGAGGGATCAGTCGGTAAAGCGTCCATCTTCGGCTCAGGTCCTGATCTCTCGGTCCGTGAGTTCAAGCCCCACGTCGGGCTCTGTGCTGACAGCTCAGAGCCTGGAGCCTGCTTCGGATTCTGTGTCTCCCTCTCTCTCTGCCCCTCCCCTGCTCACATTCTGTCTGTCTCTGTCTCTCAAAAAATAAATAAATGTTTGGGGCGCCTGGGTGGCTTAGTCGGTTAAGCGTCCGACTTTTGCTTGGGTCATGATCTCGCGGTTTGTGGGTTCAAGCCCTGCGTCGGGCTCTGTGCTGACTGCCAGCTCAGAGCCTGGAGCCTGTTTCAGTCTGTGACTCCCTCTCTCTCTGACCCTCACCTGCTCACGCTGTCTGTCTCTCTCTCCTAGAAATAAATAAAACATAAAAAAAATTTTTTTTAATTAAAAAAATAAATGTTAAAAAAAATTTAAAACGTGATGTGGGAATACATGCTCTCATAACATACTCTTTGCTGCACCTTTCGTGACTTTGTAGGACAGCTAGAAAGTGCTGTTTAAATTCGGATGTGTTAATACTGAGTTGCCGGTCTAGTTTTTACCGAAAAGAATGTCCCATTTTATTTGAAGTGTTGGGTAATGATTTTGTCCCCCAAGTGAAAGGCATCTGACCTCACTGGAATGGATGTGTCTAAGCGCAGTGAGACAGATAAATGTCAGACCCAAGGATGGCCTTGTTCACACAAGTGTGTTGGGGTTTCCCTCCCTGGATTTACCTCAGGACCCACGTGAACTTCCATGTCGCCCTGGGGGTTTGACCTTCTTTCCCATGTCTTCCCCGGGGATACTTTCGGGCGTGCGGATCTCCTGGGGTCCTCAAGCCAGATTCCTAAATTCAAGTGATGGAGCCCTAAAAACTTGATTTCCTGCTTGATCCCACTTAAAACCATTCGGATTTGTCTATCTCAGGATTGAGTTTTTTATTTTTTATTTTTTTAATTAAATTTTTTAAAAAAATTTTATGTGCTATTTTACATTTTTAATTATTTTATTTTATTAATTTAATTCAATTTTTTATTTTTTAAATTAAAAACATTTTGTGTATTTTTAATTTTGAATTTTTTTTATTTTAATTTTTATTACATTTTATTTTATTTATTTTATTTTATTATTTTTTTTTTTTTTTTAGAGAAAAAAGCTTTAGCAGGCTCTGTGCTCAGGGCAGAGTCCAACTCAGGGCTCAATCTCACAACCCTGGGATCATGACCTGAACCGAAATCAAGAGTCGAGTCCTTAACTGACTGAGCCCCCCAGGCACCCCATGGACTGAGTTATTTTAATCCGACCGTGCTCTTAAATCCTCCAGTGATCACCAGACGCCCTTAGAGTAAGACCCACGTGCTGCCTGTGGAGGACAGGGCCCTCCACCATCTGGCCTCGGCTTTATGCCCCACCCCCTCCCTGTGGCCCATCTGCAATGGCCTCCTCGGGGACCTTAGGCCAGCATATTAGTTCTACCTCAGGGCCTTTGCACATGTAGTTCCCTCTACCTGCACCGTTCTTTCTAAAATCTTTTTGAGGCATGGCCCACTCTTTTTCCCACGTGGGTTCCATCTTAAATGCCACCCTTTCTGAGAGGTCTTCCTGCATCACGGCTCCACACGCCACCATGTCCAATTGCCATTGTCCTGATTTCTGTTTTCCACATTTGAAATGATCCCTGTCACGCTGTGCTTTTACTGGTTGTTCCTCTGCACTAGAGGATAAGTGTCGTGGGAGTAGCTGAGATCTTTGTGCCGTAACTAACACAGGAGGCGCTGGGCTGTGTCAGTCGAGCTGTTTTCCAGTTGAAGAGCCCCCTGTGTAGCATAGTGGGCCGGAAGATCTGAGGATATGCTAGTAGTTACTTATTTACTTATTTATTTTGGAAAGAGAGGAGGGGAGTAGAGGAGGGGCAGAGAAGAGAGAGAGAATCTCAGACTCCACACTCACTGTGGAGCCCAACATGGGGCTCGATCTCATGACCCTGGGATCATAACCTGAGCTGATATCAAGAGTCAGATGCTCAACCGACTGAGCCACCCAGCCGCCCCTATGCGGGCAGCTCCCGGCTTGTGGTTTTCTGTGTGTGTTGGCCGGTTCAGGCTCAGTGAGCAGAGAGCTGGTCAGTACTTACTAGTAAGGAGGGAATGGGTCGGGCTACACTACTGTGGATTTGCCGAAGTGGGATATTTTATACAAATAGAATCAAACGATACGCACCCCACCTCTGGCTTATTCCACTTAGCACGAAGTTTCCAAGGTTTGTCTGTGTCACGGTGTTTGTCAGTGCCTCGTTCCTTTTTATGGCTGAATACTATTCCCTCGTGCGATTATACCGCTTTTTATTGATCCGTTGGTCGGATGATGGACGATCAGCCCTTTGCGCCTTTCGGCTGTTGTGATTCATGCTGCTGTTCTCAGGCATGCACATGCCGGTTGTTGTTGTTGACCATCTGTTTTTAATTACTTTGAGTGGAATTGAACAGAATTGCCAGGTCGTGTGGTAATTTTGTGTCATTTATTGAAATGCTGCCACACGCTCGTGTAGTACTGCCCCATTTAACATTTCCACCCCAGGGCATGAGGAAACTCGATTCTCCACCTGCTCACCTGTGGTCCCCACGCCCGTCGATACTTAGTTTCTGGTTGTTATATTGCTGTTGCCATCCTAGTGGGTGTGAGGTAGTATCTCATTGTGGCTTGGCTTCGATGTGAATTTCCTTTGTAACTAATGACGCCAAGTGTCTGTCCTGTGTTCAAAGCCATTTTCTGTCTTCTTTGGAGGGTGCCTTTGTTTTTCTGCTTCCTTTCTTTGCACTGACCCTCTATGTGAACACTTTTCTCTCTCGCTCTTGACCATAAGCTGCCTCATGAATAAAATGGAGCTATGGTACTTCTCTGGGGAGAGACTGACCTTTGGAAATTAAAGCTTTGTCCAAGTCTTTGTTAACATAAGTCTCAAATCTTGTCTTTTTTTTTCCTTGCTGTTATCCTACTTTATCTTTATTTTTTAGAGAAAGCGAGCAGGGGAGGGGCAGAGAGAGAGGTTCCCAAGCAGGCTTCACGCTCAGGCTCCACGCTCAGCCTAAAGCAGGTCTCCAATTCCCAACCATGAGTTCATGACCTGAGCTGAAATCAAGTTAGACAATTAACTGACTCAGCCACCCAACTGCCCGTATCTCATTGTATTTTAAAATGCAGCCTGTAAACCGTAGGCTTATTCTCCAAATTGGCACATTTTTTATTTTTATTTTTATTTTTTTATTTTTTATTTATTTATTTTTTTTAATGTTTTATTTATTTCTAGGAGAGAGAGAGAGAGAGACAGCGTGAGCAGGGGAGGGTCAGAGAGAGAGGGAGTCACAGACTGAAATAGGCTCCAGGCTCTGAGCTGGCAGTCAGCACAGAGCCCGACGCGGGGCTCGAACCCACGAACCGCGAGATCATGACCTAAGCGAAAGCCGGACGCTTAACCGACTAAGCCACCCAGGCGCCCCATGCACATTTTTTATTTTTAAAATCTCCTAAAAAAATTTTTTTTAATGCTTATTTATTGATGAGAGAGACAGAGCATTAGCAGGAAAGGGGCAGAAAGAGAGGGAGACACAGAATTGGAAGCAGGGTCCAGGCTCTGAGCTGTCAGCACAGAGCCCCACACGGGACTCAAACTCACGAACCGTGAGATCATGACCTGAGCCAAAGTCGGATGCTCAACCAACCAAGCCACCCAGGTGCCTCCCAAATTGGGACATTTAATTCTGTTTTGATTTTCTGAATTTTGACCTCTCCAAGTCTAATTTGTTCTTAAATGCTATGAATGTTTAGGTTCTAAACGTGTTTCAAGGTCAGTTCGCATCTTACCTAATACAACATCGAGGCGGGAATTTGACTTTCCGCTGTTTTACGGTAGGCAGGTGACTGATGAAGTGGTTTTCATTACAACGATGTTATTGTTATTGTTTTCCTTTGCAGAAAAAGTTGCCTTTGACAACCCTGGCTCAGTGCTTGATGGAGGGGTCGGCTATCCTGGGGGATGACACGCTTCTTGGGTAAGTGACACCACGCACGTGCGGGTTTGTACCAAATCTAGGTAAGCCCCCATCTGTGAGAAGGGGACCAGAACTTCTCAGGGATGCACTGAGGACACTTAAAATCAGGCTGGGGCTTGGGCAGGAAGAAGGAAGAGTTTGGCAATGAGAAGAATCAAGCACCCAGGTGCTGAAGTCACATCGTCTGTGCGGAGAGGCCACTCCCGGTGTGTGTGTGGTGGGACATTAGCATAAACACAGTACACTGTGGAAGGGCTCAAGCAGAAACAAATGGAAAGCTCTCCACGTCAGATGTCAAAAATTACCCTATTCCGAGAACGACGCTGGCTGACTTTGAGCTCACGTTAAAAACAAACTAAAAATAGAATCGTCATGAGGGAGTATCAGCGGGTACCATCAGCAGGTGAATCAGTTCCCTACGAACTAATAACAATAGGATAATAGGAAGGAAAGTATGAAATAATATATGTCAATGTGAAGTCGCTGTTCTTAACATGAAGCTGAAAAATTAAGGGCAGTGCTGGCTCTAGCGGTCCACACCCAGAAATCGGAACAGTAGACCCCAGCATGGCCCCCGGGCATGGGTAACACGCAGCTGTGTGGAATACGCCCTATTTTTAAGGAAAAAAAAGGGTTTTTTTTGGAACTTTTGTGTATGGTAACAAATGTTAACTAGACTTCTCATGCTCCTTTCACAATGGATACAAAATATTGAATCATTGGGTCCTGCACCCAAAGGTAATATAACATCATGTTGTGATTATATTGTATCCCTCAATTAAAATGTAAGGACATTTATATTGTATGCCTCAGTTAAAACGTAAAGACAAAATAGTCCTTGACGAAAGAATCAAGTGGTATTAAAAAAAAAAAAGGAATAGAATCAAAGAAAAACCAAATAGAACTCTTCAGAATTCAAATCATACTTCATATGATTCAAAAACATGAGGCAAGCTACTGGCGAGGATGCGAGAAAGAAGGAAGCCTTGTGCACTGTTAGTGGGAATGCGAGCAGGTGCAGCCTCTGTGGAAAATAGGATGGAGGTTCCACAAAAAATTAAAAATAGAATGACTCTACGATCCAGTCATTGTGCCACTGGGTATTTACCCGAAGAAAGCAAAAACACGAAATCCAAAGCTTATATGCACTTGTGTTTATTGAAGCGTTATTTATTCTAGCAAGAATTGGAAGGGGCCCAAGTGTCCATTTGTTGATAAATGGATGGATAAAGAAGATGTGTGTGTGTGTGTGTGTGTGTATTTATATATGATGGAATATTACTCAGCCATAGTAAAGAGTGAGTTGTTGCCACTTGTGATAATGGATGGACTTAGAGGGTCTTATGCTAAGCGAAATAAATCAGACAGACTGAGAAAGACAAATAGTATATGATTTCGTTTACATGTAGTCTCAAAAAAACCAAAAAAACAAAAAATGCAGAAACAGACCTATAAATACAGAGAACAGACTGATGGCTGCCCAGAGGAGAGAGGGGAAGTGAGTGCCAGACTTTTCACTTATGAAATCAGGCACGGAACGGAAAAGTACATCATAGGGAATTAAAAAAAAAAAAAAGGAGGGGTGGCCTGGGTGGCTCAGTCAGTTAAACGTCTGATTCTTGATTTCAGCCCAGGTCACAATCTCACAGTTCATGAGTTCAAGCCTCGCATCGAGCTCCATGCTGATAGCTCAGAGCCTGGAGCCTACTTGGGATTCTGTGTCCCTCTCTCTCTGCCCTTCCCCTGCTCATTCTCTCTCTCTCTCTCAAAATAAATAAAGAAACAAAAAAGATTTTAAAAAATATAGGGAAAATAAAGATAGTGAATTGCAGGTAAAGATTTAGCTACTTGCGTAACTCACTGAAAGAACTAGATAAGGCGTGTGAAACGGATTATGTCCTGGAGGAAGGGATGAAATGTAAGGAGCGAGGCGGCATAAAAAATTTAGTGAGTGTGGGTAGCGGGAGAAAACAGTTCTCTTTCTACCTACTGAGAGGTTCTTTCAGTGGGGCCTGCAAATTAAACTGACAAGAATTAGATCACCAGATGAACGCATACACCTTTAGTAACAGGTGCTGGTGTTACACATGGCAGAGCTCCGTAACGAGCAGCTCAAAGGCCGGTTAGAACTCGGGCTTGGATAGCACTTTTTACATAAAATGATAATGTTGAAGAAAGTGACAAGGCAAAGGAGAAGAAATTTGAGTTCGTAGGGTGGCCGGTTATTGAAAGGCAAATGGAAGATGCGGGCCGTTATGTTTATTATGTAGGTTCCGGTGGTGCCCTCTGGCTGATAAGACTCAAGAGTTGTCACGGGTGATTGACTTCTGTCCTTCTTGGTGGGGAGTAGGACACCTTTACGGCTTGTGTGTCCTGCTTCTAGGTACAGAGGGGGAGGGCAGAGAGGTCTTGTATCTATTTCTTCTCGATTGCCTTCAGCTAAAAATAATCCTTACGCCCAGGTGGCATTTTGGGGGCGACATATTCTGTTAACCTTCAGTGTAAAGAAATATAAATAAGCATGGAGGGGCGCCTGGGTGGCTCAGTCGGTTGAGCGTCCAGCTTTGGCTCAGATTCGTGATCTCGCAGTTCATGAGTTCGAGCCCCGCATCAGGCTCTCTGCTGTCAGCGCAGAGCCCACTTCAGATCCTCTGCACCCCCCCCCCACTCTCCGCACCTCCCCTGCTTGTGCTCTCTCTCAAAAAAAAAAAAAAAATTAGAAAATATATAAATAAGCATTGAGTTAAAACATTAATTTGGGGGGAGGTTGAAAGCAAAGTGGAATGAAAATACCAGAATATAAAAGCATGCAACATCCAGGGGAATCAGTGTCTGAAAGAAAGATAAAGGTGTCACATTTTCAGGGCACGTGGGTGGCTCAGTCGGTTAAGCGTCCAGCTTCAGCTCAGGTCATGATCTCACGGTTCATAGGTTCAAGCCCCATGTTGGGCTCTGTGCTGACAGCTCAGAGCCTGGAGCCTGCTTTGGATTCTGTGTCTCCCTCTCTCTCTGACCCTCCCCTGCTCTCTCCCCTCTCTCTCTCTCAAAAGTAAATAAACATTTAAAAAAAATTTATTGAAAGGTATCACATTTCCGTGTACGGTGTGCATGTGGGAAAGGCCAGAGCCGCCACACAGGGAATAGAATGGAGAACTTCAAAACTAGCGAAAGGGTGAAAAGGGAAACCCATAACATAGAGAACAGCCTTCGGAGGGGTGAAAGCCTGGCACAGGCCAAGAGAAAAGCATAAGAGAGCAGAGAGCAGGTGAAGTTGTGAGCGCTCTCTCTGTCGCTGTGAAGGATGAAATAACCTTGACTGCTCATGATCTAGACAATCACCGGGGGGTAAACGCCCATGCCGTGTCCAAGACTCACGTAAAACCCAGTGACACGGGAAGATTGAAGGGGAAGGGACGAAGGGCACCCAGGTACACATGCCACACTTGGCACAGCCATCCAATAAACATGGAAAGGCGTGAAAACCAGGAAAGAAAACAAAGGTTTGCGAAAGCTGTGAAACTTCTGGATGGTACCGGTAACCGACAAATTAGCAGGTCTCAGAAAGTGGACCCCGGAGCCAGAAGGAGGCTCTGCAGAGAGCCCGCATCCTTTACATCCCAAAATGCGCACCGGCTGGGGATCTCTAGGATGGCCAGTGGCTCTTTGGGGGCTGGGAGGCCTTGCAATTAGGGGTGCGTGTCAACAGCTAGCCAGGTACCTCCTGGATGGCTCACACCAGCAGCCGTTTTCCACAGCCCGGGACACTCCCATCCCCTCGTCCCCTCCCCCAGCAAGAGTCTGCCGCTTTGTTCTCTGGAGGAGGTAATGCAAAGTGTCCCCAGACCGCGAACACCCCGTGAGGGTATCACATTGGATGCTGAGACTCTCCGTCTCCATTCCCCCCGCCCGTGCGGTCCCCTAGGCCTGTACTCTGCAGGCAGCAAAGTAAGAAGAGCCTTCGTTACTGGGCCAATAGAACTGGACTAAAGACCAGAGATATTGGAGGGGACACTGCTCCAATTAATATGACCCGGCTTGACCATCGTATAGGCAGACAAGCTTGAAGCTGACGGGCTTTCCTCACTATTCCCAGCTTGGAGTCTCCACTGTTTTGTTTTGTTTTTCCTGTTCATTTTTGAGAGAGAGACACACACACAGTGTGAGTGGGGGAGGGACAGAGAGCGAGGGAGGGGTGGAGAGTGCAGAAGACACAGAATCGGAAGCAGGCTCCAGGCTCTGAGTGTCAGCACAGAGCCCGATGTGGGGCTCAAACCCATGGACCATGAGACCATGACTTGAGCCAAACTCAGATGCTTAACTGACTGAGCCACCCAGATGCCCGGAGTCTTTACCCTTAAATACAGACAGGCATCCCAGATCTCCAGACATTGGAGGGAATTCTGACCTGAAATCTATGTACCAAAATAATTGGGGGGCGGGGCGGGATGTAACTCAGGAGAAATAGATGCCACATGGGAATGAGATGCTTGCAGGAAAATGCTTCACTAATGTCACGTGATCAGAGAAAATAATGCGTCTCCGAAATAAAAGAATGTATGTCAATTATATCTCAGTGAAAAAATAGGATTAAAAAAATAAAACACCCCAGCATGTCAGTTTTTTTAAAAATGCTTATTGGGGCACCTGGGTGGCTCAGTTGGCTAAGCGTCCTGCTCTTGGCTTTGGCTCAGGTCATGATCTTGCAGGTTCGTGACTTCGAGCCCTGTGCTGGGCTGTGCACAGGCAGCGCAGAGCCTGCTTGGGATGCTCTCTCTCCCCCGCTCTCTGCTCCCTCCCTGGCTGGTGCTGTCTCTCAAAATAAATAAATAAACTTAAAAAAAAAAAAAAGCGTATGGAAAAATATGCCGAGATCAAAAGCAAGCTCATGGAAACAAAGAATACAACTTTTTTCAGTGGTAGATTTAGAAGATAAAGTTGAAGAAATCCAGAGACTAGAAGAAGATCATGACACAGAAAATAGAAAAGTTGGAAGACTGGAGGACGAATCCAGGAGGTTTTAGGCCTGAATAACAGGACTTCTGAGAGGAGAAGAAATAATCCTAGTAGTCATGGTGGTAGTAATAAAGTAATCCCAAAGAGTTTTCCAGAACCAAGGGGCATGAGCTCTTCGATGGAAAGGGCCCATAGCGCTCCTGCTATAATAGAAAAAGTTGAACTGATGCCAGGGCTCACTACTAGTCAGGATGAGTGACCAGTGAAAAGATTCTACAACCTTCTGGAGAAAGAAAAAAAAAATTGTCACATACAGAGGCTCAGAAATCTAAATGCTTCCAGACTTGGCAAAAGCAGCAATGGAAACAAAGATTAATTACTGCGGAATGCCTTCAAATTTCTGAAGGAGCCTGATGATCAGCATAGAATTCTATACCCTGCCTAGTTGTCAGTCAACACTGAGGGTAATGGGCGCCTGGGTGGCTCAGTCGGTTAAGCGTCCGACTTTCGCTTAGGTCATGATCTCGCGGTTCGTGTGTTCGAGCCCCACGTCGGGCTCTGTGCTGACTGCCAGCTCAGAGCCTGGAGCCTGTTTCAGTCTGTGACTCCCTCTCTCTGACCCTCCCCTGCTCATGCTGTCTCTCTCTCTCTCTCTCTCCCCTAAAAATAAATAAAACATTAAAAAAAAAAAAAGAATTCTGTACCCTGCCTAGTTGTCAGTCAACACTGAGGGTAATGGGCACCTGGGTGGCTCAGTAGGTTAAGTGTCCGACTTCGGCTCACATCATGATCTCACGGTTCGTGGGTCTGAGCCCCGCATCGGGCTCTGAGTGACGGCTCGGAGCCTGGAGCCTGCTTTGGATTCTGTGTCTCCCTCTTTCAAAAATAAACAAACATTTTTAAAAATGCTTTTTAAATTGGCTTCCTGCGCGCTGTCTCAGGCAGCTTCAGCAAGCTTTGCTCCATGATGAGGGAGTGACCAAGAGGGACAGACAGAGGATGTGGGAAATAAGACCTTTCCCTCACAGGACAGAGGGAGGGAAAATCCCAGGAAATGGGAAAGACGTATGCGGAAAGACGGCCGTGCCAAAGCATGTAAAGAAATCTCAATCCAGGTTGACACGGGTCCAGGAGAGAAGAATTCAAGAAGATGAAATTCATTCCCATCAAGTGTGATTCAGCATCATAAGAGACGAAGTAGTTAGTGGTGGAGGATTTGGGATTTGATTGGGTCTATAGAAAACTAAAACCGAAAGAAGGCAATTATTAACTCCTCAGAGAGGACAGATAGGCAGGAAGGACCAGTGATCACAGAATACGACTGTGAATAGCACATGGGGTCGAAATGTCCAAACTGAAGGTCTCTAAATACATGTGAAACTCTCACTTTCCACAGTTGGCAGCAGTCAATAGCCAGCGCTTATGATTAAAAACAAAGCAACAATAGTAGCATCAGAAGCATGGAGGTAACTAACAGACAAAATAGGTAAAAGACACCATTAAAAGAGAAAACAACGATCGTAAGCCCCCGGCCTGGAAGTTGACACTCGCGGCAGATATGAAATAGAATTGGAATCCGCTCTTAGCTCCACACACACATTTTGAAGTATATATGTGAAGAACTCTTACAAATAAAATGAAATAGATCCCGATGCACTAATAATCAAAGAATATGAGCAAACACATCCTGGAATGGGGATCACGAATGGCCCCAAAGACAGATCTTCAGTCTCACCAGGAGCCAAGGAATGCAAATTAAAGCCAGGATGGGGTAATGTTCTGCACCCACCAGTTCGGCAGAAATTAAATGCCTTACTGCTACTGAGAGTCGGCGAGAGTGTCGAGCATTGGGAACTCTCATTTGCACTGGTGAGTGCGAAGATAGCGCTGTCACTTTGAAGAGCAGGTATCTAGTAAGGTGAAGGGGATGTGTGTCTCCTCTCCTTCGCACAGAAAAATTCTCACGTGCGAACAGAGACTGTACACTTATGTCCTGCAGCACCAGACGGCATGGCATTGTTGATTATGGGAAGGCTTAGTAAATGGCAGAGTGGAATTCCATACACCGGAATGACTTAATTCTGTGTATATCGAGACGCATAAGCCCCAAAGCTAATGATGCATGAAAAAGGCAAGCAGTAGACAGGTTCAGCCTAAAACCATTGATGTGAACTTGTTTCTTTTTATAGTGTTTATTTTTGAGAGACAGAGACAGAGACAGAGAGACAGAGCGTGAGCAGAGGAGGGACAGAGAAAGAGGGAGACACAGAATCTGCAGGCTCCAGGCTCTGAGCTGTCAGCACAGAGCCCCACACGGGGCTCAAACCCACGAACCGTGAGATCATGACCTGAGCCGAAGTTGAATCCTGAACTGACTGAGCCACCCAGGCGCCCATGATGTGAACTTGTTTAGGTGTGGCATTGGTATCATATATGTGAACACCTACTCGTCATAGAAATGTAACCGAAAGAACAGGAAAGATACATACTAACTGAAAAGTAACAGTGATCTCTTATTATACTTTTATTGATTTGTAAAAACTTTTTGCATGAGCGTCAGCATAGTACCATGCAAAAGGAGGGCTGTCCGTATACCCACTCGTGCAAAAGGAGGGCTGTCCGTATACCCACTCAGAGCATTAGCATCCTTGAAATAATATATCATCTAGGAATATGGCGTATAGCTTTCTACCTACTCAGGTCTTCGGTTGTTTGTTCATTACGAACACTCTTTTGTAATGGTTTCTCCATCCCAATTTTCCTCTGGATAATTGTTCAGTCTCTACAAGGTAAGTTGCCATGGCTTACGAGAAGGGGCTTTCTGTGTATCAGAGCCTCTTGAAATTTAAGCCTTTGGAATGTGTTTAAAGATGTTAGTTTGTTCGTGTAGCAGCTGTAGCTAGTTTTTCAGTGCTCCGGGGAGATAGAAGCCTCTGGAATCTTACAGGAGTGAGGATTCAGCATGCGTGAGTCTGTGCTCCCCACACCTCTCTTATATTTCCCTACGTGTTCCTTTTACTCCAGGCGCATGGCAGGTACTTAGCATCATTTAAAACACTGACAATTTCAGGGGCGCCTGGGTGGCTCAGTCCATTGAGCGTCCGACTTCAGCTCAGGTCATGAGCTCATGAGCTCTTGATTTGTGAGTTCAAGCCTCACCTTGGGCTCGCTGCTGTCAGCCTGTCAGTGCAGACCCCGCTTTGGATCCCCTGTCCCCCTCTCTCTGCCCCTCCCACGCTTGCGCCCTCCTAAAAAGTAAATGTTAAAAGACCCTGAAAATTTCAGAAATGCGAATGAATGGGGCACGTTGGCCAGTGGGATAGCATGGAAGGCAGCCAGGGTGGGAGCACCCTCCCTTGATGGTTTATGCAGCCGTGAGCTGACGATGGTGGACGCAGGTGGCCTCTTGCTTTGTGGGGCGTTCAGCCCGGTTTCCCCGCCCTGTTGCAGGAAGATGCTGAAACTCTGTGGAGAGACGGAGGACAAGCTGGCTCAGGAGCTGATCCACTTTGAGTTGCAGGTGGAGAGAGACGTGATCGAGCCCCTCTTTCTGCTGGCCGAGGTGAGCAGCACGGATGAGTCCCCCTCCGCCCCCCTGGGTGGGGAGACTGCTTCTCACCACGGATGGTGTGCCTGTCTGCATGGTCCGGGGTTCCTGGAGTGACAGCCCCGTCTCCCCCCCGTGCTCTTCTCTCGTGGCACTCCGCCGGGCAAAGGCATAGAGCCGGCACTGTACCTTCCCCCCAGCAAGGTCTGCACTGCTGTACCATCCCTGCCCTCCGCCGTCTCCAGTCCTTCGGGGGAATGAGCAGCAGCCCCTCCTCGGAGGCGACTCTGTAGGGGCTCACTGTGTATGTGTACATGGATCTGTTTTGTTTTATTTTATTTACTTTATATTATTTTATTTTACTTACTTTTTTAATCTACCTTATTTTATATTCTAATTTAATTATTTAATTTTATTATTATTATTTTATTTATTTTGTTTCATTTTTTATTTTATTTTAACTTAGTTTATCTTGTTTTATTTGTATTTTATTCATTTTATTTTATTCACTTTTTTAATTTTAATTTTATTTTATTCCATTCATTTGATTAATTTAATTTTGTTCCTTTTATTTTATTATTTTAATTTATTTTATTTTTATGTTATTTATTTTGTTTCATTTTTATTTTATTTTATTCATTTATCTTGTTAATTTAATTATTTAATTTAATTTATTTTATTTTTGAATATTCTATTCATTTTATTCACTTATTTTATTTTAATTTAATTTAATTTTATTCATTTTATTTTATTTTAATTTAATTTGTTTTATTTTATTCTTTTTTGAATATTCTATTCATTTTATTTTATTGATTTAATTTATTTATTTATTTATTTATTTTTAATATTTTTATTTATTTCTAGGAGAGAGAGAGAGACAGCGTGAACAGGGGAGGGTCAGAGAGAGAGGGAGTCACAGACTGAAACAGGCTCCAGGCTCTGAGCTGTCAGTCAGCACATAGCCCGACGCGGGGCTCGAACCCACGAACCGCGAGATCATGACCTAAGCGAAAGTCGGACGCTTAACCGACTAAGCCACCCAGGCTCCCCGATTTAATTTATTTTTTAAAATTTTATTTTATTCATTTTATTTGCATTAATTCCCGTGTGGCTAACATACAGTGTCATACGAGTTTCAGGTGTACGACATACTGACTCATCAATTCTGTACATTACTCAGTACTCATCACAACAAGTGTGCTCTTAATCCCTTCATCCTTGGGTTTTAGACGATACTAAATACAAACGATTTTATTACAAAGACACCTTGAAGCCTCTGTGACAACTTTGCTAGTTTCAACCAAGTGAAATTGTGTCAATAAGAGAGGAGACGGTTGGGGGCTCTGTTGGCCTTGAACCCCGGACCTCCGGGGTAAATTGCCTCTAGCTGGTAGGAAACCTCCCTGGCACTGTCCATGCGGCCACCTGCAGCGGTGTAAATGCTTTGCATCTGCACAGTTTGCTCTCCGGTAGCCGCCCGTGGCCATTGAGCTCTTGAAGTGTGGTTAATGTGACTGAGGAACTCAATTCTTAATTTCGTTTAATTTTTGTGCACGAGAACTTAAAATGACGCAGTCACCAGGAGCTGGAGGCTGCCATATTGGATAGCATCGCTCTAGCCCGCGTCTGGTTCCCTTCCTGGACTGCCCCCAGCACCCCCACGCCTCCTGATGCAATTTCTGTGACAGATGTATGGGCAAATAAATATTTGGGTGCCTGCAAGTATTCAAGGAGAAATCCCTCTCTAGAGATCAGCTCTAGACTTCTCAGATGCCATCCCGTTAGAGGCCACTGCTCAGCCAAGAGCATGCGCAAGAGGCCCTTTGCTCTTCATAAAGCTGGTTTGGGGTCCCAGGCAAAGCCTGACTGAAACCCAAAGGATGTGTTTGACCTAGATGCAGAGACTCGCCTACTCCAACCAGATGTCCCTGTGACCCTCCAGCTTTGCTTCTGGGCTCTGTGACAACTCCGGGAGCCCAGGGCCATGTCTTCTCTTACCTGCCAGAAGATGTTACCCGCCGTACGTCACTCACCCCTGCTCAGATCTTCCTCCCACTTCCTTCTCTATTATAGTCTGAGATGATGTGGGTTTCAACGTACAGCCAATTTCCCTTTCAAAATTCTCACTTCCTGCCCCACTTTGGCCGAGCCTGGACCCCAGATCCCACACCCTGGGGTGTCCTGTTTTAGAAACAAAAATATAAAAAGAGTATCCACATACACCCACTGTGGAAGAACTAGTCATAGCCGAGCAAAGCCGTGGCTGTGTTTGTTTGGTATTTATTTTGGAAGAACTTCTTACTTAATTTCTATAACAATACGTCCTGATTGCATTCCTCATCGGATCTCCAGTCTCCTGAGACGAGTCCCCGCCATCCACCCGCTGTCTGTTTTGAATTAGGTCCGTGTGTCCGTTCTTTCCGCTTTTCTCTCCGCTTGTGACCCATGTGTGAAGGGCAGAGCCGGGACTGAGCCTGTTTTTGCTGGCTGAGGCAGGAGTAAGAATGAGGCCAGGCGCAAGCGCGCAGAGCAGTGCGGAGCCCCCGTGGGGTCTGGGTGATGGGGGCCTGGAGGGTGTCCAGCGGACAAAGAGCAGAGGTCAGCTCAGGAAGAAGAATCGAGGGTTTCGTCCGGAAATAAGGCTTGGGAAGCCTCCAGGACACTTTTTGGATGGATGGCTGTCCGTAGTTCTTCAAGAATTTATCTGGAACTTGAGGCGTCCGGGTGACTCAGTCAGTTAAGCGTCCGACTTTGGCTCAGGTCATGATCTCGCGGTTCGTGGGTTCGAGCCCCGCGTCGGGCTCTGTGCTGACTGCCAGCTCAGAGCCTGGAGCCTGTTTCAGTCTGTGACTCCCCCTCTCTCTCTGACCCTCCCCTGCTCACGCTGTCTCTCTCTCTCTCTCCTAGAAATAAATAAAAAATATTAAAAAAAAAAAAAAAAAGAATTTATCTGGAGCTTTAGTTTGACTGTGCCTCTTACCTTCTGTAACCACAGGTGGAAATCCCAAATATTCAGAAACAGAGGAAACATTTAGCAAAGTTGGTGCTGGACATGGATTCTTCACGAACAAGGTAGAGTAGAATTGCTCTGCTTTCGTTTTTGCTTCTTGGAAGGAACATGGATCGTGTTTGGGGGGTAGGGGTTTGTGTGTGGAGGTGTTTGTGAGTGTGTTTTCATTCACTAACTTTTTCTGAACGCTCGCGACGTGCCAGGCACTGGCGGTAAGAGTTGTGGGTCAGAGACATGGGGTCCCTGCTCTCTTGGGGGCTGTAGTCTAGTGTGGGAGACAGAAACCCTAGAAGAGCAAGTGAACACGTGTGATTTCAGGCAGCCGTGAGCCCTGTAAAGAAGATAGCACTTGGGGCATCTGGGTGGCTCAGTCGGTGAAGCGTCCGACTCTTGGTTTCAATTCTGGTTGTGATTTCACGGTCATTGAGACATTGTGACATTGAGCCCCATGTTGGGCTCTTTGCTGACAGTGAGGAGGCTGCTTGGGATTCTCTGTCTCTCCCTTGCTTTCTGCCCCTGCCCCTGCTCACTCACACACTCTTTCTCTCACTCTCTTTCTCTCAAAATTAATAAATAAACTTAAAAGAAAAAAGATGGCACAGTGCAGTTCTGGGAGAGAATGATGGTGAAAGGAAAGCAACAACATGAAGTAGGCTAAAACAGAGAAGGCATTTTAGAGGAGGTGACACTTGATCTGGGATGTCAGTGACAAGAAGGACGTAGCCACGCGGAGATCGGGTGCAGAACGGTTCATGACAGCGGGAACAGCACATGTGAAGGTCCTGGGGTGGGGAGTCAGGCCGCCATATTCAGGTACGGCACGAAGCGTGGCTAAGGTAGAAGGAGCCAGTGGTGCAGCGCTCTCCTCTCTGTAGCCATTCTCTGAACCCAAGACTATGTGGAGCGAAGTAGGGTTCCCACTGTGCTGTTCTTGTCCTGTACCATCTCCCAGAAGCTTCCGGAAAGTGCCTGTTACAGCAGGGGAGCCGCCAGAGGCCAAGACGCCATTGACTCTGGCCTCCATTTGTCCTAGTGGTGTGTATCCACCTTTCTGGTTCTTGCACTGGTGTGTGCGCCTAAGTGTGCAGCTTGGAGGGATGTAGGTGCACGAATATGAATACGGAAGGAACATTCTGGCTCAACTATAGGCCCTTTGGCCGGTCAATTTTAATCACCTGCACACCTCTTTTTTTGATTTTCCTGAGAAAAAGAAACACAAACAAACCCAGAATAGACGGCTCGGCCTGGGCCGAGAGACCCAAGGTAGAATCCTGAACGAGGAATCGGAGGTGAGGTTCCCAGACCCAGGCCCCTGTTTCCCAGCCCCACAAGCTTGGTCGAGTCACTCAGCCCCCCTCCTGCCCCCAGAACTTCAGTTCCCGCACCCGCACACGGATGGTAATGCCACTTGTGGCCGGACTTGAGGACTGTTTTCAGTGTCAGATGAGTTCACGTTTGGCACTTTTTTCTAGCGCTTTCCAACGGCTTTGCAAAAGGGGGCAGCTACTGTAATAGTTTGGACCCTGAAGTTCGGCCTCTGGCCCAGTAGGGAATGTAGGCCAGTCCCCGAGGACCAGAAACAGAATAGGTTGTATCAACAGAGACACAAAGATCTCTTTGGTTAATTTTGTGTCTCCCAGACTTCAGTCCACCCAAACGGTTTTGGATGTGCGGAGTCACACATCTTGTAAGAAGTTGATTCACTTCTTCCAAATGAATCTGTTAAGAAACATGGTGGAGCGCTCCCAGAGATCGAAAGCCTTTTCTCTAAGTACCGGGTACGCCGAAAAGTGCCCAGGTCACAAGCAAAGCCAGTGCGTTTAATCTCCCGTCCTGTTGCCTGTGGGAGGCTGTGATGCTGACGCCTCTTCTGTTAAGAAGGAAAAGGATCCGGAAAGTTGCCCCAAGTTGTTCTGACCTACATCTGAGGCACTCTCCTTTTTCCCCTCCACCCCCAAAGTTTATGTATTTATTTTAAGAGAGAGAGAGCATGAGCAGGGAAGGGGCAGAGAGAGGGAGGGAGAGAGAGAATCCCAAGCAGGCTCAGTGCTGTTAGCACGGGGCCTGATGTGGGGCTCGATCTCACGAACTGTGAGCTCATGACCTGAGCCGAAATCAAGAGGCAGACACTTCACGGACTGAGCCACCCAGACGTCCCCTGAGCTCGCTCCTTAGCATATGTGGAGCAAGACAGAGCAGCCTGCGTGGGGAGTATACATTTGGCATCGCTCGCTCATGGCTACATCCTTGGGTCACATATGGGCACCTCCCATGATGTCAGCATTCGAGGCCCACATGTGGGGAGTCAATGGGAGGGCGGTCACGCTGTCTGTCCCACTGGTGACATGATGGTAGGCCCCTTGCCCCTGGATTTGCAGAGTGATTTCCTTGGGTGGGGACCTGGTTCTTAGCTCAGAGGTCTGTCTTCTCTCCGCTTCTGTAAGGAAAGCTGAATGTCCAACACGGAGCTCCTGGTCAGAGGGCCCAATGCCGGGAGCCTTGGGGCTCGCGGTCACCCCCTCTATGTACGGATTTTTGTTCACCCTCCTTATGAGATGGAAGGTGGGCGGCAGTCACAGTCCATCTTGTCGCGTGGTGTGTCTTTGGGGGTGACGCCACGTGGCGTAGAGATTCCGAAGCCATAGAGAAGCGTCATTAGGAACCGCCTTCTGTGATTTAATGAGCTCTTCCAGACAACGAGCTCTTGCACGTTTCCAGCCCCTCATCCCTGGTGTGCTGGGATTCGGTAAGGAGATCGCCACCTTCCGCATCCAAATCTTTATGCTTGTAAACCTCAGCTGAGACCCTTGACAACCTATGTTGTTTCGGAAGCCAACCCACCCCTACTTCCTGCATTTTCCCTACCCCTTCCCCGCTCCGCCCACGTGAGGGCCGCACCCCCAGATACAGCAGTGAGAGTGAGACCAAGTGGTCAATGCAAAACCACCCGCTGATCTTCTGGAACGGCTGGCTCCCTGCCCCGCTCTCCACCCCCGCCCGGCCTCCCCATGTGGTCAGTTTGCCCTTGTTAGGTCGGCTCTTGGTGATGTCCTTCTTCTGATGATCAGACCTTTCTTCACTCGTATTTTTCTTGCCCTTCGTGAGTTACGCCATCCAGCCCTGTGCTTTGCATCCCAGGTGGAGATGCCCCTGATCACTGTGACAGGATCTTTGAAGTCTGCTCCAGCTTGGGTGGGTTCTGTCAAATCCCGCTCCTTTTTCCAGTGTTTAATTGATTCTGAATCCAAGGTGTGTATTCGCCTCTCTTCCAGTGTGTCTGGCTTGTCTGCGTCAAAGGCCAATTTTATAAGCCTTCATGTCCTCAGAGAGGACCAAAGCTCAGCAGAAGATTGTAGATAAGGACAATGGAGGAAGAACTCGAGAAAGCTTGATGCTGGATTAAAGACATGAATTGAATTGAATTGAATTGAATTGAATTGAATTGAATTGAATTGAATTGAATTGAATTGAATTGAAGAGTGTTAAACAAATGTCTTTTCCGTGATAGGTTTGGTTTGACAATGGTAATGGAAGGAGCCCCATTCCTTTCCAAAGTCTGCGTCACCTTTTTTTCTGGGCGTGTATCTTAAGATCAACCCTTGTGAGTCCAGAACACGTCACACTTCTGCTGAATAGCTGCCTCTGGGTCCTGCCGTGGAGGAAATGGTCTTCCCTCCCCATATTCATGTGTCGAAGCACTGACCCCTACTGTGTTTGGAGATAGGGCCTCGTAATGAAGATGAAGTCAGTCCAAAGGGCCTTCATCCCGTAGGGTTGGTGGACTTAGAAGAAGAGGGAGAGGGATTTCTCTCTCGCGCCACACTCAGAGGAAGGGCCATGTGCGGGCAAGTGAGGAGGCAGCTCTCTGCCAGCCAGCAAGGGAGCCCTCACCAAACCCAACCCTGCCAGAGCCTGGACCCAGGACTTCTGGTCCCCAGAGCTGGGAGAAAACTGATGTCTGTTGTCCAGACTGTTCAGCGGCTGCTATACTGTCATAGCAGCCTAAGCAGATGAAGACACCTCCCTTCTTTTTTTAAAAATTTTTTAATGTTTTATTTATTTCTGAGAGAGAGGGAGACAGCGTGAGGGGAGGAGCAGAGAGAGAGGGAGACACAGAATCTGAAACAGGCTCCTGGCTCTGAGCTGTCAGCACAGAGCCCGACACGGGGCTCAAACCCATGAACCATGAGACCATAACCTGAGCCAAAGTTGGACGCTTAACCCACTGAGCCACCCAGGCGCCCCGACACCTCCCTTCTTTGGAGGCAGGTGAACTCACATAAATAAAGCAGGAGAGTGTGGGGAAGGGTCCTGGATAGCTCATGGAGGTAAAGAAGGGAATTAGAAGTGAATTCTGGAGCTGTGGCTGATTTAACTACCTTGGGTGGGAGGGGAGGAGCTCTTTGTCACATCTCACCCCTGCTCTCTCCACGTACAGGCATCTTCGGTCCATTGTCTTCAGGGTCCTCTGGGCTCATGTCTCTCTCCAAAATATCCCTTTTGTTCTCGCTCTAGAAGTACAAAGGAGGGGGCTCCATTTGTCCGGACTTGCTTACATGCCCCTTTCTTGGCCCGCCAGTTGGCCAGGGTGATGCAGGGTGGGCACCAGCTTGGCTTGCGCCAGGGACCCTCACCTGGACCACTTACGCTGAGGGCCGTGCCACATTGACAGCCCCCGGGGGCCCACGCATCAGAGCGGGAGTGAGGCAGGGCCTCTCAAAGCAGAGGATGCCGGCAACACCGGGAAGGAGGAGACTTGGCCAGATGAAATAATAAGTGTCCCACTCAAAGAACATCTCTGTTGGGGCCCCTGGGGGGTTCAGTCGGTTGAGCGTCCGACTTCGGCTCAGGTCATGATCTCGCGGTCTGTGGGTTCAAGTCCCGCGTCAGGTGCTCTGTGCTGACAGCTCAGAGCCTGGAGCTGCTTCGGATTCTGTGTCTCCCTCTCTCTCTGCCCCTCCCCAGCTCGTGCTCTCTCACTGTCTCGAAAATAAATAAATGTTTAAAAAATTAAAAACAAAAAACAAAAAAAACAAAGAGCATCCCTGTTGGCCCTCTGAAAATTCTTCTCGATGCTCCATTGCCTTGAACTCATTTTGAATTTGCCCTCTTGACCCTTCTCCCGGTCCCTAAAATTCCATACTCTTTTTTTCTGGCCCCTTTCTCTCTTCTCGCCTTCATTAAAGCCGGCATTCTGTCTCCACCTCCCTCAGATTGTAGAGTCAGTGGCGTCTTTCCCAGAAAATGATGGTGTCACCGCAGACCTTTTCTGCTCTGCAAATTATAAAGCTCCGGCTTCTTGGTCAAGATTCCACGTGTCTTCTCGCGACCGGGCAGGACAGTTCTTGGGTTTATTTATAGAAGAGATGGCCGGCAAGGCCACCATACCTTGAAATTCACGATTAAGGTCTCTTTCCCCCGCAGGTTACTGTCCATACACATGTTTCTGTGTTTTCCTTGTCATTTTATTCTGTATTTCCACAGTCTCATTCCACATTTTATCACTACTTAGGAATCTCAAAATAGGTTATTTATCTATTGTGAATAAAATTCCCTATAAAGGGAGGGGAAAGACGTACATTTTTAAACTACCATACTGAGTGGCTCAGTTGGTTGAGCATCTGATTCTTGATCTTGGGTCAGGTGGTGATCTCACGGTTCCTGAGTTCGAGCCCTGCATCAGGCTCTGCACTGAGCATGGAGCCTGCTTAAGATTCTTTCTCTCTCTCTGCTCCTTTTCCCTGCTCACACATGCCCTCTCTCTAAAATAAATAAATAAATTAAATAAATTACCAAGATGTTGGCTAAGGGATAGAATTTAGGTGGAAGATAGAGGGAAATAAGGAAGGAAAGGTAACTTAGGAAAATGTCTTCACTTTAATATACGCATCTTAATTATAATTGTTTTATTTTTTAATCTAATCCACATCTTTGGAGCCATAAAAATCAATGTCTGCAGTCACTTTGTTTTTTTCATGCCTATGTTGGTTAGTGATATTTTCTTTAGATAGCATGAGCCGAATGGTGGTTATAGCTTCACATTTTTTTTTTTTTTTAAAGTAGGCTCCACGGCCAGTGTGGGGCTTGAACTCACATCCCTGAGAGCAAGAGCCTCATGCTCTACTGACGGAGCCAGGCAGGCATCTCAGAGCTTAATCTCATAATCTACCGTCTTCATTATCAGCGATCTAAATTACAGCCAAAGGATCTACTATTTTATTTGGCAGACCCAACAGCACTTTATTTTTTTATTTTTCAATTTTTAAAATATTTATTTTTGAGAGAAACAGAGTGGGGGAGGGGCACAGGCCTCAAACTCACAAACCGGGAGATCATGACCTGAGCTGAAGTCAGATGCGTAACCAACTGAGCCACCCAGGCTTCCTGTCCACTTTAATTCTTTGCTTGAAATGCTTAAACCCTGGGAGGTTCATTAAATACGTCGTTTCTGTAGAGCAAACCATTTTACAAGAAAGAATTACCCAGGAATTTGTATTAATCCTTATCTGTTACTTTAGATTTTGAAACCTCTTTGAGTAGAGTATTTCCTTTCTATTTTGCCCTGAATTCTTTTCTTGAATGAGGAATGGTCGTCAAGACCTGCGTGTCCATCTCTGGACCTTCGAGCTGGCTTGACGTCCCTGGCTTGACGTCCCAAAGCCTTTTTAAGTCATTTTCCCGTGAATGCATTTTTTAAGGGAATATAGAATCTGTTGTTTGGCTATTTTTTAATTTTGCATTTTTTAAGGGAATATAGAATCTGTTGTTTGGCTATTTTTTAATTTTTTTAATATATATTTTCTGCTAATAGCGAAGGTGACTTTCATTTCCCTTCCTTGTGCCATAGCCTTGGACCCCTCTGTGTGTCCTGAGGATAAGAAGAGACTGTGTAGGGAGAACACCTAGTGAGTCTCAAATTGAAGGTCACGTTGTATCTGTGGCCTTACATTGGATGGCATGAGAGCCAGAGGGCCCTGCAGGGCCTTACAGTTTGGTCTGTACGCTATTAGCCTGCAAGATGTTTAGAGAAATTATTTAGGGGCGTCTGGGTGGCTCAGTCACTTAAGCATCCAACTCTTGGTTTCGGCTTGGGTTGTGATCTCACGGTTTGTGAGATCGAGCCCCGCCTTGGGCTCTGTGCTGACAGCATGGAGCCTGCTTGGGATTCTCTCTCCCTCTCTCTCTGCCTCTCTGTCTCTTCCTCCCACCCTCCCTCCCTCTCCCTCTTTCTCTCTCTCAAAATAAACCTTAAAAAAAGAGAGAAGCTATTTAATATGATGCCACCTTGCATCGGGAGGGTTCACGTGACAACTGCCAGCTCCTTGTGGCATCTGAGACGTCTGCGCCCCTGCCTGGGGCCCGTCAGCTGAGACACAGCTGCACTGTGTGCACTGTGCACTGGTTACTGTGGGGCCAGTAACCCCACCAGGCCCCCTTCCCCTCAACTGTACCCTTAGGGCGGCCGTGGTACAGTTTGCACCTCCTGCCCAGTTACAAGTAGGACATAAAGGGAGGGCTCGTTCTTAAGACAGTGGCCCATTGGACTTGCTGCTCTGACTCCATGGCCCCTATCAGCCCTTGAGTTTACGGACGCAGTGGGAGAGGACCCCAGTGCCGGTCCCCGCTGCACCTGCTACTATCTAGTGTGATCAGAACCTTCCTTCCGGGGCGGGGGGTGGGGGCTGCTTGCAGTATGTCCCTGAGAATGCCATAGCACAGCGATGTCCGTGCTCCCGCCCGCACCTTCCCCCGCCGGCTGGTACTCTCCGCGCAGAGAGACACGTTTAAGGAAATATAAACGCCCAACCTCAATGTCGATAGGAAGCTTTGAGTGCTGACCCGTGGGGACTTTGGCTTTCAGGTTTGTCTTCAATCTCATCTGCTTCTGCTCTCAGCTCGCAAGCGTTTTGGCTCCAGCCAGGTCGGGGAGCGTTTCTGACTTGGAGGCCTCAGGACAGTCAGGGGACATAAAGGGGCAGCACGCGCTGTGCTTCGGAGAAGGCACCCCTGGTGGTGGTCTGTGTGTCCCAAGTGTTCAGGGGGACACAGTTCAGAGGACACGGGACAGTCGGGGGAATCCGAACGGGGACCCTGCGTCCGGCCAGTCCTGCCGCCTTCCTCCTGGGTTAATGCTCGTAACCGGCTCGTTTCTCAGTGTCCCCTGATGTCCCCAGGGCTCTGTCTCACGCCTCTCCTCTTTCTCTCCTGTTTTCCATCAGGTGGCAGCAGACTTCCAAGTCTTCAGGTCTGTCCAGCAGCTTACAGCCCGCAGGTGCCAAAGCTGACGCCCTCAGGGAAGAGATGGAAGAGGCAGCCAACAGAGTGGAGATTTGCAGGGTACCCCACCCCGCCTTGCTCCTCTTTACCGGGACGGATGGGGAGCCCCTTAGCCTTCACTGGAGTCCTATTAAAACCCTAAGGGCGAGCTCCGGTTGAGCTAAACGTCCCCAGGCTTGCCCTCCGGTCTGTCCAGAGCCCAGGATGAGCCCGAAGGGTTGGGGCTTGAGGTGACCGAGACAGGGTGGCGGCAGTGCTGGGAGGAAATGGCCGTGGTCTCCGTTCAAAGCTTTTGTGAGGCACTCTGAGTCCCACAGAATGGATCCCAGGCTGGGAGGAACAGTCGAGAATTTAGACCGTAGGCGAACCTTGACTCACCGTTGACATTCAATAGCGTTGAGCTTTGGGTCCCCCTTTTCGTGCTTCCTGGGCCCCTTTATCCATCTCTTGCCTCCTGGGACACAGCGAACGAGGAATTTGGAATGCTCACGAGTGAGGAGATAGCCCCGGACGAGAGAAGTTCGGGCTTGTTTAAGAGAGGAATGTCTCTTCGTTCCGAGAAGTAGGGGCCTCGGCTACACCTGCTCACACGTTTCCCATCTTCTCCACAAACGTGGAGCTAATAGGCGCTTATTAGCAGCGGAGCCTCTGTGTATATGCGTACCTGCCTACGTGCACTTGGCTTCGCCAGGGGTCAGATCCACGGAAGAAGCGTGTCACGTACCCGGAAGTATGCTTGGGTACCTGGTGCGTCCTCTCCTGCACTTTTAGAGGAGAGTAGCCGCTCTGCGTGCAGACATCTCTGTTCTTTGTGGCTTTTTCTAGTCTTGTCCGCTTGGCCCATTGGCTCATCGTTTTATAGCGCAGGTGGCTTTGACCTTGCAGTCAGGTGACGTTCAGGGCCAGATAGCATTTCTCTCTGGAAATTAGCAACACTGGTGCATCTTTCAGGAACTTGTGACCCCTCCCGTCTGCAGTGCTATGGGATCAAGCAAAGGAAAACTTTGAGATACTTCAGCAGGTGAGGGCTCCTCGTGACTACAGCTGGTTTGTCACTTGAACTCCTGCCTTACGGCAGCAGCTGGCTAGCTGGTGCTGTTTGTGAAGTAGAACTCTCATGCTGGATTCACGTCGGCTTTGGCTGGCGTCCACCCCTGTTACTGGGGATTTGTGTTCTTTAGGTATGAATCTTATTTCTTGGGGCGCCTGGGTGGCTCAGTCAGTTAAGCGTCTGACCTCAGCTCAGGTCATGATCTCAGTTCGTGGGTTAGAGCCCCATGTCGGGCTCCGTGCTGACAGGTCGGAACCTGGAACCTGCTTCAGATTCTGTGTCTCCCTCTCTCTCTGCCCTTCCCCGACTCATGCTCACTTTCTCTCTCTAAAATAAATAAAAACATGGGGCGCCTGGGTGGCTCAGTCGGGTAAGTGTCCAACTGCAGCTCAGGTCATGATCTCACGGTTTGTGGGTTCAGGCCCCACGTCGGGCTCTGTGCTGACAGCTCAGAGCCTGGAGCCTGCTTCACATTCTGTGTCTCCCTCTCTCTCCACCCCTCCCCTGCTCATGTTCTATCTCTCTCAAAAATAAACACTTAAAATTAAAAAAAAAAAAAGACCACAGTATTGCATTGGAGGGATATACATATACCATGACTTGTGCAACTCTTTTCCTATTGATGTTCAATAGGATATTCAAACTAGTATGTTTGGTTTTTTGCCATCACCAGAAATGATACAGTCAACATCTTTATATGTATATTTTATATACTTTTGTTTTATTAAAAAAATTTTTTAATGTTTATTTTTGAGAGACAGAACATGAGCAGGGGAGGGTCAGAGAGAGAGGGAGGCACAGAATCCGAAGCAGGTTCCAGGCTCCGAGCTGTCAGCACAGAGCCCCATGCAGGGCTCGAACCCAGGAACTGTGAGATCATGACCTGAGCTGAAGTTGGACACTTAACCAACTGAGCCACCCAGGCGCCCCTAGCAGTAGGGTATTCTTTAATCTCCATGCACTGGGGCTTTTCCAGCTGTGGTTCTGTAAATTTATTTCTAGTTTAATTCCATTGTGGTCAGAAAGCCAACACTGTATGATTGTGATTCTTTTAAATTTGTTCAGATGTGTTTTATGGCCCACAATGGGATCTGTCCTGATGGACGTTCCGTGGCAGCTTGTGAAGAATGTGTAATCTGCTGCCGTTGTGTGAGGTCGTCTCTGGATGTCCGCTGTGTCAAGTTCATTGCTGGTGCTGTTGAGTTCAGC
The DNA here is from genome assembly GCF_003009895.1 of Hyaena hyaena. Lineage (NCBI taxonomy): Eukaryota > Metazoa > Chordata > Mammalia > Carnivora > Hyaenidae > Hyaena > Hyaena hyaena. The sequence goes on along the minus strand of NW_024080659.1, from coordinate 5,711,590 downwards.
AACGTCCCAACTGATCTTCTGCGGGCTCGATCTGTTTCCAATAGACGGGTTTTATGTCTCAGTAATGGGCCCCTGTATTTCTTCTTGAGGTTTTGTTACTTACTCCTCATGTATTTTGATGCCCCGTTAGGCACATCACACAAAGGATTATTAACATTTTGTAAAATGACCCCTTATCATTAACATTGTCCCTCTTTATCCCTGAGAACTTTCCTTGCTCTGAATGCCGGTCTGGTGAAATGTAGCCATTCCTGCTTTCTTTGGATTAGTGTCAACAGGGTTAGGTCTTTCTCCATCCTTTTACTTTTAATTTATACGTATACCTTTTTTTTTTTTAATTTTTAATGTTTTATTTATTTCTAGGAGAGAGAGAGAGACAGCGTGAGCAGGGGAGGGTCAGAGAGAGAGGGAGTCACAGACTGAAACAGGCTCCAGGCTCCGAGCTGGCAGTCAGCACAGAGCCTGACGCGGGGCTCGAACCCACGAACCGCGAGATCATGACCTAAGCGAAAGTTGGACTCTTAACCAACTAAGCCACCCAGGCGCCCCATAATTTATACATATACCTTTGTATTTAAAGTGGGTTTCTTATAACCCTCATATAGTTGGGCCTTGATTTCTGATCCACTCTGACAACTTTTTTTTTTTAATTTTTAATTTTAAAAAATTGTCTTAACATTTATTTATTTTTGAGAGACAGAGAGAGAGTGTGTGTGAGTGGGGCAGGGAGAGAGAGAGAGAGAGAGGGAGACACAGAATCCAAAGCAGGCTCCGGGCTCTGAGCTGTCAGCACAGAACCCGAGGCAGGACTCAAACCCATGAACCTTGAAATCATGACCTGAGCCAAAGCTGGACACTCAACTGACTGAGCCACCCAGGTGCCCCTTATGTACTTATTTTTTAAGCTTATTTATTTTGAGAAGAGAGAGTGCAAGTGGAGGAGGGGTGGAGAGAGAGAGAATCACCAACAGACTCCATGCTGTCAGCACAGAGCCCGACACCGGGCTCAATCTCACAAACCGTGAGATCATGACCTGAGCCAAGATCCAAGAGTCAGAGGCTTAACTGACCCACACACCCAGGCACCCCAACAATCTCTGTCTTTTAATTGGTGTATTTACACCATTGATGTTTAAGTGATTATTGAATATAGTGGGGTCATAGCTATCATAATTGTTCCTGTTTTCTACTTGTTTCACTTATTCTCTGTTACTACTTTTGCCCTCAGATTTTCTGCCTTTTGAGGTTTCGCTTCAATTTTTCAAGTGGTTTTGCTTTTTCTCCTTTCTCAGCATATCAATTCTACCAAGAGTTTGCAATATGTATTTATCATTAATCCAGGTCCACTTTGGAATAGTTGTTTGGCGTTTCCCAAGAGTGCGAGTACATCTCAGTAACAAAATACCTCTAGTTCCTTCCACTGCCATGTACATCAGCGTAAGCACGGGTGTGTTTATACGAATGTATCCATGTAATCATGTATGTTCATCTGAATACGTGGATACGTTCACATACATGTAAGTACATTGTTGCCATTATTCTGAACAACTTTATCCCTTAGGTTAAGCATGAGAAAACAGAAGTTCTATGGTATCTTCACTTATTCTTTCCCTGATGCTTTTTGTTTCCTTTGTGAAGGTCTGAGTTTTTGACCTTGATCTTTTTCATTCTCTCTTAAAGTACATTTTTACACATTTCTTGTAAAATAGGTCTACTGGGAACAAATCCCATAGATTTTTTTCAAGTCCCTTTGAAAAATCTTTTTAATGTTTTATTTATTTTTGAGAGAACACGAGCAGGGGAGGAGCAGAGAGAGGGGGGGAGACACAGAATCTGAAGCAGCTCTAGGCTCTGAGCTGTCGGCACAGAGCCTGACGCGGGGCTCGAACCCACCAGCTGTGAGATCATGACCTGAGCTGAAGTCAGATGCTTAGCCAGCTGAGCCACCCAGATGCCCCTCTTCAAGTCCCTTTTGAAAGTAATTGTGCAGGGTATGGATTCCTAGGTTGGTGGGCTTTTTTTTTTCCTCTTCTCCGTACTTTAAACATTTTCCTCCACCCTCTTCTGGCTTTGCTTGTTTTCTGAGGAGAGGTCAGATGTAACTCTTTTCTTCGGTCTTGTGCTAAAATGTTTTTAACCTCTGGCTTCTTTCAGTATTTCTTCTTTATTTTTGATTTTCTGAAGTTTGAATATGCTATGCCTAGGTGTCTTTTTCTTTTTTAACTAAAAGCCCTATATCCCAAATCATTATTATCTTGTTAATGTTTTTAAATTTAACTCTAAGGATGAGGCACTTGGGTGACTCAGTCAGTTAAGCATCCGACTCTTGGTTTCAGCTCAGGCCATGATATCACAGTTCATGAGTTCGAGCCCCACACCTGGCTCTGTGCTGACAGCATGGTACCTGCTTGGGATCCCCTTCCTCCCTCCCTCCTTCCCCCGCCCTCAAAAAAATAAATAAAAACTTCAAAAACTTTTAATGAATTTAACTATAAGGAAATATGCCACCAGAATTAATTTTAAACTGCAGAGTTTATCATAAGGAAATAAGAGATTGGTGCAAATCTAAGTGAACACATGCTTTCCAAGTGCTGTTGTAATGAAAAATTAGAAACACAATAGCCAGCAACAGTCTGTTTGATGTATGATCCGTACATATATTAAATGTCATGTGATGATTAGAATGTTTCTCTGAGGGGCAGGGAATGAGCTCCAACACGGCCTGGTCCCATTTTTATAAAGCAACCATACAAAACGTGGGACTGATGAGAACAGATGTCACATGAGCAGACTTCACGTCATGTGTTCATAGCGGTCATCTCCGTGTGGCGGCATCGCAAGTGAACGTGGGTATCTCCTCTGTCTTTTTTCTGAGTGTGGATTCGTTGCAAAAGCAGAAAACAAATTATTTCTGAAACACATTAAACTCTGGTGATGACAGATTTTTTTTTTCTTTATAAAGGAAATTCACTCATGATTCAGATAGACGGAAATCGGGTTTAGTTTTCACTTTTATTTCTTACTCACGGTGCAGCTTATTTGGGACCGTTATTGTTAACTCAGTAAGACGGTGATGAGCTTATATCTTTAAGAAATCCTTTCGTTCTCCTCTGGGCACCCACCGATGGTGCCTCTGAGTTTTCCAAGATCATCTTTTGGCGTAGCTCAAATGTCCAGTCATCGAAGGTGTATTCAGCGTACTGTTCAGTCTTTCAGGGGTCCCTGCCTTTCTCGGTGTGCTGAGCCATTTTTATCATTTGACCCTTTGGTTTTTCCCTGCCTTGACCTGTCCCCCTCACAACTGCTGGTGACAATGGCCTCACCAAAGACAGAACTCCGTGTGACGTTGTGCCTTGCACCTAGATGGTCCCTCCCCACCCCCACCCCACCCCCGAAGGTTAATTCATTTCTTTCCACTTTCTTCATTCTTTGAAACTGGACCAAGTGTAGCCTTGACTGACCGGTGCTTAAAGCTCTCCAGGGAACCGATTTCCCTTTTAACTCTGCCTTGAGTGTCTTTTGTAAAGATCGCCTGGCTGAGGCTAACCCGGGAGGAACTGCAGACCCCTGGCTTGTGCAGACAAGTTCAGGGACACGACTTGCTCACAGGCACGGTCAGTGACCGTCTGCCCTCCTACTCAACGTGCTATAGCTGTCCCTTGCTGTGGGTGGGTGTTCCCGTGGAGGTGAAACGCTCCGGAAGGAGAGCACATCCCAGATTCAGATGCAGCAAGAGGTCGCTGGCCACTGATCCCACGGAGAGCTGGGTGGCACAGGACGGTGAACCCCGCAAGGTTTGCATGTGACCTTGGCGGAGCCCGGGATCTTCCAAATGTCGAATCAGCAGCCCTCCTCGGAACCAGCCCATCTGTCTGATCCACCTGCCCCCGACTGGTGTGTTTCCACTTCCCTCCCACACGCGGTGAGCAGCCAGTCAGTGCTGGGTTCGCAGGGAGAGAGCCAAGCGGTACAATGATCAGGAGACGGGCGGGCCGTTTCGGGGAGGGCAGGAGCCCGTCTCGTCCTCGGAGGCGGCGGCTGCGGAGACGTGTGGAAGTCATTTGCACGTCACTCCCCCACATCAGCTTCCCCGACTCTGGACGCGGCTCGTGTGTTACCAGCCCTGGGGAGGCTGTGGCCATAGGTGTTCTTTTCACGCTTACTCACCCTCTGGTTGGGAGTCCTGGCTGGGAAGCACAGGGATGCCCATGAGAGAAGTTGGCGGTATGTCGGGAATGACTAAAGACGGGATTAAACAGTGGCGAAGGCTCTTGCTTCTGTGGGGTCTAGACCCACCCTTGCTTCTGTGGGGTCTAGACCCACCCTTGCTTCTGTGGGGTCTAGACCCATGCGTTAGCGGCGCGATTGTTCTGTGTTTTACCTCAGCAGTGCGTTTGCCCCTTCCGCAGGACCAGCTCTCGGCGGACATGTACAGTTTTGTGGCCAAAGAAATCGACTATGCAAACTACTTTCAAACGGTAAGGGTCCAGAAAGGTAAGGGTACTTGAAATTTGGTCACGAGGGGCCGGGCATGGACAGGAAGGAAGGGGGCATGGAACCTAACGGTGCGGCACTCTGCGGGAGAGAATGTGGTATTGAACGGTTCTGTCTGTGAATAAATCCTGTCTTCTGTCTCCCCGTGCACGGATTTCCCTAAAAGCCTAAAACTCAACCCGTCCACAGCGATGATTGCAACCCTGTCGTCTCTGACAGCGGTTCTCCATCCGGGTGATTATGTCCCGATTTCCAGTGCATGTCTGGCCATGTCTGCAGACGTCGGGGGCTGTCACCACTGGGGAGGCGCATCTGGTGAGGAGGGGTCGGGGACACTGCCAAACATCTTACAGCGCACAGGACAGCCTCCCTCAGCCGGAGCGACTCTGTCCCAAATGTCCGTCAAGGCCAAGGTTAAGCCGCCCTGGTCTGTCATAAACAGAGAAAGAGAGCAGGGGCGCCTGGGTGGCTCAGTCAGTTAAACATCCGACTTCAGCTCGGAATCATGATCTCGCAGTTGGTGAGTTCGAGCCCCGCATCGGGCTCTGTGCCGACAGCTCGGAGACTGGAGCCTGCTTCAGATTCTGTGTCTCCCTTTCTGACATTGCCCCTCCCCCGCTCACGCTGTGTCTCTCAAATGGAAATAAACATTAAAAAAATTTTTTTTTAAAACAAAGCAGAACAAAACAAAACCAGCAACAGTTCAAAAGACTTGAGAGAAAAACCACAAATTAAAAATCCGGTTCGGCTCGTCTCCCTTTAATGCCAGGGGATAAGACGCAGACTTAAATGATGGGGTAAGCAATGGGATGATAGGGAAGGGAGGTAAAGAGGAAGAGGAGGAGGAGAGGTCCTGGAAGGTGGAAAGGAAGTGCGGTAGAAGAGGCAAGGGCCGGCCGCGGCTGTGACCAGTGAGTGGTCCAGATGTTGCAAGCAATTCCGTCTCCCCTGCAAAAGCACTGATAAGCCTCCCTTCCAGCCCGGACAGTTTATTTCCAAACAGTAGCACTTTTGCAAGCATATCCCCTTGGGTATTTGTACAGAGGTAATATTTTAGAATTTCCAAAATGAATGACATTTGTGACGTTCCACAGCCACCTTGGACTGCATCCTTGCCGTTTATGTACCGTTTACTCCAGCGCCTGGATTTTGTTTTATAAACTCATGTTAGGTTTTAGGTTTCACTTGGAGATCAAGGTCATCTACCATCCGGGTCAAGCATTTAAACAGGGCGATTCCATCCCCGCTCCCTTGCGCAGGCACACCGGGTGGCGGAGTGGGGGCGAGGGCTCAGAAATGGTGGTGTTCCCTGGCTTTCGTGTGCCCTTGACACTTCAGCAGCTGGTCTAGCGGGTTGGCGGGGGGCAGCCAGGGGGGATGGTCAAAATGGGCAAATTGAAGGCCAAATTCAGGGCTGAATCACAAGAGCCAGAGCTATTTCACCACCAGGGTACTTGCAGAGGATGGTGGGTCAAGACACACACGTTTTCTTTTCTTTCTTTTTTTTTCTTAAAGTTTATTTTGGGGGGGGGAGGGGCAGATGGGGGGACGGGAGAGAATGTCCGAAGCAGACTCCACACTATCAGTGCAGAGCCCGACATGGGGCTTGCGATCCCACGAACCGCGAGACCATGAAAGAGCCAAAATTAAGAATCGGTTCCTTAACCGACTGAGCCACCCGGTTACCCCAAGCCACACATTTTCTGATCACTTACATATGAGACTCACTTTGCAGAGGGCGCCTGGGTGGCTCAGTTGGTTAAGCGCCCGACTCTTGATTTCAGCTCAGGTCATGATCTCATGGTTCATGGGATTGAGCCCCACGTCAGGCTCTGCACTGACAGTACGGAGCCTGTTTCAGATAATCTCTCTCTCCCTCTCTCTCTCTCTGCCCCTCCCCAGTGTTCCCTCTCTCTGTCTCTCTCTCAAAGTAAAGAAATGAACTAGAAAAAAATGTATAAACTCACTTTGCAGAACCCAAGACACATACAGCCTAGCATTTAGCTGCGTCTTCCAGGCGAGCGAAACTTCCAGGCAGATTTCTATGTGCGTTTCCTGTCTGTGCTTTCCCGTTGCGCCTCCCTTGGCCACTTTTGCTTTGAGGACGGGGTGGGAGGTGAGGTGGGGCCAGGTCAGGCTCCCGGCCTGGGGTGCTCCCCCCATTCCTTCGTGGTCCTCCGGCCCCCCGGATTTCCGCTCCTTTGCTGGAGAGGCTCACGAGGAAGCATGCAGCAGTCATCACTGTGGGTGGATCGCGAGGGGGCAGGGGGCAGGGGGCTCTGTGCACCCCCCCCCCCGGAGGGAGGCTGCCCACCTCCACAGGGGCATCCCGCCCTCCCGCAAGGGATGAACGTGTCTTGTGTCTTCTCAGCTGATAGAGGTGCAGGCCGAGTACCACAGGAAATCCCTGACGCTCCTCCAGGCGGTGCTACCCCAGATAAAAGCACAACAGGGTGAGTTCCTCCGGGTGGGAAACAGGGAGCCGAGACCCCTTCCGTCTTCCAGCCCCCCTTACGCTCTCAACAGAGCGTGTTTTAAGTGTATTTACTTACGGTGAGAGAGGGGAAAAGGGGCAGAGAGAAAGCGAGAGAATCCCAAGTAGGCTCCGTGCTCTCAGCCAGAGCCCGATGTGGGGCTTGAACCCGCGAACCCAGAGATCACCAGCTGAGCTGAGATCAAGAGGCGGATGCTTAACTGACTGAGCCGCCCAGGCGCCCCGACAGAACCACACTCACGCGCGGCCCCCCCGGCGCCCAGGCCCCCGGACGCAGCTAGCCAGCCGTCGGCCCCTCTCCCTCATCCCCGGACCCAGCTGGACCCCCGAGTGTTTGATGGTCGGGAAAACCTGTCTGACCCTCCCTAACTGCCGACTGGCCTCGCTCGCTCGCCCGCTCAGAGGCCTGGGTGGAGAAGCCTTCCTTCGGGAAGCCCCTGGAGGAGCACCTCATGATCAGCGGCCGCGAGATCGCCTTCCCCATTGAGGCCTGTGTGACGATGCTGCTTGAATGCGGGATGCAGGAGGAGGTAGGTCCGGGCGCGGCTCCCCCAGCCCCCTGCAGGCGTCTTCCTCCCCGACGGCCCGACCACGGGGCTGTTACAGGACAGGCCCCCCGCCAGCCCCCGTAAGCTGCTCTGGGAGGGAGGGGGTGGGAGGGGGTAGTGCCGGCCCCGAGGGACCTCTGGCCGCACTCCAGGCATCCTGTCTCTGTGCTTAACAAGACACGGCCCTTGATTTCTCTTTCTGTTGCTTCATTGTTGGTGTATAAAAATGCAACCGATTTCTGTATGTTGATTTTGTACCCTGCAACTGTGCTGAATTCTTGGATCAGTTCTAGTAGGCTTCTGGTGGAGTCTGCTGGGTTTTCTATGTAGAGTATCATGTCGTCTGCGAAGAGTGAAAGTTTGACTTCCTCTTTGCCAATTCTGATGCCTTTTATTGCCTTTGGTTGTCTGATGGCTGATGCTAGGGCTTCCAGCACTGTGTTAAACAGCAGTGGTGAGAGTGGACATCCCTGTCGTGTTCCTGATCTCAGGGGGAAAGCTCTCAGTTTTTCCCCGTTGAGGATGATGTTAGGAACTTACCCAAGGGATACAGAAATGCTGAGGCATAGGGGCACATGCACCCCAGTGTTCACAGCAGCACTCTCCACAATAGCCAAATCATGGAAAGAGCCTAAGTGTCCATCAACGGACGAATGGATCAAGAAGATGTGGTTCATCTATACCATGGAATACTCCATGGCAATGAGAAATAATGACATCTGGCCATGTGTAGCAACGTGGATGGACCTTGAGGGTGTTATGCTGAGCGAAATAAGTCAGGCAGAGAAGGACAAATATCACATGTTTGCACATATAAGAGGATCAGGAGGAACTTAACGGAGGACCATGGGGAAGAAAAAGGGGGGAAATAGCTGGGGAGAGGGAGAGGCAAACCATGAGAGACTCTTAAATGCTGAGAACAAACTGAGGACTGATGGGTGTCGGGGGGAGGGGGGAGATGGGCATGGAGGAGGGCACTTGTGGGGATGAGCACTGGGTGTTATGTGGAAACTAATTTGACAATAAACTATTTGTAAAAAAAATAATAATAAAATGAAAAACAACAACAACGAAAAGAAACAAGACACGGCCCTGCTGTGCGGCTACCTCTGGTGGCCCCCCTCCCCCCCCCCCCCCCCCCCCCCCCCCCCCCCCCC
>NW_024080659.1:5631816-5700374 GCF_003009895.1 Hyaena hyaena | reverse complement strand
TCTGTTGCTTCATCATTGGTGTATAAAAATGCAACCGATTTCTGTACGTTGATTTTGTACCCTGCAACTTGGCTGAATTCTTGGATCAGTTCTAGTAGGCTTCTGGTGGAGTCTGTCGGGTTTTCTATGTAGAGTATCATGTCATCAGAAATAAACATTTAAAAAAAATTTTTTTTCAGGAATACAATAAAAAATCTATAGGCTTCTACTTGACAGCCCAACGCCCTTCTCCTTGTGCTGTCCATCACCAAGTGCTGTTGGCTTTCCTCCACGGTAGAGGCATGGCTTTATGCTCCAGCCTGTTTCTTTAACATATGCTGTAGCCTGCTCCTGGTCACAGCAGCCTTATTGATGCACCAGTCCAAACGTGTGTAAGGAGCTTCCTTGCACACGTGCCAGAGAGCTTCGGACATCTACATAGAAGGGAGTCCGTGATCTTAGCAGGCCAGAAAGTCAGTATTTCAGACCAGGAACATTTTCTTCCGAAGAAAACTGGGAGATCAGCACGGCGGCCACAAAGGGCTGAAAGAGCAAGGTCTCTTCTGCCAGCCCGTTTCTCAGCCTGGGCTTGGCGTCTCCGAATGCAAGGAGGTGAGAAGCTGAAGCTGAAGCCAGTAGCATTTCAGTCCACATGTGACGGGGTGTGCGTCTAACTCTGACCTGTAGCAGCCCCTCAGCACATCCCTGTTCTCTTTCTCTTCAGAGCTCACGTTTGTACAGAGCTCAGCAGTTCACTTGGAAGAGGGGACACTGAGTCGGAAGTAACTCTAAGAATGAAACACGGAAGGTCCGAAGGAGGCATCGCTCCCTCCCAGGCCGTCCCTAGTTTGCCCGACCCCTGAGGACGGCCCTGTGTCTCCCGAAACACACACAGTCACACTCACACACACTCACTGACACTATAGGCCTGTCGTATTGAACTTCCTAGGCTCCATGTCTGATCACGTATCAGTTCTCCAAAATATGTCTTAAAAAGAACAAGAAGCTGGAATGCCCAGGGCTCGTTAATTCAACAAATACTTACTGAATCAGAATGACGAGTCACCCCACACTGGGCACTGGGGGCACAACAGTGGGTGAGGCTCAGTCCCTGCTCCAGAATTGCTTTCGACCAAAGGAGGAGACGTTCAGAGAGCAGGCAGCCACCATATTGGAAGATGGTGATGGGCAGAACGCATCAAGGAGATTTCAGAGGAAGGGAGTGGGGAGACTTCCTGTTTGTTCGCTTTGCTCTCCCGCCCTTCCCTTGAGTTATGACACTGTGCACTGACTCTCTGTGCTGTCGGCAGGGACTCTTCCGGGTGGCGCCGTCCGCCTCCAAGTTGAAGAAGCTGAAAGCCGCCCTGGACTGCTGTGTGGTGGATGTGCAGGAGTACTCAGCAGACCCCCACGCAATTGCAGGTGGGCACCCACCACCCCTTAGCAAGGCGCTCCCTTGGGCTGTAGAGGCTCCCGGGGAAGGGGTCAGCATGGAGGGTGTGTGGTCATGTGACACTTGAACCAGTGGATTCCCAGAATGCTCAGATGTATCTACTCAGGGTTCAGTTTTAAGGCTGGTTGCGAGGGGCCCTTGAAGAAAATTCTCCCCAGTGAGCCAAGAGAGGACGAGATGCTGATGGGAAATAAGAGGGGGAGCCAACGCGACTAGAAGCCCAGGTCCCACCGCCATGCCAGAGCCTCCAGCCCATTCACATGGGAAACCACTGTTTGATCTTGGCTTGAGGGCCCGGGGAACCCATCCCCAGATGTAACCCACGTGGGTGATGCAGGCTGGTAGAACGTGTCCTGACCAATGTCAAGTGGCCTATAGCCAATACTGTCTTTGTGTCCAGGAGCTTTGAAATCTTACCTCCGAGAGTTGCCAGAACCTCTTATGACCTTTGAACTCTATGACGAGTGGATTCAGGCTTCCAAGTGAGTATGCCACATTTTTGGAGTGTGCTGTTGGTTGGAGTTGATTTAAGTATTGAAATTATGAAAGCCTATGTGTGCCTTACGAACGCTTACGTAGCCTACGATACTATGACTGTGCTTCTTGCTGTATATCATGGCGAGGGACTGGAATATGTACCCAAAGAGGCATGGACAAGGTTGCCGATGCTAGTGTTCTTTCGAATAATGAAAGCCTAGAAGTTAGTAAAGCCTCATCGGTGGGGTCTTCAGTTTCCTAGTAGAAATGTGTTTTGGAGAACGCTTACCTCTTCCCCAAGCCTGAAATGAGGGAAAAGAGAGTTGTTCTTGCCTCGGGGAGGCTCTGTGGGTGGACCTCCCTGCCTTGGGCCCCAGGTCAAGGGTCAAAGCTGGGCCGTCACCCTGCTGACATTGTCCCTTTTAGATTTTCTGGAGAAAAGACTCTTTGAAAAGAAAGGCCTTCTTAGCCATGTAAGCCTTGGTATAGATTTTCAGGAGAAACGTATACAAAATGTAGTCCTAGATGTAATTTCTTTTCATTCTTAGAGGGCTTATAAATAAAGTAAATTAGGGGCGCCTGGGTGGCTCAGTCAGTTAGGCATCCGACTTCAGCTCAGGTCATGATCTCCTGGTTTGTGGGTCTGAGCCCCACATCGGGCTCTGTGCTGACAGCTCGGAGCCTGGAGCCTCTTTCAGATTCGTGTCTCCCTCTCTCTCTGCCCCTCCCCAGCTCACACCCTGTCTCTCTCTCACTCAACAATAAATAAATGTTAAAATTTTAAATAAAAAAATAAAAAATAAAATAAAAGGCAAAGTACAGTAAAAAACAATTAAAAATAAAATAAAATATAAATTAAACCTTGGGAGTGGACCTTTTGTAGTGTGGAGAATCTTCAGCTCATGGAAATTATCCATCCTTAAGTTAGATCTTGAAAGTCAAATTTCCTGAAGTGTATATTGAGCTCATATAATTTTCCTTTTCAAAAGGTATGTATTGAACATCTATTAAGTGGCAGATGCTAAGGGACTTAATATGCCTTAAATAATACCTGTCGGACTGGACAGCAGGCTGCCTGCCCCCTGGTGTGAAAGTGGGTTGACCTCTTAGCCTGTTCTGTTGTATCTCAGGTTCTCTGCCTGATTCTGCCTCCTGACAGGACCCACCCCTCACTTACTCTAGATCAGGTGTCTGGCTCTGTCCTTCTGCCCCGCCCGCTACCTTAGCATGCGTTCACCTGAGACAAGTGACTGGTGCAGTGGAAGCTTCCAGAACAAGACGGAGAACACAAAGAGGGAAATAGTAGTGACTAAGCCCTTGAATAGTAATAGCTTGCTGATAGTGTCAGTCATGATAGTTGGCTTCTTTTATCTGTGTGTGTATGTGTGTATTTATTTATTTATTTAGAGAGAGGGAGAGGGAATCTCATGCAGGCTCCACGCTGTCAGCACAGAGCCAGACGCGGGGCTCGAACTCACGAATCGTGAGATCTTGACCTGAGCCAAAGTCGGATGCTTAACCAACTGAGCCGCTCAGGCACCCCGATAGTTCTTCTTACACCGAAAGAGGGCAGTGACCAGTTAGTGCGATCACCAGTGACGTTTCATCGATTGGTACTCACCCAGTGGCTTTCTGGTTTATTTCCCAGTATTCAGGAGCAAGACAAGAGGCTTCAGGCGCTGTGGAATGCTTGTGAAAAACTGCCCAAGGCCAATCACAACAACATCCGGTAAGTGGATGGGTCCCGGAGACCCGGGATCAGGGTTATTGGAGCTACAGACATACAGTGTCCCGGCTAAAGCTCACGGTGACCAGCAAGCTCGGCGTCGTACGGGGTGTCAGGGTTCCGTTAATGCGCAGACGCTCTTTTCAACCTCACACAACCCCGCCATTTTGCAGACAAAGAAACGGAATGAAGGGCACTCTGGGACTTGGGCGGCCATTGGCTCATGCCGTTACGTCCTTTGATTTGTGACAAGCAAAGCTTCACGGAACCTATTTTACGATCTTGCAGTCGCAGCAACGTGGATGGAACTGGAGGGTATTATGCTGAGTGACGTTAGCCAGTCAGAGAGAGACAAATATCACAGGATGTCACTTGTGTGTGGAATTTAAGGTATAAAGCAGATGAACATAAGGGAAGGGAAGCAAAAGTAATATAAAGCCAGGGAGGGGGACAAAACAGAAGAGACTCTTAAAGACAGAGACCAAACTCAGGGTTGCTGGCGGGGCTGTGGGTGGGGAATGGGCTAAATGGGTGGGGGGCAGTAAGGAGGGCACTTGTTGGAATGAGCACTGGGTGTTATACGTAGGGGATGGGCCACTGGGTTCTGCTCCTGAAATCGTCACTGCACTAGATGCTAACTGACTTGGGTGTAAATTAAAAATAACCAACCATTTAAAAACAATTTGAAAAAGAGGCGTCTGGGTGGCTCGGTCAGTTGAGCGTCTGGCTTCGGCTCAGGTCACAATCTCACGGTTCGTGGGTTTGAGCCCTGCATCAGGCTCTGTGCTGACAGCCAGCTCAGAGCCTGGAGCCTGCTTCCGATTCTGTGTCTCCCTCTCTCGCTCTCCCCCTCCCCTGCTCACGCTCTGTCTCTGTCTCTCTTTCTCAAAAATAAATAAACGTTAAACATTTTTTTTCAAAAATTAAAGAAAAAGAAAAGCTCTCGTGGGTTTATCGCAAAGGTAGGTGTCCAGGCGCACCTGTAGGAGACTGAGCAAACCGGGAGCCGTGGCCAGAACGTCTCTGCTGCTCAGCCCCCCACCAGCTATTTTCTACACGTCTCTCACTCCTCTCTCTACGCCTCGGATCTCGCCTCCCGCCGCTCTATGCATCTTCTTTGCTCCTTCACACCCTCTGCCTCCTCCTCCCTCTGGCTCGCCAGCACCTTCTCCCGGCCCCACCACCTCTCCTCCGTGCCTCCCTAGACGCAGATTTTCAGCTTGTCGCCATCTGCCTGAGTATTTCCGCCTTCCCGTTAACAACCCGGGAGCCGGCGGTACGGCGGACCCTTAATTAAACACAGAATTACCATATGAGCCCACGGTTCCACGTCTGGGTGTATCTGGATGTGCCCCATGGATTTTTGAAAGCAGGGACTCGATGGTCGCGCGCTCGTGTTCACGACAGCGTTATCTATAATAGCCAAGAGGCGAAAATAGCCCTAGTGGCCGTCGATGGGTAAAAGATACAAAGGATACATACACTGCAATATTCAGCCTTTTTAGGAAGGGAATTCTGGCACGTGCCACCAAATGGAAGAAGCCAGATGCCAAAGGCCCAGTTCTGTGTGATTCCACACGTATGTGGTACCTGGAGTCATCACTTTCACAGGGACAGAACGTAGAAGGGTGTTTCCAGGGGCTGGGGGAGGGGGACATGAGTGGAGGTTAGCGTTTAATGGGAACAGGGCTTCTGTTCTGGAAGCTGAAAAAGATCTGGAGACGGACGGCAGTGATGGGTGCTTGTCAGTGCGAAGGCACTTAATTAGTGACTGGACTATGCACTTGAAAATTATCAAGAGGGTACTTTTCATGTATATTTTACAACAGGTATGGGGCGCCTGGGTGGCTCAGTAGGTTAAGTGTCCGATCACACATGATCTCACAGTTTGTGGGACTGAGCCCCACGTTGGGCTCTACACTGACAGCACAGAGCCTGCTTGGGATTTTCTCTCGTGCCCTCTTTCTGTGCCCCTCCCCTGCTCACATGTGTCTTCTCTCTCCCTAAATAAACAAACAAACATTAACAAAAGATCCCAGGAGCCATCTACCGTAGGGCTCCTTTAGTAGTTTCTTGAGATGGAAGTCACATACCACTGTGTCCTCTTGAAGTGTGCAGTTTCGCAGTTGTTGGAGGGATTGTAGAGTCACACAACTATCACCACTGAGTTTTAGGCCATTTCAGTCACCCCGATTAGCAGTCACTCCCTGTTGTCTCCCCCAACCCAGCCCCTGGCAGACACTGCTCCGCCTTCTCTGTTCAGGGGGACCCCTACACCACGCGGTCTTTTGCGTCCAGCTCCTTTCACGTAGCATAACGTCCTCAATAACGTCCTTAAGGCTCCTCCACGCGGTAGCGTGTGTCAGTATTCCTTCGTTCATTTTCGTGGGTGCCTAGTATTGCATTGTGTGGAGGGACCGCCTTTTACTTAGCCTGTCCTCCCTTGCTGGACGTTAGGGTGGCCTCCGCTTTCTGGCCGACTTGAGTGATATCGCCGTGAGCTCCTGTGCACAAGTGTGTACATGCACGTATTGCTCTTGGGCACATCTGTGGGAGCGAATGGCTGGCTCACGTGCTAGTTCTATGTTTAACTTCTTTTTCCATGAGCCCTCAAAGCCCCCCTGAGGGTAATCCCACCCCGAGCATGTGGAGGTCCCTGCCGGTGACCTCTGGACCCTTTGCCTGTCACCTCTGCACACGGGAGGGTGGCGGGTGACTGAGGTCTGAAGAACAGGAGGCACTGTAGGTCGCCGATAATGGAGTCGAAAGGAAAGAGGGGGTATTCTCCGGCCAGGGGTAACTGACGGAGATGTTGACAGGGAGCCGAGTGAGATCTGAGTCCGTCTGTCCGTAAAGCTCCCTCGTGTCCTGATGCGTGCTGCGTCTTCATTATAAGGCGGGATGTATGAGTCTGGTTGTCCGTAAGATGGGCTACGGGAGAGAAGAGTCTGCCCTGTGCTGGGGGAGCATGGCGGGGGTAGAGCCCTGGTGGAGCCTGGCCCTTCTGACTCCCTTTCAGATACTTGATCAAGTTTTTATCCAAGCTGTCAGAATTTCAAGATGTAAACAAGATGACGCCCAGTAACATGGCCATTGTGTTAGGCCCCAACCTCCTGTGGCCGCAAGCAGAAGGGTGAGTACAGGGCAGAGCCCATATATGAGTAAGGAATGGGGGGGGCGGGATATGTCATCAACCTCAGATCAACCTCATTTTTTTGTCAAGTCCTGTTTCTCTCTTGGCCTGCCCAGGCTTCAGGCTTAGGAGGAGACTCAGAATTCTGTAGCTCCTTCTCCGTGATGGTCTCAGAGCTACGGGTCTGTGGTGAGGGTCTTCCCTGAGCTAATCTGAGTCAGCACCAGGCCAGGCCAACTTCTCCAGGCCCTCCTGACTCTGTGAAGAGTGCACATCCCAGCATCCGGACCCAGGGGATAGAGGGCTGTCTTGAAAGAGAGAACAGAGTTGGAGAGCAGACGGTTTCGTGTATATTACCCATTTACGCATCTCCCATAAGGAGGCCTTCTGTGGGTGCCCCCTTCTGTAGAAGGGAAAGAGAGGTCCCAAAAGGCCAAGTGCCCTTGTGTAGAGAAAGCCTACTGTCAGACCTAGGTCCGCAGGCTTCCGGTCCTGGGCTGCGGGGCCAGACGTGCCTCCCCACCTCGCCCGATCACCCAGCCCTGACCCCCTCTGCTCTGCGCTCACAGGAACATCACGGAGATGATGACCACGGTGTCCCTGCAGATCGTTGGGATCATCGAACCCATCATCCAGCACGCAGACTGGTTCTTCCCTGGAGGTACGTGGCGACATTGCGGTGTGGGGGTGGAGAAGGAAGAAGTGTTCCTGCCCGTTCAAACCTTTTTTGTTTTGTTTTGTTTTAGTTTATTTTGTGAGAGAGAGAGAGAGAGGGGAGGAGGAGGGGGTGGAGAGAGATACAGAATCCCAAACGGCTCCACACTGTCAGCGCAGAGCCCGATGTGGGCCTCGAACTCGCAAACCGTGAGATCGTGACCCAAGCCAAAATCAAGAGTCAGACGCTCAACCGACTGAGCCACCCAGGCACCCCTTGCAACTTTTGAAACCAAAAGTGTTTGTTATTAATTCTCCTCCAACACACACACACACACACACACACACACACACACACACACACTCTCTCTCTCTCTCTCTCTCTCTCCCTCTCCTCCCCCTCCCTCCCTCTCCCTCCCTCCCTCCTCAAGTAGACTATGGAGAGCCCTGGCAGTTCCTTACTGTCTAATCCTTGGCTGAGTGACATATGGCCATAGGTGTCCCCTGCCTGCACTAAGCTTGTCTGTGGATGTTACCTGTCTAACATGCATAATGTGGTGTCTTCAAATCTGTGCATCATGAAATGCTTTTATAGATGCCACATAGATCTGAGACGGACGTGAACTTTTATTCAGGGCTCAACAATCCCTTGGGTGTTATCTTTTTCCTCTTCTTTTGTGTGTCCTTTGAGTTGCCCTCAACATATAAAGGTAAGACTTAAAGGCAATGAGGTTCTTTTTGGTCTCCGGTTCCAAATGAGGCTGTAAAGACAGCTCCCTCAGATGGTACTTGGTAAACATTCCTGGCCACGGAGACACCATTGCAGAAGTGTCTGACCCTGGAAGGTAACAGCTTTTAGGAGACAGTGGTTGCTATACCAAATTCAGTGTGCGTTCTCAGAAAAAGGGTACTTGTGTTTGGTAAACATTCAGGGTATGCTTTTGGCTCTGCTACAGTAAACTATTTAGCTCATGTGAGGATAGAATGTTAATAATTCTGTGCTGTGTCCATCAGAAGTCACCACTCAGATGATCAACATCGAAGAAGTTTGATTGTGTTTACTTGGTTTTGTGCGTTTTGACCATAAAAGCTCTTCACTGCTAATGTCCTAAGAGGTGTGTTGATAACAGCAAGTTGAGTGAGGGTAGGAAATCAGGGTGAAGAAAGAAGGGACAAGGAGTCTAAAAAGGCAGAACACTAAGTTTGTGGATGAGTGGATTTATTTCTGTTGCAGATAGGAAATGGCGAGGAAAGTTTGGGATACTTTTGTGTATCACTTGATTGCCAGCACAACCTTAGTGACCTTAGTGAAATTTCTAGTTCCAATCTCTAGTTCTCTTTGGTTTTCCAGAAAGACCACATCATCATCTACAAATAATAATCTTTCTTCTTAGTTTGTTTTCTTGACTTATTGCATTGGCTAGCACTTCTCCGATAGCATTAAGTAACAGTGGTGATTGTGGGCATTGTCCTTTCTCCTGATTTGATTAAGACCACTCTGGTGTTTCACTTTTAACCGTGAGGTTTGAGATGGATGACTTTGTCTTTCTCAGAAAGTACCCCAACTGTTCCTGGTTTAAGTTGTTTTTTAAAATTACAGATAGATATTGCTTCATTCGGGGCCCATCCTATTAATGTGAGAGGTGAGCACTTGTGTTCACCTGCTGATCTGATGAATTGTATTAAGATGAATTCGTATCCACAGGTGACGTAACATTGAACCACAGGACAAAGTTTTCTAGGCGTGAAGTGTAAACGAGAGGCCATCTCTGCTCATCTCTTTCCTGCCCAGGAAGGGCGTGACAGACCCGTAGGTCACATACACCGATTCTTTTCTTCCCCACAGAGATAGAGTTCAACATCACAGGGAATTACGGGAGTCCGGTACACGTGAACCACAACGCCAACTTTAGCTCAATGCCCTCCCCAGACATGGACCCCGCTGACCGGCGCCAGCCCGAGCAGATCCGCCGGCCCCTCAGCGTCGCCACGGATAACATGATGCTGGAATTTTACAAAAAGGATGGGTATGAACTAGCGTCCCTTTCTCAGCGTTGGGGGTTGGAGCGGGGAGGGGCTGGGAGTGACATGGAAACAGATTGCCGGGCCGGGCGCCCTCTCTGGCAGCAATTTGGGTGATTTGTAGCAATCACGCTGTTCCTTCCTGCTTGATGTCTGCCTCTGTGCTTTTGTATTGAGTCCCTTGGCTCATTTTCCTGGTTTTAGAGGCAAAGGTAAGTGTAACCTCCCGAAATATTGGCTGTGATAGGTATTCATTAGTTATCAAAAAAAAAAAAAGTTGGTCAACAAGGGGGATTAAAAGAAATACGGAAACACGCTTTATATTTTGACTCCAAATTTATAAATGCACGTCAGTTCTCGAATCCTAACTGGTTCCTCATTGACAATGGCTCTGTTCATATGCATTGTTCATCAACGTTCTCGCACGAATAGCACCTCAAACACGTGGTTGAGCATTTCCAGGCTCGGTCTCTTGATAACCGAGAGTAAAACCTACAACTTGACGCAGTCTGTATGTCACTTGTCACTTTTAAGACATTTTCCTGTCTTTTATGATGGACATATATACCTCCCCCACCCCCACACCGGGAGACTGGTCAATGCATTTCACTTAATTTGCATCGGAATGAGCCCCTCCTCTTCGCCAGTATGAAATCGGTTTACATAACGCATAACTGCCTGGTGGGATCCCCAAAGCAGATAAAAGGGGCACCTGCATGTTTTCTAGCAAGCACAGCTGACTCGTGGTGAGGTCAGCCACTCCGGTGTGCGTGTCGAGCACTGCGCGTGCAGCAAGCCAAGGGCGTCAACGAGAAAATGTCTCAGAGAAGGAGTGGGTCTCATTATTACTCCAGGGAGTCAGTTGAATACATTTTGGTTCAGAACAGAAAATCGCTGCCGTGAAATAAAATGCATCGACTCCTCTTTCAAGACAGACCGGGCGCGTAAAGCATTGGAAGGGAATGACAGAAATTCAGACAACAGAAGCGTACCAGCCACAACCTTCCGCTTCCCCGACAGATCACGAGGCGGCCAGAAAGAGCCGCTTGCTTGAAAGGCATCTGACCTGAAGGGCTTTGGAGGGAAGGTTGAAAAACAGGAGCTGTAGAGGTGCCTGCGTCTTACCAGCCGCCCCTCTTGCTTTCAGAGTGGCCGCTGGCCCTGGGGACCTAGACCTGCGTCGTGGATTGATGGAGGCCTGTTCAGAAGGGCCGGGATCCCTGCCTACCTCCTTTTTTTTTTTTCTTTTTCTTAAATGTTTTATTTATTTATTTCTAGGAGAGAGAGAGACAGCGTGAGCAGGGGAGGGTCAGAGAGAGAGGGAGACGCAGACTCTGAAATAGGCTCCAGGCTCTGAGCTGGCAGTCAGCACAGAGCCCGATGCGGGGCTCGAACCCACGAACCGCGAGATCATGACCTGAGCGAAAGTTGGACGCTTAACCGACTAAGCCACCCGGGCGCCCCCCGCTGCCTACCTCCTTACCCACGAGAGCTTCTTCCTCTGAATCTGTCTTCTGTCTTGTTAACCTGCTCTGTGTGGTTGGTTATTCCCCAGCGAAGGGGAGGAAGAAAAACTGGGGCTTCTTAGACTCTGCAGGGAGCAGGGGAAATTCCTTAAATCAGTAAAAAAGAGCTTACTTAGAATCTGATCTTTGCCCTGCGAGAGAGAGCCCAAGAGAGATGGAGAAGATACAGATGAGCACATATTAGCCGGTGCCTCAGGTTTTGGGTTTCATCTCAGCTGAAGCAACTCCGTTCCCTTGTGAAGGTCGTGTAGCCGAGGGGGTGAATTCTCGGCCCGGCTGGGTTCTGGAGAACTGCCCCGGCCCTGGTGCTCATGCGTGGGAGGTGCGCAGCTCCGTCCTCCGTGACAACCTGTCTGGTCCCGGGCAGCCGTGAAAAGCAATCCACATGCCATCCACGGGAGAGTCACCATGCGAGATGTTGGGACAAAGTCCACTGGCCCCCAGAATACACAGGCAGATGCAGAAGCTCCGGTGGTGATATTTTATGTATGTATGTATGTATGTATGTATGTATTTATTTAATGTTTATTTTCGAGAGACAGACACAGGGTGCGAGCAGGGGAGGGGCAGAGAGAGAGGGAGACACAGAATCTGAAGCAGGCTCCAGGCTCTGAGCTGTCAGCACAGAGCCCGACGTGGGGCCTGAACCCATGAACCGTGAGATCATGACCTGAGCTGAAGTCAGAGGCCCAAGTGACTGAACCACCCAGGCGCCCCAATGTTTATTTATTTTTGAGAGAGAGAGAGAAGCAGAGCACGAGCTGGGGAGGGGCAGAGAGAGAGAGAGAGACACAGAATCCGAAGCAGGCTCCAGGCTCTGAGCTGTCAGCACAGAGCCCGACACAGGGTGAACTCACAGATTGCAAGATCATGACCTGAACCGAAGTTGGACACTTAACCAACTGAGTCACCCAGGCGCCCCTTGGATGATGATATTTTAAGCAACTGCCTCATCTCTGGTGATGTTCTGGCATTCAAGAACTTTGTAAATGAAATGCCCATTCTGCGTTCTGACTGAAAGCCGAAAATTGCCACCATCTACTTTTAGGGTATAGGGCATGTGCTGCGTGAATTACTCGTGGCACACTAAGTGGGTACGTTTATGTATTTTAAATTTTGTATTGGGGCACCTGGGTGGCTCAGTTGGTTAAGCATCTGCCTTCAGGTCATGGTCTCACAGTTCAGGAGTTCAAGCCTCACGTCGGGCTCTGTGCTGACAGCTCGGGGCCTGGAGCCTGCTTCCCATTCTGTGTCTCCCTCTCTCTGCCCCTTTCCTGCTTGTGCTCTGTCTCTTTCTCTCAAAATAAACATTAAAACAGTTTTTTTTAAATTTGTATTAAGCATTAAATTAAACAGAAGGCTTCCCAGCTTAGGGTAATGGGGTCCTGACACAGTTGTTTGAAGGTTCAGTGAGCTTACCGATGCTTGCATCTTAACTGCCTTTAACAGAACCAGAACCCCAAGGTTGTGAGCAAGTGTTTTGGGGCAGAAAAAAGGAATTTACATCACTTGAGCCCCTGTGTTATTTTAGTAATAGTTTAGTAATAGGGGATTCTCCATGTTTATCCCATTTCTGAGCTCTTAAAATCTATGAGATACTTCTTGTATTTATTTTAGTGTTCATTTATTTTGAGAGAGAAAGTACACGAGCAGGGGAGGGCAAAGAGAGAGGGAGAGAGAGAATCCCAAGCAGGCTCTTTGCTGTCACTGCAGAGCCCAACACAGGGCTCGATCTCACAAACTGCGAGATCGTGACCCAAGCTGAAATCGAGAGTTGGACACCTAACCACCTGAGCCACCCAGGCGCTCCAGATCTATGAGATACATTTTAAAGTTCCCAAACTACCCCCTTAAACGCCGATACATTAAAGCTCATTTTGTCAAAGGGTTTTGGTCAAGTTAAAAAAAAAAAAAAAGCAATCAATTGTATGTCAATAAAGCCATTACTTTAAAAAAGAAAAAGAAAAAGAAAAACTGGCCAACACTTGAAGGAAATGGTGGTTCCCCTTCAGTGCCAGCAGCGTGCTTCTGGCTGATGGATCTTTTGTCACAGATATTATACGAGGTGGTTCACTCCCATCCCTGCTTCGGACTTTCATCCCAATGCCTTTGATTCAGGATGACTTAGAAAACACAGTTTCAGGGCACCCGGGTGGCTCAGTCGTTTAAGTGTCTGACTTCGGCTCAGGTCATGATCCCACGGTTCCGCGGGACCTGACGGATCAGGTCATGATCTAACCACGTGGGGTTAGAGCCCCACGTCGGGCTGTGTGCTGACAGCTCAGAGCCTGGAGCCTGCTTCAGACTCTGTGTCTCCCTCTCTCTCTGACCCTCCCCTGCTCACACTGTCATTCTCTCTCAGAAATAAATAAAACATTAAGAAAATATTTTTTTTGAAAAGAAAACGCAGTTTCTTTAGTAAGACCTGGAGGCAGATTTACAAGCTCACATCAGCCGTTTTCATTATTCTGGTTGGCAGAATAATGACCCCCCAAAGTCCTAAACTATGGATCCTATAAATAGTACCTTCATTGGGAAAAGGGTCTTTGCATATGTGATTAAAATGAGGACTTTGAACTTAGGGGATCGCTCTGGATTATGAAGGTGGGCCCTCAGTGCAAGCGTGTCATAAAATGTGGAGGGAGCTTTGACATGTGCACACAGAGAAGGGAAAATGCAGAGATGGAGCAGAGAGAGATTTAAAGATGTGGCCACATGCTAAGGAGTGTACGCCCCCAAACGCTGGAACAGTGAACACGTACTCTGGAGGGAGCACAGTCCAGCTGACATCTTGGCTTCATCCCATTGCTGCCGAACTTGGACTTCTGGCCTCCAGAACTATGAGAGAATCGATGTCTGTCATTTCCCAACTTTGCGGTCCTTGTTACAGCACCCGTGGGGACCTTATGCATCCCTCCACCGCAAATGCACGCCAGGAGCGTCGTGGCGAAAATAGCGGCGGGCGCTCAGTTCTCCTTCCGTTGAGGGTTAAAATCTAACCAGCTGAGCCACCCAGGTGCCTCTTGAGGGCTGAAATCTAGCCGCGCTCCCTTTGACAATGATTTGGACTCTGTGACTTAACTAACAATGCGGTGGAAGAGATGTACCAGAACTTGAGCAGAGTCGGAAAGGGCCCTGTTGGTGATGCCTGGGTCTCTTGAACCGTGAGTCTCCTGGAACCCAGTTACCTCGCTGTGTGGGAGCCCAGGCAGCCGCTCGGAGAGAAGTGGAAGCCCCCATCCTCGATCCCCCACTGAGCACCGAGCTGACAGCCAGCACCCACTCACTAGCTTCGTAAGGGTGTCGTCCTCGCCGAACCATACCATCTCAGCCAGTGCCATGTGGACAAGCCGCACCTGCCAAATGCTGTCGAGTGTGGATCCAAGACCCAGATAAATAAGCTGCTTCATCTCGAGGGTGGCTTCTTAGGCAACAAACAATAAAACAAGCTTTAAAAAATGAACGCTGATGTCCTCCAGCCCCAACCCCATTCCTCTAGGCCTGGACTGGGATTCAGGCATTGGGAGGTTTTTTTAATTTTATTTTTTAAATTTTTTTAAATATTTATTTTTGAGAGAGAGAGACAGAGAGTTGGAGTGGGGGAGGGGCAGAGAGCGAGGGAGACACAGAATGTGACGCAGGCTCCAGGCTGTGAGCTGTCAGCACAGAGCCCAACACGGGGCTCGAACCCACGAACCGCGAGATCATGACTTGAGCCGAAGTCGGATGCCTAACTCACTGAGCCACCCAGGCGACCCGGTCCTATCAGATATTTCGTACGTGAGCCCTCCTGCCTGAAGAGCTGGCCGAGGTGTCTACACTCTCTTGCCCATTAGTCGGGAGGGACCCGAGGGCCCTGAACATCTGTCAGATGCATGCATGGGCCGTGTCCCCAGCCGAATCTTCACAGACTCTTCCGGGTGGTGGAGAGGCCTGTGGAAGGGCCAGAGGCAGAAGAGAAGTGATATCAGCCACGGCGCCTCCTTGCTCGCTCCCGTCTCCACCTGATGGCTATGGTGCCTCTCCCTTTTGTACTGTCTCTGCCTCCGCCTCCTGCCCGCCGCCTGTCACATACTTCAGAGACCTCGCTGGTACCACCACGGCCCACTCTGCACATGCCGGTTTCCCTGCTGCCTGGGTGCTGCCTTCCGGCTCTGGCCCACGCTCTCCGCACTTAACCTTGCCGGTGGGCACGTCTGTCGGGCCGCCTCTGCTCGGTTCTAGCCTCTCGGGTCGCAGCGGGATGACAGTCTGTCCACAGAAATCCCGGTGGCCTTGGCCCTTCATACTCCGAAGACCAACACGTGGCTTCTCTTTCAAGTCTTGAAACCTGACGTGCTTGTCGCCATGGATTGTCCAGCCACGGTCCTGTCCTCAGAGGTGCTCTGCCCCAGCCCGTTGACAGTGGCCCCAGAATCAATGAGGATCTTTCCACCAGAGCCAGTGACCTCCTGTAGAGCTCTGCCTGGTGCGTGACACACCCGTGGCCTGTGCGCGACAGCTGCTCTGTGATGGGTCTTGTCCCATCCACCTGGCCCTCGATCTAGATGTTCGGCAGTTTGGGACAGACGTCTTTAATTGAGAAGGTTCAAGAGCAACGTCAGCGGTGCTTTGTGCAGCACTCTTCCCACCACTGTCCGTACTGGGTTCAGGGGAGATGGTAATGTGGCCTCTCGTGGACTAAAACACACGACTCAGCACACGGAAACCA
This sequence comes from Hyaena hyaena, assembly GCF_003009895.1. Classification (NCBI taxonomy): domain Eukaryota; kingdom Metazoa; phylum Chordata; class Mammalia; order Carnivora; family Hyaenidae; genus Hyaena; species Hyaena hyaena. The sequence goes on along the minus strand of NW_024080659.1, from coordinate 5,684,693 downwards.
GCTGATTTACTGCGTGGCTTCGTACAGTCCCGCTGTCCGGTGCCACAGGGCTTCCTAAGGGCGCCGTGGCAGGCTTCGTTCCCCACATTGATTAAATCAAAGTCGGTGGTCACGTGCTGATCAGAACTAGCGGCCCAAGGGCCTTGCTTCCGTACTTGGCAGATATCAGGTGCTCTGTAGACCCGGCGAGGGGGGGTGGGGAGAGGGACGATGAACAGCAAAGACTGTGACCCCGCAAGACCTGTCGTGGGTATCTGGTGCGGTCACTTTCCTTCAGATAAGAGTCCGAACCCTTCTGAAGATGAGCTTAACTAGAGACTCATTCTGGGTGTCAGTGGGAAATTTGACTCCTGTTTTGGGTTTCCATTGGCCAAATGCACCCTGGAGAGGTAAATTCCTGGTCCCGGCCCCCGCTCAGCTTCCATGTGGCTGGGGTTTATGCATCTGTGGATGCTGAGGCCGGGCCGAGACGTGGCCAGGTGACCCCAGCCTCTGTTTGTACTGAGGAGGTCATGGAACTTTGGTGTGTGGATTTAAGAAAGGGATTGTCCCTGGAGGGGGATTACCTGGAAATTACCTGATTCTGGCCTTCCCGGGTACGTGTAGGCAAGGTCACCATCTGGTGACCCCCCGGGGCCCTGCCCCTGCTAGTTTATCTTGAACATTCCCTGAGCTTGCAAGTCTTCAGTGGACGCCCAGGGAACTGCCCAAATCCCCCAGGCCTACCGTCTGAGGGCAGACACATTTCTTGCCTCCTCTCTCTCGGCTGGCTTTTGCCAAACGTAACTGATTCTTGGGACAAAAATCAAAACCTTCCAGATCTCTGTAGACTTAAAACGCTTCAAAGCCGTACTTTAGTTAATACTCCCGGCTAGGATTGCTCCTGACCGGGACTCAAAGGCAGCGTGGGCAGCTGTCTGTCCTACACAGGGGAAAAAAGCTAACCCTTGACAATCCCTTATGCTTTTTTTCCCCCCTCTTTTTAATGTTTATTTCTGAGAGAGAGAAAGAGCAGGGAAGGCGCAGAGAGAGAGGAAGACACAGAATCTGAAACAGGCTCCAGGCTCTGAGCTGTCAGCACAGAGCCCGACGCACGGCTCAAACCCACGAACCGTGAGATCATGACCTGAGCCAAAGTCAGACGCTTAACGGACTGAGCCCCCCAGACGCCCCTAGATCTTCCATTTTTAAGACTTGGACTTTTTTCTTCCCTCCCTCCCTCCACGGAGGCAGTCCTCTGTCTCTAATTTTTAAGATTCTGCCTCTTCGGCTTTACCTATGTGGCCTTAGAGGTGACAGGCTTTCAAACACGAATGCCACCTCATTTCCCACACCAAGGAGACATTTATAGGTCTGACCTTTGCCTTCCCTTCGTCCCCCCACCTTGTGGAAGAGGAGTAACGTGATGTGAGAGAAGCCCTCTGAACGCACGGAGTGTGAACTTTGCAGTCAGGCTCTCTCCAAGTTCAAATTCGGGCCCCGTGACCTTGGGAAGCCACTTCACCTCTGAATGCCTCAGTTTCTTTCTTTTTTTTTTTTTTTAATTTTTTTTAATGTTTTATTTATTTCTAGGAGACAGAGAGAGACAGCGTGAGCAGGGGAGGGTCAGAGAGAGAGGGAGTCACAGACTGAAACAGGCTCCAGGCTCTGAGCTGGCAGTCAGCACAGAGCCTGACGCGGGGCTCGAACCCACGAACCGCGAGATCATGACCTAAGCGAAAGTCGGACGCTTAACCGACTAAGCCACCCAGGCGCCCCGCCTCAGTTTCTTTCTATGCAAGATGGGGAAAGGATAGTAGGCACCCGCCTGAGAGTTGCTTTGAGCATGAAATAAAATGTTACATATGAGGCGTTTGGAGCAGTGCTCAGTGCATGGACAGCGTTAGCTGCTTTTAGCACACGGACTGGAGTTTTGAGCGACGTGCCCGTTTTTAAGACCGCGACACTGATGGGCGCGCTTCTCTGTAAGGCCCTCTGACTAACCCCTTCCTTTGCCACCTCACCAAGACCACATTCAATGCTTGTCTGACTCCACCTGCCCATGGCCACTGGGGCTAGTTCTGCAAGAGAAAAATACACTCAAGCCAGAATGGACCGAGGAAGGTTGAGGGAGCCCCTCTGCCCGTGACCGGGAGGCCTCTCTAGGGTGAAGCCCTGTGGCCATTTCTGCCCGAGTCCCCTGCTCCCTGTCACAGGGTTTGTTTCCCAAAGAACCCTGCAGCCAAGACGACCTTCATGTTCTTCCCTTCTTTCCTGCCCTGTCGACCCGGGCTGGGCAGTAAGACTTAGGGAGGTGACGATCCCCTCTTCATTTTTCTGTTCCTTCAGCCAACAGTCATCCAAGGAGGCTTTCAGCACTCCCTTCTCTGAAGCCCACATGGGCCCATCTCTCCAGATGCCTGGAAGACTCAAAAGCTGGGGACAAGGGACTGTATTCCTTGTTCGTTCCCCTTACTTCTACCAGAGAACCCCCACCCCCACCCCAAGCTTTGGTGTCTTGTTAGGAGGAGAAGACAATCTCATGGGGCAGATACTGTGGACTCGGGTGACCATGACCCAGGTGGGGCCCTCCCAATGTCTCCATCGCCTCCTGGCCTGATTCGCTGGCACAGAGAGCTTCGGCCTCACTCCCATCAGCCTGTTTTAGGCTCGGGTCCACGTCCTGAGTTGGTTCTCTGTGACGGTTAAGAAATATAAAGCTAATACTTAGCACCTCCCAGGACAGAGCGTCGTCATTGTCAAGGCTGCCGCTGGTTGGTTTCTTAGTAGCTGCTCTGTGATTTGTACCCACTGTTCTGCTTATGCTTGATGACCCTAAGGAGCAGGGGAGGGTCACAATTACTCCCATTTTACAGAGAATGAGCAGAGGACGGGACATGCCGAGTAAGTCATCCATGTCACACAGAAATGAGAAAATCTGGGACTCAGACCCGAAAGCCCTCCTCCCAAAGCTGGCCCCTGCGCCGGGTAACCAGATCACTAGGGAGCCTGGGTCTGAGGTTGCCAATGTTGGAAGATGCCCCTGGAAATAGAAGACATCCCCCAGGAGCCCTGGTCCTGAAGCACGGGCCCCACCCTGCCCTCCTCCTCCCTGAATTTGGGAAGATCTTTCTTGTTTTTAATGTTTATTTTTGAGAGAGAGAGCATGAGCAGGAGAGGGGCAGAGAGAGAGGCAGACACAGAATCTGAAACAGGCTCCAGGCCCTGAGCTGTCAGCACAGAGCCCGACGCGGGGCTCGAACCCACAAACCACGAGATCATGCCCTGAAGTCGGACGCTTAACTGACTGAGCCACCCAGGCGCCCCTGGAAAGATTTTTCTAAGTGAAAGAACACAGGCTAAAGAAGATGGGGTGAGGTGGACAGACAGATGTCCCCAGGGCTCTTCCTATTGATCATGGTGGCACACGTCTGCCTGCGTGCCTCCCTCACCTACCGCTGCAGCTCAGTGTATCGTTTCCCTTCCTCCGCTGATACTAAGCATTTTGCTCTTTTCATCCTGATAATTTCTGAAGCCCAGCGTGTGATACTCCCTTGCAGTCCCCTTCAAACATCAGGGGATGCAGCTTGAGTTTTGAGCACCCTCCATGAGTGATCCTGGGTCTCCTGGAGAAGGTGCTGCTTTATTGGGGGGCAGCAGGGGTCCTCAGACCCAAGATGACTCGAAAGCTAGTAGGTGCTGGAAAGAGACGCAGCCATCCAGCCCCCTGGTCCCCCAGGTGCCTTCCACAGGAGACGAGAAGTAGCACCAATGACCCCGGACTTGGAAAGACCTCTGGGGATCGTACCGAGGAATGAGGGTCAGGAAGCCATCCCCATCCCAGTGTGTGCTCAGCTTTGACTGACACTCAGTGCAGCCTCCATCCCGAGGCACGTTTTCCTTCAAGGACCCGAATCCCACCGGCTCCTACCAGTCTTGGAACTTGAACCTTTTGTCTGTTTAATCTTGGTGCTGGTCTTGAAAGTAAAAAGCCCCGTTGGGGTGGCCAGAATCCACTGTAGCAGCTCTGTGCTTCTGACCGGGGTGGGTCAGCTAAACACAAGATCACCCCCACACCCACGCTGCGCGGATGCGCGGCAGACACGGATGCGGGAAGGTTTTCTCGTCGCACAAATGTTTATGTCTCCCCGCATACTGGAAATATCAGGTCTTGGCTTAGTCGGTGAAGGTCTTGACTTCATACCACAGTACCTGTTACCTCCTAGACCAGCGGAAAGAAGTTATAGCCTTCCAAAACTTTTTTCTTTTTAATGTTTGTTTCTTTTGGGAGGGAGGGAAAGACCGCGTGCGTGGGGGAGAGGCAGAGAGAGAGGAAGAGAGAATCCCAAGCAGATGCCTCGCTGTCAACGCAGAGCCCAGCATGGGGCTCGATCTCATGAACCGTGAGATCATGGCCTGAGCCAAAATCAAGAGTCAGACGCTTAACGGACTGAACCACCCGGGCACCCCAGAATGAATAGCCTTCTAAATCAAGGAACTTGGAAGCCAGCAGATGGCTGTTTCCACCGATTTTTTCTTCTCCCTTAAGACACCCTCTCCCCCCAACCCTTACCCTACCCATGCCAGTATCGGCCCTCAGGCTTCTCTCTGTATTCACCTTGAGCTTGGTAGGATACAGCCTTCACCCAAATAGAAGAGTCACTTGAACTAGAAAAGCCGACTGAATTGGAAGAATTTCACGGCACCCTAAGAGCCTCACTCAGACCCTGACCCTGAGAGACAACCTGTGTGTCCGAAGGAAGGCATAGTTTTTTTGACACTAATATCTGTATGTTTCTGTCCCTGCAGCCTTAGGAAAATCCAAAGGTACGGTATCCTCGGTTAGCCACGAGGCCACGTTCAGTCTCTGAAAGCAAAGCAAGCCATGCCTTAGTGAGCTCTGCGGGAGGGTGAATGTGCCCTGTTTGGTTGCTTGGCCGGCTTTCATGGAAGCTGTGTCTCGGTTCTTAAAACTGAACCGGAACCCGGAGTGACCGATAGGCATGATCGGCCCCTTCCCTGCGGCACGGACGCGCGCCGGGGGCCGGGCCAGGGTCCTGGGGCCGGTGCTCTAGCCCCCAGGTGACAGACGGAAGGACGGGTGTTTAGATGTGTCCTGCTGGTCAGTGCCATGTTCTAGTGCCACGCTGCTCCCTGCCCTTCCCGCCTCCATCTCCCACGTGTTGGGGGGCGGGCGGGAAGCGAGTGTCCCCAGAGAGGCTGCATTCTGCTCTGGGGAGGGGGCAGCTTTGGATCCCACGCGCAGATCTAAGGCCGGCTGGCTTTGGCCGAGGGTTGAAGCCGAGCCGCCAGCCGCTCCGGGGCGCTGCTGCGCGGCTTCGGGGTGGGGGGTCCCCCCGAGCCTCCGGCGGGGCGGGGCGGCCTGGCCTCGCTTCCCGGGGCGGCGGAGGGGGCGCCCAGGAGGGTTGCTAAGGCTTGGCTGCTGCTCTCCCGGCGGACGTGCTTGAATGTGTCCGCCGCGCGGGGGAGGGAGCCTCGCCCCGGTCGCGTGTGGCTAAGCGGCTGTCTTTGTGTCCCTCGCCAGCATGGGCGTGAGGGTCATGGACACGTCCTGGGTGGCTCGTCGAGGCTCGTCGGCCGGCCGGAAGGCGTCCTGCGCCCCGCCCACCATGCAGCCCCCCGCGCCGCCGCCCGCCGAGCTGGCTGCTGCGCCTCTGCCTTCGCCGCTCCCGGAGCAGCCCCCGGACGGCCCCGCGGTGGCGGCCGCCCCCTCGCTTCCGCCGTCGGGCTTGGGGCTCCAGCCCGGCCCCGAGCGCATCAGGTAAGCGGGGGGCCAGGCTGGCTGCGCGCGCGCGGGGCGGGGTCGCTGCACCCACTCCCGCACCAGGTAAGCGGGGGGCCAGGCTGGCTGCGCGCGCGCGGGGCGGGGTCGCTGCACCCACTCCCGCACCAGGTAAGCGGGGGGGGGGGGGGGGCAGGCTGGCTGCACGCATGCGCGTGCGGGGCGGGGCCGCTGCATCCACTCTGGGGGCCTCCGGACGCCGTCGCCACCCCCACACACACCCCACCCCCGCGCCTGAGCCTTCGTGTTTGGCTTCACGCGTCACGCCGGCACCTGGTGATTCCCAGCTCCCCGGATTTTCAGACCGAGCCCAGACCTCCCCAGAATAGCACTCCGCACACACCCCCCTCCCTTCCCCAGCAGACGTCTAAGGTGGCAACTCGCAAAATCCGGGAGAGATGGAAGCTTCCAGCTCTCGTGCCCGCTTCCTGTGCTGTAAATACTTGCCGATTGTGAAATGCAGTTTCGGCATGGCGCCCTCCCTCTCCTCCATGCGGGTTTCAGCGCGGAGTCACCTGGGCGCAGATCAGGGAAGGGGGAGGGGAGGTCAGGTGGCCACGCCGGGCCTGGTGACCTGGGCGGCGGGCCCGGGCTGTGTCTCCGCTGGTTCTGGGGAGGAGGAAGGCACACACGCTCCGGGCATCGTCGGTGCAGTGAACGTTTATGGAGGAGTGTGTCCATCCGGAGAGGAAACGGGTGATGGGTGCCCTGAAATCAATTTGGTCCCAGGGTGCAGTTGTGTGCTAATTATACCAGGCCACAGGGGACAGAGACTGGCCCTTCCTTGAAAGGTGTATCCTAGAAGTAGGAATGGCCCAAGACTGCTTTGCTCTGTGTGTGTGTGTGTGTGTGTGTGTGTGTGTGTGTGTGTGTAATGTTTTTATTTATATTTGAGAGAAAGAGAGTGCAAGCCAGGGAGGGGCAGAGAGAAAGAGAGGAAGACACAGAATCCGAAGCAGGCTCCAGGCTCTGAGCTGTCAGCACAGAGCTGGATGCGGGGCTTGAACTCCCAAAGGGTGAGATCATGACCTGAGCCAAAGTTGGATGCTCAACCAGCTGAGCCCCCCAGGCGCCCCTTTGCTGGGTGTTTCTATGTGTTACAAGTGGGAAAAATCAGATGCCTCTGCATCGCTAGGGGACACCGCGTTCCCCGTGGCTGCTTTTGGAAAACTTTTGGAGGCTTAAGGTAGCCCAACCTTTATTTTAAATTTATTTGTTTTGAGAGATGGAGAGAACAGAGAGCAACCAGGCCAGGGGAGAGGAAGAGAGAATCCCAAGCAGGCTCTGCACCATCTGCATGGAGCCCGATGTGGGGCTTGAACCCTTGAACCATGAAATCGTGACACAAGCTGAAACCAAGAGTCGGGCACTTAACCGACTGAGCCACCCAGGTGGCTCTGGGAAGCCCAGCCTTTTAACCTAGTCTTTATAAACACACACAACACACACACACAACACACACACACACTCCCAGGCTTACGCTGGATGCACTCCGGTGGGTGTTGAGGGCTCCAGCTCAGGGCCACAGGACGCCGGCCTCAGCTCGAGTACTCGCCAGGCTTCGGCTCCACACAGGAGGCGCAGGGGCAGGAGAGGGAGAGCAAACTCAGCAGAGAAGCCCGTGGCCCTCGCGTGGGCCAGGAGGAGACGAACAGAGGCAGGAGATTTGTGGGAAGGAAGGGGCCCCTTTCTGCACACTCGCTGGCCTCATCCCGATTCCCCATCTCATTCCCAACCCCCCGGGCTACACGCCGTTCGGCACATAGATAAGATTTCTAGGAAATGCCCCTCAAAGATGGATTTCCCCCGCCTCTGGAGGTGTTCCCGGAAGGTTCCAGATGGGTGGACTTGAGATCCGCTCACGGGCAGGGAACATCATACCGCCCCTTTTCCTGGGGTAACCGGCTGTGGCTTTCCTTTGGGTATTAATGTTCTGATTTGTCTCTTCCTTATCTCTTTCTCTCCCCGATGTGGATTCTTCCCGGTGCAGATGGGTGTTCCATTGGGTTGTTTGTTTGTGGGTTTTGTTTGTTTTTCTGTTTTCTGGACCCTTGTACCCAGATGACGTTCCCTCCAGTTGCCTGATTCCTGTTATGCGCTCCCTTCCCAAGATGGCAGCCCCTCCTCCCACCGTCCACCCCCCGCCCCCCGCAGGCCTGGCGGCTCTCTCCAGCCAGGCTCAGCCTCCACCTCCCGCTCATCTGCTTGGCATTGACTCTGACCCCAGACTCTGCTTCTTACCCCCTTTGCACCCCAGCTCACCGAGTCCCGTGTCCCCAGAGCTAACCTGTCCTTGAGCGTGCCCTTCACCGGGCCTCCTCTGTCTAGCGCTCCTAGTAACCACCTTGCACCCCACCTCTCCCCGCTGGGTCAGCCGCACCTGTGCTGGAGAGAGGCCAGCAACGCTAGCAAGTAGGTACATAGTCGTTTCTGTGGTGGGGGGAGTGCATCGGGTGGGCAGACAACGAAGCCTGAGCTGCTCAGTCCCCAGATCCCATGGGTCTTGCCAGTGTAAAAATGATGAAGAGCGTAGCATCTCACCAGAAGCAGGTTTTTTGTTCGCTGCTTCTGTGTTTTCTTTTACTGTTGTAACTGCATCTCGGTGGCGGTAGAGGTGGAAGGAAGGCTGGATGGATCCTTGGCCTGAATTCCCCGGGCGCCTGGGGACCTTGGGTCTGAGGAAGAGGAAGAGACAGGTTCTTGCCTCACCAGAGTGAGCCAAGGCCTCTCGGGGGGTTCACTGTGTTTTTTTTTTTTTTTCCCTAATGTTTTATTTATTTATGAGAGAGAGAGAGAGAGAGAGAGCATGAGCAGGGGAGGGGCAGAGAGAGAGGGAGACACAGCATCTGAAGCAGGCTCCAGGCTCTGAACTGTCAGCACAGACCCCGACATGGGGCTTGAACCCACGAACTGTGAGATCATGACCTGAGCTGAAGTCAGATGCTCAACCGACTGAGCCACCCAGGTGCCCCTCACTGTATTTTTTGTCAACAGCACAGAGAAAGGCGCTACCCTTCCAGTCCCTCGGGACGGAATGGCTTTTCTGGGGGGGTGGAGAGGATGCTAACCCGGGTGTGGTTTGAAACTCACCCTGAGAAGGGGGAGGGTTTACCGTGGCCTTGAACGCCGTGTCCCCTTCACTCCTTCTCATGGGGAAAACCAGTTGTAGTTTGACGTTTGCTGTTCCATCCCTGGCCCCTGCCTCCCAGCCGCTCTCCCCGCACCCCAGGGGGAAGGGGTGCCGTATCTGTAGCTCATACTTGGGGCCTCTAGATAGATTTAGGCTCCATCTCGTCATGGGGGAGAAGTGGCCAGTGTGAAGGATTGAGGTTCCCATCCCCACGCCCTAACCCGAGGGCATCGGAGTCCAGGTGGTTCCCTATAAGGCTAGCAGGTAGCTTCAGCCCCGGTTTGCGGGGGGCCTCCTATGACGTCATGTGGGGAAACCCAGCAGAGGGGACGTCTGGAGATCAACTAGGAATGTCTGCCTTGAAGGACGCAGAGGGGGATGGTGTGGAGTGACGAGTCGGCCACGCATCTGCTGTCCCTGTTCTGTGGTGTGGAGTTAGGGGGTCTTTTAACATGCACTTTATGCTTAGGACAATGCCTGGCGAAAGCCAGCAGTGAAGGATGAAGCCCCTTTGGGACATGGTGACCCAGGGTGTCCCTTTGTCAATTCAAGGGACACCAGAACCCTCACCGCCATGAGCCTTACGCCTCCTAAGCCTGGGAGCTGGGACCGTGTTGATTAACCCTCCCAGCTGCAGGGACTCACTCATCCCGGGGCGTGGAGGTGGGGGGGTTCCGGAAACCCTGCTTGGCTCAGGTCTCTGGTGGCGGTCAAGGAAATCAGCGGAGCGCCATGGCCACAAGGCGCAGCAGGGAGCCCCCATGTCACACAGGGGCCCCAGGAAGTCCTCTTGGACCCGCTGTGCCGTGGACACAGAATCACCAAGGGCACCTAGGCGTTCCCGTTTCAGGGCATCCAAGAATCCCCGTGTCGATCACAGGATAGAGCGGGGGGGGGGGGGGGGGGGGGGGGGGGGGGGGCTGCTAGTGGAAGAGGGCAGAGGCGGGCAGAGGGGGTGGGCCGTGGGCGCCATGGATGTGGAGATGGGAGCAGAACTCGGTCCCCCAAGCCCACAAAGGGCCAGTCGCCTCCAGGAGTGCGTCTGAAGGCATTCATTACAAAGGGCGCGGGGCAGACCCGAGCGGGCCCGGAGGAGAGCGTAGGACCCGGACCCACAGGCAGACGCTGCACTTGCCCAAGTTCAAAGGCTTTCTACTCCCATGTGCTTCTCTTCCAGCGCTTCAAAAACCAAGGAGCTTTCTCCGGGATCTGGGCAGAAAGGAAGTCCCGGCTCTGGCCAGGGGACACCGTGCACGGGGACCCAGCCGGGGCCCCCCCTGAGTGCCAGCCCCAGCCAGCCGCCCCCAGACCAGAGCCCTCACACTCTTCGGAAAGGTACGTCTCCGCCAGTCTCCACGTGGGTCTCAGGCCTGGGGCGGCTGCGCCACCGCCTGGAGGCGTGTGTCCCTCGGTGAGCATGGATATGGGGACACCGCGGGGACTTGGCGAGCCGTCCCTGGGCTGGGCGCGAGAGCTCTAGGAAGTTAAGCAGCCTTGGGGGCAGGGCACGTCATCTTCATTCCTTCCTGGACTCATTTGAATAGCGGGCTCATTAGGGGTGTGAGTACCTAGGACATGGGTTCTCATACACTAAGGCCTCCGCAGACGCCACCGCCCAGGACAGCACGCGTCTTCACGGACCCTGCTGGGCCCTGCCATCGTCACTCTAGAGGCGATGTCAGGCTTCAGCAGGGGCCCAGAGCCACTGGGGCGCACTGCCTACCCCCGGGGTTGTTTCTGGAAAGCGACACAGAGGAGGGAGTCGGGACTGTTCCACGGGAGTCCTGACCATCCAGGTCTCTGTCTGGGAAGGCTGAGAATCTCTGCACTCACCCGTGAGCCGCCCAACCCAGAATCTTCCATGGAGCGCACTGTAAAAGGCCCAGTTATTCTCTCTGACGTGACTTTCAGAAGCTGCTGTGTGGGGACATTTTATAAAAGGGGGGGGGCAGCTCATCCTGGTTTTTTTTCCTTTCATTTCTTTGAAGTTTTTTTTTTTTTTAAAGCGAGTGAGCGGGGGAGGGGCAGAGAGAGAGAGGGGAACAGAGAATCCCAAGCAGGCCCTGTGTTGCCAGCGCAGAGCCCGACGTGGGGCTTTGAACTCCCAAACCGTGAGATCATGACCTGAGCCGAAACCGAGAGGCAGACGCTCAGCCGACTGAGCCGCCCTGGCGCCCCTGCTTGTTTCCGCCTTATGTTACCTCTTAGCAAAGTCTCAACCTCGTTCAAAATGCCAGGTGGTTGAATTTGCGCTCCGTTCAGGCCTTTCTGGTTTGAGGTATGGCTCTGGGTGCAGGATTTGTGGAAGAGAGGGGAAAGGTTCACCCCAGCTACAGCAGGACCCTTCCGGGCTCCCTGGCCGCAGGCCGCGGTGGCTGTCGCACACCCTCGTATCTGGGTGTCCCCCAGTCAGGCCTTAGCCCTCCCACAAATAGGCTTTGAGCCCCTGCCACGTGCAGAGCTCTGTGCTGGGCGCCGGGCCAAGGGGGTAACAGAGTAACGGGCGTAGTGTCTCCAGAGAGGCAGACGTGGACCCCTCGGGACCGTGGGGAGATGTGGGGACTCCCTTCCAGGCCCAGGAGTCGGGGCACACGTGGTCCGGAACGCTGCTTTGGCCACCTCTGTTTGCAGAGGCTTTAAGCCTCCCTCCAGCCCCGAGAGGCGGGACGATGCCTACGCCATTGTGTCGCATGGGGTCAGGCCTCCCGTTCCAGGCCAGTTGGTTTTGGCGGGATGTGGGGCCAGGGCAGGGAATGCAGCCCAGAGTGGCTCGGGTCCCTTTTCCCAAGTGACACTCGGCTGCTGAATCCTCCTTTGAGAGTTACAGCTTTCTTCTCCACCCACCACCATTGCCCACTTTGTGTGTGTGTATGTGTGTGTGTGTGTGCGCACACTCGCGCGCTTTAGGGATTTTTTGTTGTTGTTTGTTGTTGTTGTTGTGTTTAGAGTGAGAGAGAAAGAGCAAGCAAGGGAGAGAGGCAGAGAGAGAGAGAAGGAGAGACTCCGAAGCAGGCTGCATGCTCAGTGCAGAGCCCGATGCTGGGCTCAATCCCACGACCCTGGGATCGGGACTTGAGCCCAAATCAAGAGTCAGATGCTCAACTGACTGAGCCCCCCAGGCAACCCAGGCCTTTCTCTTTTATGGCTTGAATATATGTTTTGCCTGTTTTCCTTTTTTTTATAAGGAGCTTTTTGTTTAATGTTTATTTATTTTGAGAGAGAGAGAGCAAGTGCGCAGTAGTGGTGGGGGGGGCAGAGAGAGAGAGAGAGAGAGAGAATCCCAAGCAGGCTCTGAGCTGTCAGCCCAGAGCCCAGCGCAGGGCTCAGCCCCGTGAATCGTGAGATCATGACCTGAGCCGAAAGCAAGAGTCAGATGCTCGACCCACTGAGCGCCCCCAGGCGCCCCAAGCTTTTTTGTGTGTTTTTAAGCCCCTTTAATCTTTACACACCATGCCTCCAGCTTTATGTCCTGGCCCAGCCCCGTCGCCACCAAGGAGTGGTACACGTCATCACAGACATGGTGCTGTGCCCCCGTCCCACCCCCTCCAGCTCGTGTTCGAGCCTCTGCGCCCAAGGTCTCCGCTTGCTGCCCACTCATTCCAGCATCAGCCACTCAGCCGTTCTGGGTCCCAGCAGCAGGTGCTGGCAAAGCCCCAGCACCCCCCTGTCCTGGCTGGGGGTACCCGGCTGAGAAGCGGTTTCATTGCGGGTCCTGACTCTCTGCCGCTTTCTGTGCGAGAGGCTGATTACACTGCGAGCCTGTGCAGGAGAGACGGCCCTTCCCGTCGTGTGGAAGAGGTTTCGATGAACCGCGGAGGGCACGCAGCGGCTAAGACGCGGTAGGGACTTGAACCCAGGTTGGTGGGATCGCATCCTTGTCCACTACGCACACAGAGCACTTCGGAATAGATGTTCCGTGGTGGGGGAGGGAGGAGAGTCCCCGGTGCCTCCTTGAGCACCTAGAAGTTTCTTCTGGAACCAGCGTAGCCCACGGCAGCCCTCGCTTAATTCTGACGCGTTAGTGATCGCTTTCTCCACAAACGTGTGCACGTCGGCGCGGGCTTCCAAGTGTTGGACTTCGTCCCTCTTACCGCTTCATCTTTACTCTGTGCCATCCCGTAGCAAGGTCAAGCAAATAAAAAGGGTGATGAAGGCAGCGCGGAGGGGGGTTGGGGCAGAGATGTGCCTAAGGAGCACGCGGTGTGTCTGCAAAGTCTCCGCCCAGAGGGTACAGTTCTCGAGAGAAAGCCACCAGTAGACAGGATTCGGAGCAACGATGGGGAAGGACAGGGAAGGCGAGAGAGACGCTGTGCTTCTGTGGCTGGAGGACCGGGGGCATCAGTCGCTCTGCCAGGAGCCAGGGGGCAGGTTCGGCCAAAAGTCCCATGAGACACTCGCTCGTGGCCCCCTGCCCGGCCCCAGTGTCCCCAAGTGAACTCTGAGCGTCCTCCTCGGACCCCGCGTCATGGACTCCCCACCTGTCCTCAGCACACTTTCGATGCCTTCTAGCACTCGGAAGCCACCAGGGGACGTGGGGCCGCCGGCCGCGTGTGGGCAGCGTGCCCTCCGCCTTGGCCAGGGCTGCATGCACATCCCGGCGGGGGTCCGGGAAGAGGCGGAGAAGGGAGCGAGCAGATGGACAGGCACGAAACCTTGCAGTGGGTGGCTTTCTAAAGCTGTGCTGGCTGCTCGCGGGGGCGGGGAGGGCGGGGTGGGGGGAGCGTGGGTGAGGGGGTGGCGAGGGCGTGCTGTCAACAGGCACATTTGACAACCGAGTGTGTGTGTATGTTCTCGCGTTTTCTCTTTCAGTTTCCAAGAAGCTGGCACCCATCCCGCCCAAGGTCCCCTTCGGCCAGCCGGCGGCCGTGACTGACCTCTCTGCCTGCCAGCCGTCCCCGCTCAGCCTGTCGCCCACGCCCCCGAGCACCCCTTCACCCTACGGACTGAGTTACCCTCAGGGGTACTCCCTGGCCTCGGGCCAGCTCTCCCCGGCCGCCGCAGCGCCCCCCCTGACCTCTCCCGCCGGCTTCGCGACCGCCGCGGCCAAATCGCGGCCCACTCCCAAGCCCCGACAGAGACCCACGCTGCCGCCCCCCCAGCCTCCGACGGTCAGCCTGCCGGGCCCGAGTCCACAGTCCACGGAACACCCCGTGCTCGACGGCATGGCCCCCGGGGAGAGCATGTCCACAGGTAACCAAGCCGCGGCGCCCGCGCGTTTCCTCTCGCACCTCGGCCGGCTGCGCCCTGTGCAGGGGTCACTAGTGCCACTGTCTTTGACAAGCTGTGCAGGGCCTGGGGAGCTCCCGCCACGAGCTCAGTGGATCCAGATTGTCCCGCAGATGCGCTTCCTAGGAGATTGCTCCCCACAGAACGCCTGCCCGTGTGGGGTTCTGATTCTGTCTGAATCTGGGGGGCTGGGGCTGAGCCCCGAGTCCTTTGTGGACGGGGCTTCAGGACAGGGCGGGAGCCCGACTGGGATCCAGACCGGCTGGTGCAGGCACAGGTGAGTTTATCGGCCGCTTTCCTTGGGTGGAGCCCAGGTACGCGCGTAGGTGCAGCCCCTGACCTTGAGAACAGAGGCCAAGAGCTAAACACGTTTTTTTCCCTACTAGTAAAATAAGCCTTGTTAGAAAACCGTATTTCCAGCACTATTTAGGGAAGGGTCAGTTTTAGGAAAGACGCTTATCTCTGCCATCCCCGGTCCTTGGAGGCTCTTGTTGGCCAAGCCTATGACCTCTCAATTCAGTTTTGTTTAAGTTTAAAAATTAGAGATGGAGCTATCTCCCCCCCCCCCCCCCAAGATGTAAAAGGGAGAAATCACAAACACATTTAGCAAAAACCATTTGGTGAGTTTTTGAAATGTCTCCCCAGAGACTCTGCCCACGTGGCGTTAGAGACTCGGGCTATTTGCAGTGGCGCTGAAGTCCTTAGAGCCTCCCCCCTCCCCCCTCCCCCATTCAGGGAGGCTGTGTCTGGGCCTAGAACTGGCCCACATGTCGGCCCTGCATGTCACCAGGTGGCACAAAGCCCGGGCGTTATCTGTTCTGTGTGGTCCCAAGTAGCAGGAGGTGAGGCAGCTTGGGGTGTGCGTGCACACACCCCAGACTCATGCATACACACACATGTGTGCACACACACGCCCCACATCCCCACGCACTTTACACCAATCCCAGATTCCTGCACGCAGGTACATACCGCCCACACAGGTACACATACCGTGTGCATGCACTGCAGCCCGCGCACACGCACACATCTGCACACATCCGTGCTTCAGGGGACAGCGGGGTCTTATAGGTCCTAGGTCCCCTGTGATTTCTGACGGGGTGGTACTTAGACCCCTAGGTCTCCCCGCCCCTCCCAGAGAGTGAGTTTTTTTTCCGCCTCCCTCGAGTGGGTGAGTGAGCCTGGGGGTCCAGCCCCCTCGGGCTTGTCTAGTCCGAGCGCCTGGGACGGCCCAGGAGGTTGACATACTGGGGGGAGCAGCCTCTGGTGGCCCGGCTTCTGTTTCGGAAGGTGACTGACGTTGAAGGTACAGCGGCTGCCGTCCACCCCGAGGCCCATACAAAATTAAGGAAAGTCCTCCTCCCAAACCCGCTGTGAGCGCCCCCCACCGCTGGTAGCTGACGGTGGTGATGCTTCGACAGGGGGAGGGGCCCAGGTGACCCCAGGAGCTCAAGGTCACCCTGAGTCAGCCCGAGGGGCCCTCCTCCCGTCCCCTGGTCCCCCAGGAAAGTGCGGGAAGCAAGGCAAGGAGCTTAGGCTGTCACTGGACAGAGACGGAGAGGTGGTGACACCCTCGGTGGATACACTGGGGGCCCAACGTGGGCGCTGGAAGGCTCGGGGGGCCTGCGCCCCCCCTCCCGCTGGGCGGGTCCGGAGCTGCTGACCTTGCGTGCGCCCCCCCCCCCCCCGCGCCGTGGCGTGTCCGTGTTCTCTGGCAGCACGCTGTCGTTGTGTCCGTCCGCACGGGTCTCCTCTGTGACACTCCGGTGCGGCGCGACCGATGTCCTGCTCGGCGTCGTCTCCGTGTCCCGTTCGTGTCTCATCGTGTTTCTTCCTCTCTCCGAATCCTGTCGCTGTGTTGCTGCAGCCGTGTGACGCGAGGGCCGCGGTTGCGGACGCGCGCGGGGGAGCTCCGGGTAAGCGCCCCGGCGCCCGCCGGGCTCTGCATGCGGCCCCGCCCCGCCCGCATGGGGGCCCGGCCGCCTTCCCGCCCGGGGGCCGCCTGCCCGCCCGGGGACCCGCGCGCCGCTCTGGCCTCCGGGGACCGCCGGCTTCGCGCTGGGCGACGGGGCGCGCGCAGGCTTGGCCGCCCCCACTTCTGTCTCTGCCGCACCCGGGCGCCCCCTCCCTCCGGAGGCCGCGGCCCGGAAGGGTCCCGCCCGGCACTGTGGCCGTGAGGTCCCACCGGTGACCCCCACTTTCCGGAGCGGGCTCTAACTTGTCCCCTGGGCTGACAGCCGGCAAGGCCCGAGGCGCCCACGGGCAGTGGGGTTCAGCCGAGGCTCGTACCCCGGCGTAGGCGGCCGGCCCTCTGCCTCGCAGGGTTTGGGGGGCACGGCCCCCGGCCCCTGCCGCGTCTCCTCTGCCCACACGGAGGAGATGCTCGCGATCAAAAGTGAGGAGAAGGGGCGCCCCCGCCCCCCTTCCCGCCCTCCATGGAAACTGCCAGGCCCTGGGTCCTGTGGAGACTGGGGGCAGGCGGTCCCCCTCCCGGCAGTCGGCGGGGCGCCTCTCCCGCCATCCTGCTCCGGGGCCAGGCGCCCCCAGGGAACAGCCGGGGTGGCAGCCGGCCTGTGGCTCCAAGGTCACACTCACAAGGTGACAGACGGGATTTCGAGTCCGTCCGAAGGCCCCGTCTCAGGGGGACGAGGACACGCTGGAAGGACGTTTTGAGGACCGTTTGGGGGGGGCGGGGTGACAGGAGGACGTTTGTCCCAGAGATTCTGTGTGTATGTCCGGATGTCTGTCTGTCCTTGGGCTGAATGTTGGTTTTAAAAAATACCCTAAAGGCGCCCCCTGCTCCCACCCATCCCCTCCTGGGAACACCTCCCCTGCCCCCAGGCAAGGCTATGTGGGGCCAGAAGGGGAGCCAGCTAAGGGGGGCGGGGAGCACACCGGGGGCGGACGACCCGCCTGGCCTTGGCGGCTCGCAGAGGCCCCGAGTGGTGGGTGCTGAGCCCCGTTACCTGGGGCCCAGCCTTCCCGCCCCTCTCCGGAAGGAATGGCCTTCAGTGCCTGCAGGAGGGGCCTCCCCCGGGGCCGACAGGGGGTCTGTCCCCGCGGCCTGAGGTCCCTGAGCCCCGCCCCGAAAGCAGCCTCCCCTCTGAGAACGGGGAGAACGGAGCCTGGGGGCGCGCGGGGGGCTGCGCTGGGCTGCGCGGGGCTCCTCGGTGAACCTCCGCGCGAGGGAGCAGAGCACCCCCTGCGGTGGGTGGGGTGCCCCCGCCGGCCCCTCAGCCGCCCCTCTCTCCGCCACCTTGCAGATCTCGTCCACTTTGACATCCCCTCCATCCACGTGGAGCTCGGGCCGCCGCTGCGCCTGAGCCCCCTGGAGCACGCGCGGCGACACTCGGTGACAGAGAAGAGGGACTCGGAGGAGGAGTCGGAGAGCACCGCCCTCTGACCCGCGCAGGCCCCGCCCACCCCGGAGCGCCCCCGGGGCTCGCGGCTGTGCGGCCCCCGCCCGCGCGAGGCTGAGGCTGGAGTCGTGCTGCACGGTCCCCTCTGGCCTGCGCGGGCCGTGTTGGTGCGAGTTCGTTTGTTCCCTGGGGCGGTGCCTTTGGCCTTTCGTTTGATCTCTGCCTTTTTGACTTTGTGCCTATTTTGACCCACTCTCAGCCTCCACACCCAGGGGCACCCCCTCCACCGTGCGGTTGTGCGTCAGAAAGGTCGTTTGCGGCTGGGGGTGGGGGGGGGGGCCGGTTCCACCTGCGGTTGCCCCCAGGCTCTGACAGCTGGAGGGGGGGGTGTCTCCCCACCGTCAGCCCAGTGACTGCTGGGGGGCAGAGACGGCCCGTGTACAATCTCCGTGGCTGCCCCTGCCACGTGGGCTCCAAAGTCAATGGCTTAAAACAAAATTTGCTTCCCTTCCTGAGGGTTTTGTTTCTCCCAACCGTGTGACCGAAGGCTCCCGTCACTACCTTCTCGTTTTCTACTGAGGACTTTCAAAGCTGATCTTCAGGGCGCCTCCAGTCCCCCAGAAACCTCCGCGGCCGGGCATCTCAGTGCCACACTGGGCCCCGATGCCGGCCTCCCCTTCCCGGAGGCCCCAGGGACCAGCAATAATCCCGCTCACGGCAGCAGCAGCGTGGAGGGAGGGAAGGCGGCCCTCGGTGACGCGGGGTCGGGGGCACCGGGGAGCCCAGCGCCACGTGGGGATCCAGGCAGAGAGGCTTCGGGTCATGCATGCCAACTCAAACGTTCCAATTTTATCCTTTTAAAATAGATGCGGTCTACCTATACAGGCTATAATATTTGTACATATGAAATCTATATTTGTTTAATTTGAGCCGAACTAACCCCGTGTACAGATGTACACTGAGAAATTTAAAAGCTTCGTTATTTTTCCCGACACGTGTAAAGTAACCTTCCCCGAGGGTGGGATTTTGCCACCTTTTGATGTTCACAGCCTCGCTCGCTCCTGGCACGGACGGACGGTTCAGGACCCGACTTGTTAACGGAGCCCAGGGGTTGAAAGTTACCTTTAAATACATGTACAAATAGTTGTCCAAAGTAATGTTATTAAAATAGATTTATTATCCCTGAGCGTGGCCTATCTTCTTGTTCTGACCAGGGACTTGCTGGGCCCACTCCTCCCGCAGGAGACCAGAGCCCGGGGCTCGCTCGGCCACACCCTCGGTCTCGCTTTCGAACCTACGCCCTCCTGCGAGGGAAGGGCGCACACGCCAGGCTCATCGCTGAAACTCCCTTGGTGTCCGGAGCTCGGACCTCAGCGTTGCGAAATCCCAGGAGGAGGGGCCGCCTCAGGCTCCGGGGGTCCCGGCCTCCCCCGAACTGCGTCTTCCGAGCCCGCACGGCTGGACTTCGGTCACAATCCAGGCCGCGGTGGGGTGGCCGCAGGACGGCGCAAAGCACTCCGGTGCCACGCGGCGCCCTTACTGCCTTCTGTCCTTCGACACGGGGTCCCTGGAGTCCCGGGTCCTCGGACAGTCCCGTCCAGCCGTGGGCACGCGGTTTTCCATGTGACTTCCTTGGGTGTCGGTCTGCCCCTAATTCCTATCTGTCCGTCCGGCAGTTCCCGTTCCAGGGCTGGGCCCTCAGCTCCCGCCAGGCCCCGGGGCGGGGGGCAGACGCGGGGCTACCACGCAGAGGACGGCAGCCCCCCGCGTCCGGGGTCCCTCCGGGCCTTCACTGGGCCCTGACCTTCTTGCTCTGCGGGCCCTGGGGCTGCTCTGCGAGGGCCCGTTTCTGCTGGGGCGCCCCGTCCTCGGGGCCAGCCGCCCGTTCCTGGGACAGGAGGGCCGCCCGCGCCAGCCGCGCCTCCCGCTTCTCCCTGCGCTCCTCCATCTCCTCGATGTCGCCGGCAAACAGGGCCTTGAGGGGGGCGATCAGCTTGGGGACCGTGGGGAAGTCCTCAAAGCAGACCTGGAAGGCGAGCGGAAAACCAGGCCGGGCGTCAGGGGCAGGTCCCCCGCCGTCCTGTCGGCCAAGGGCAGGGGGAGAAAGGCCAAGGCCCTGGGGGAGGAAGCCTCTGGAGAAGGGGGCGCAGCCTCCCCGCTGCTGGCTGAGGAGCCACACTGCACGGGCCTAACGAGACGAGACCATCCTCACCCGGGCGGGGGGCGGGACAGAGAGGAGAAAAGACCGACTCCCCAGCAGGTGCTAGGCCTGACCCCTCAGTAACTCCGGACGTGGCAGTCTGGCCCGAGGGTTCCACGGAAGGTCGGCCTTGCCCTCCAGCCACTGGTGGCCCTGGCGGGGGCATGGACAGAACCCCCTACCCTGGGCCCTGAGTCCCCCACGCAAGGAGCGCCAGCCCGCACGGCACAGACCTTCATGTGGTCAAAGGCGATCCCCACTTTGTCGCTGAAGTCGGGGCTGAAGAGGGGGACCTTGGCGTAGCGCTGGCTGAAGTGGTTGAGCATGGTGAAGCCCGCGTTCATCCGCACGCCCACGCCGATGGCCTGTGACGTGGTGCTGCGACAGAGGGAGCCGGTGCCGGTGGGGGGACAGCCCGAAGGACGCCGGCTCCGGCTCACCCTGCACCCACGGAAGGCTGGGGGGATTCCCTGTCCACACCCCTGCTGCCTACAAACCCCTGAGGGCCAGACTCTTTGCACACGGCCCCAGATGGGAGCCCAGGCCGGGACCGTGTCCATGAGGGCAGAGAGCAGGTAGGGAGCTTCTCACTTGGGGTGACACACGATCGTCCCAGCAGCAGCCCGCCACCCAAGCGGGCCCTCACTTGCCCAGGCAGCTCCCTGCCCGGGCTTCCGTTTACACCAGCACATGTGCGGGACCCGCTCCCGCCCCAGCCAGCACCCCCGCCCCGACAGCGGTGCAGAAACGAGGGCAGGGGCCTCCACGGCCCAGCGGGAAGCCGGCCGGCCCCATGTCACACCGTCTCTGGAGAGCTCGGTCGTTCCCCACGGGGCTGACGCAAGGGGGCTCCAGGGGTCCCTGGGGGAAGGGAGCGGGCCTCCCCTACCTGTGTGTCTTTTCCACGGCCTCCTTCTCCAGGCCGTCCTCCAGCGTGGCCTCGTGGATCAAGAGGGTGGCGTCCTTCCCTAGAGAAGAAGCAGCAGGCACTGGGGCAGGGCCCTCCGCCCGAGAAGCGCTGGGCCCCGGGGAGACCCCGCCCTCCCGCGGTCCACACTGACTTTCCCCAGGTTCACGCCCGCCCACACCGCCCGCACTCACCCATCTGGACCAGAGCCTCGCAGGGCATGGTGTCCCCTGAATAGACCACCTTCCAGCCGGACGTGTGGACCAGCGCGCAGCCGAAAGCATGCTTGCAGTGCCGGACCAGGCAGGTCTGGAACTGAAGGAGCAGGGTGGGGGAGGGGAGGGCTGCCGGCTGTGCCCAGGCCGTGCCCGTCACCCTCCCGCCTGCAGGCGCCCCCTTACCTCCCCTAGGTCACAAGCTCCCAGCAGCGAACCAATCAGCCTTTCGACCTCGGGGCTGGGCGCCTCCGCCCCTTTCTGAAGGCACTTGGCGGGAATCAGGCTGGGAGAAGACAAGAGTTAAATGGCGAATGTGAAAAAAATTTTTTATGCTTTAAGTTTATGTGACGGAGAAAGGGAGGGCAAGTTGGGGGAGGGGCAGAGAGAAGGGGAGAGAGAATCCCAAGCAGGCTCTGCACTGTCGGCACGGAGCCCGACTTGGGCTCAGGGTCATGAACCGTGAGATCATGACCTGAGCCAAAATCAAGAGCCAGTCAGTCAACCCGCAGAACCACCCGGGTGTCCCGGGAAAAAATGTTAATGTGACTCAAAGTTCAAGCGTCTGGCTAGAAAGCCCCAAAATGGTTATTAGAAAAACTATTTAAATCCGTCTCTAAGAGAAAAGAATTGTCAATTAAAAGGAGCCCAACCAAACCCCAAGGCTGCGGCAAGGGACCTCGTGGGTGAAGGCCGCCGAGGCTACGGCGAGGGGAGGGCCCGGGCGCACGAACCCCACCCCCCCACCCCACCCCACCCCACCCCCGCTCGCCCGGGGCCCGCTGTGCCCACCCCTGCCCGGCCGCTGGGCCCCGGGGCGGCTGCCTGCGGAGGGGAGGGAAGGGGTGTAGGCGGAGGCTGGGAACCAGCAGCACCTAAAGGAGAGCTGAGAAGAAAGGCAGAAACTGTCAGTGGTCTCCGCCCTGGGGTCCCAGCTCTGCCGCCTCCTATGCCCCGGTCGTGGAGGTCTCCGGGACGGCAGTGGGGACAGCACTGGGGACGGCTGTGGGGGAGGCCGTGGGGAAGGCCACGGGGACGGCCGCGGGGGATGGCAGTGGGGACAGAAGAGGGGACGGCTGTGGGGATGGCCGCTCACCTCACGTGCTGCAGGACGCGCTGGCACTGGTGGTGGTACTGCTGGAGCCAGGCCTTGAGCTGGGTCGGGGCAACCACCAGCAGAGGGGGACACGGCCTTCCCAGAGACGCCTGAGACAAGGACACCCGAGGGAGCGCCGCGTCAGGGACGGGGACTCGGGGGGCAGGAGGTGTGGCCGACGGCGCCGGCCACCTCGAAGGGCAGTCAAGGCGAGCGCACTCACCAGGGCTCGCTCCCTCTGCAGCAGGATATTCAGCAAGCCCTGCGGGGAGAGGGGGCGCGTCAGCCGGTCGGAAGTCCACTGCCCGCTCCCCACCCCCCCACGCCAGGTCTGGGCCCTGGGGTCCTCCTCTCGCAGCCGCCCCCACTTCCCTCCCAGCCGCCGGCCGTGGGCGGCGTGACCAGGCACAGAGCAGGAGCCTGGGGTCCTCACTGGCCCTGGGGGGGGGTGGAGGTTCCCCGCAGAAGAGGCCACGCGGGAAGGCAAGCTGGTTCAAGACGGACAGTGGGACAGACAGACAGGCAGACAAGGCAGCGCAGGGAGCAGAGCAACCGCATGAGCGAGAGCAGAGCCAAGGCCCTGGGCACAGCCGGGAACAGCCGGGAAGGGAGGGGTGGCGCCGGAGCGCAGCGGCCGCTCACCGTGTGGTGATCCGCGTGCAGGTGGGACACGAACACAGCGGCGAGGCCGCCCAGGACGCTGTCCACCTCGTCCCCGTAGTGCCGGCACAGCTGCCCGAACGTGCCTTCGCCGCAGTCCAGGAGCAGGGACCTGTCGGGGCTGCAGACGATGGGGACGGTCACGTCGCCGGAAAGGCTGCCTGGGTCTGCGGGGCCTCAGGGAGACGGTGGGAGGGGGGAGGCGAGCGGCCGCGGGCCTCCTGCGTCTCCCGGAACCTCTCGTGCTGAGAGGCCGGTCCCCGGGCAGAGGCGACTCCGGTCGCTGTAGCTCGTACACGGAGGAAACGACTGCAAACACGCAGAGGGCCCGGGCCGGCGAGTGCTGGCGCCCGGTTAGTGACGCGGGAGGACAGAGCCATTTAGTGGCGAGGAGGCGCCTTGGGTTATTTAAGCTGAACCCGCAGCAGCGACTGGCACCGTGGACGTGCCTCCCCCCGTCCAGCAGCCCCTGCCCCTCAGCCCGGCCCCCACCCGCAGGTGCAGGGCGGGCAGCAGCCGAGGCCCCCGTGAGCCGCTCACAGGGTTGGGTTCCGGGGCGTCCCCCCGACAGCCGGTCGGCCTCTGCTCCGCAGGGGGAGGCCGGTCACCGGCAGGCCTTCGTCCTCCTCAGGAGAGGCCATCCAGCGGGGGCGCCGTGCCCGTGCCCCAGGGAGAAGGCCCAGAGCACAGACCCGAACCTCCCGGGCAGGCGCTGCGTTCCGGAAACGCCTCCAGACCAAATGCGTCAGGCTCAGGTGCCCCCTGGGGCTTTCAGGAGAAGCCCCATCACGGAGCCCCTCGGCCCCCAGGCGCTCCACCGCTCCTCCCGAGTCCTAAGGGGTCCGTCCCCGACCTGTGCATGAGCGACGTCAACGTGCACCTTGTAAGTGAGCTTGCAGACGTGCCGTGCACACGGGCCGGCACCAGGTTAGCCTCTCCATGCGCGAGAATGCCACAAACACGAGACAATCAAACCCAGGGACCCAACACGAGACCAATGGGCGAGCCTCGCAGCCGCTCCACCAGGGGACAGCTCAGTGCGCCCACGGGGACGAATCGGGACAGCTCCATGTGCACCACAGGGACTAGTCAGGGGACAGCTCAGTGCACCGTAGGGACCAGTCAGGGGACAGCTCAGTGCGCCCGCGGGAACCGGTCAGGGGACAGCTCAGTGCGCCCGCGGGAACCGGCCAGGGGACAGCTCAGTGCGCCCGCAGGAACTGGTCAGGGGAGAGCTTGGCGCAGCAGTGAAGACACCAACTCATACCCAGATCTGCCGTGACCAGTGGTCGGATAACCTCTCTGAATGTTAGTTTAGGATCAAGGCAATGGGTGATCGCTATTTTATAGGGTTAATGTTAAAATGCAGCGAAGTGGTTTCTCAGCAGGTGCACCACAGACGGTAGCAGGGCCCACTGTCTTCATCAACAGGCAGCACAGGGCACCGAGCCTGGTGAATGGCAGAGGCGCCAGCTACTGAGACTACTTATGAAACACATTAGCGCCAGGACTCCTCTCCCGGGCGCTCTGGCCGAGAGGACAGGCCGCCGCGATTTTGCGCGGCTGCATTTCCCCATCGGCCTGGGCGGCGGGACGGGTGTTCTCTCTGGGAGTTGGCGGGCTCCCGGGGGTGCGGTACCTTATGTTGACAAGCGTGGCACTGACGTTCCGAATCTTCATCGGGATGGCAGACCCCGTTCCGAGGAAGACGATTTCTGGATACTGGCTGCTTTTCTCTATGGAAAGACACACGTACAGAGTCCTTTTCTGTGGGTCAGAAGTGAGCCAGCACTCAGCCACGAGGAGTTATGTCCCCCTTCCCAGGAGAGGCTGCTGAACCCACCTGGCAGGTCCTCATGTGAGGACCCTCCCTGCACCGGCCATTTGTGGGTAAATAGCTGGGAAAAGGAACAAATAAATCCCACAGGCCTTCTTTGAAAAGAAGCGCTCTCACTCCTTTAGGTAACAAAGGAGATTTTATGCTGTGAATCGTTTACCTCAAGGGACGGGTGTCCGCCTGGCATCCAGCTCTTACCACCAAGAGCTTTACAGCGAATGCAAACAGGCTCAGGGGAGACGCAAGCAAGCTCCCTAGTGCAGAAAAGGCAGAGGCAGGACCAGAAAGACTAGCCTAGAGAGATCTGATGGCTCTGAAGCTGAGGCCCCTTCCATGGCATCAGCCAGCTAGATAAGCTCCAGCTGCATGGCTACAGGCCTGATCCAGATGGGTCTTTCACACGCAAACCAGTAATGCAGTCACAAACGCAAATGCAATCACAAACCGAAATGCAATCAGAAACTCAAAAGTCAAGTGAGAGAAGTCAGTCTTCCCCAGACAGACCAGAAAGCTACTTCCAGGGGAGACTCTACACCCACCCAGGTGGAGTTCCATGCAGAAACTGCAGCTGGGGGTGCCTGGGTGGCTCAGTCAGTTAAGCATCTGACTGGCTCAGATCATGACGTTGTGGTTTATGGGATCAAGCCCCACATTAGGCTCTCTGCTGTCAGAGCAGAGCCCGCTTCAGATCCTCTGTCCCCCAACCCCCTGCTCCTCCCATGTGCGCGCTCTCTCTCTCTCAAAAATAAATATATTTTTTTAAAAAAAGCAGACTGCAGATGGGTGAAAGGCCATCTGGCCCCATGAACACCCAACCGCTTTCCGGTCCAACATTTCTCTACTTCTATCGTTAGCTGAAAAGCACACTAGAAAAACCAGCTCCTGAAACAAAGGTCACCAAGCTCCCCCAACTGCTCTTGCTGATGAAGCAATGGTGAGTGTCACTCAATAAGGTGAGTGTCGTGGCCAAATCTCCCATGGACCCTTAGTAGCAAAGCCAGGACTAGATTCCGAGTCGGCTCAGTCCAGAAGCTTTCTGAAACCCGGCAGGAGCTCCCAGAACTGCTGCACCCAGCGTGTGCCTCGTAAAGAACGGCTGGGCGCCATCACCAAACACTCTGATTTACCACGTCTTGGCAGTGGGGGAGGGACAGGTGGGGGGGGCAGGCGCCAGTGTCCTCAGGTCAAGACAGAACAGCACTACCTCATGTAACCAGAGCAGGTCAGGTGGTGTGTGCGGACTTCCCACTTAGCGCCGCCAGAGAGCAGCGGCCAGGGGAGGAAGGCCGTCCTGGGGTCTTCCGCTCACCTGCAGCGGGGGCGCCGTCCTGCACAGCCTTCCGGTATTCCTGTACGCTTTCCTGGAAGTTGGGGAGCTCAAGGGCCTCGGCGATGAACTCATCGGGATTACAACTAACGACGGCATCCCTGCAGGGAGAAAAGCATCTCAGCCGACCAGGTGACCAACGTGGGCGCAGCCTCAGGGAAACACCAATGGGGGTGTCCGAAATCAACTTATGGACACGATCCACAGAAGGTTCTCCGCATCAAGACTGAAGCACAGGCGACAGAGACCCTGGGCAGCTCTGTTCTCCTGCCGTATGGACCCTTACTCCTCAGCCGAGTGGGGGTCTCAAGAGCGGGGTCTGAATAGCTCAGCCCCTCCTGACATCTCAGGACCCTGGCACTACTGACATTCGGGGCAGGGTCCTGTGTGGCACCCCAGCCTCTGCCCACTCGATGCCACTAGCACCCCCATGCCCTCCTGGACTGTGACAATGAGAAGTGTCTCCAGACACTGCCCAGCCTCCCCTGAGAGCCAGAGGAAGGAGGGGAGACGAGCAGGCTGCCCCAGAGGACGTGTGTGGCCCAGGAGCAGTGGCTGCCACACTAACGGGCCCACAGAACCAGGAACCCCGTGGAAACGCAGGCATTGACAGGGGCATTTCTAGCAAAGCCCTGGTGATGCAGCGTGGCTGGTCCCCACCACGCAGACCGGCAAGGCTCGCTCAGCGGGTCCTAACCCTGACCTGGCGCTCCCGCAGGGAGGCCAGGCCCAGCGCCCCGGGTCCGACGCGGGAGGCTGGGCACTTGCACTGTGCGCCCCTGGGTCCCGGCCGGGCTCACCGGGCACAGCTTTAGGAACCCTCTGTGCCCAGGGGGACCGCAGGCTCTGACACCTGAAGAAGCCCAGCCGTCCTGCACCGGAGCACACGGCGTGCGGTCACAATGCAGGCGCTGCGGCGGGCTGGAAGCTTCAGCGCGCTGGGGACTCGTTCATCGTGAGACGTGGCAGGCGGGAAGCGCTTCCAGGGACACCGCAGCCCTGGGAGAGCCTGCCCGCCGGCAGCTTAACGCTCTGCAAGTGCCTTCCGAAGCGTCCCTTCCTACCCGGTAAGTCCATGTCCACGGAATCCCCCCAGGGACAGAGGTTCCCTCCCCAACCCGGTAAGCCCACATCCAAGGGCCCCCCCAGGAACAGAGGTCCCCTCAGACGCTTGCATACGAACACTCAGTGGTTCAGCAGAACAACAAAAATCTAGAAACATCTAACAAGAACCAACACCCCGTCTGGAACGCGTTAGAGACCCAGTTACCAGACACCCCGCAGCGAGTCCGGGAAAGAGGCCGAGTCAGGACTCGGCTCCGCAGACACGCGGACAGACGCCCCGCAGACGCCCCACGCGTTCCAATTTAAACAAGAAAACATTAACAATCGGCACCTCTTCTCTCGGGGGACAGGATGCCGGGCGACTAACTTTCTCCATCCAACACTTACTTCCCCGTTGTCCCGTCGTCACCGGGAAAGCCCGAGGAAGGGTCGCCGCTGGCCCTTCCTCCCGCCTGCGCTGGGGACTTGGCTCCGGGACGCCCCTCCCCGGCCGTCAGGGCCTGCCTGCAGCAGGGGGAGCTCGGGCGCGACCCAGACCCCGTGGCCCGCGCAGGCTGCGGGACTCACTACGCGGCTCTCCTGTTCTAGACCCTTCCGCGGGCCCAGAGTCGCACTGACCTCTGCCACTCCCTCCGAGGACGGAGCTGGTACTTGAGGAGACACTCGCCCCGGACGGTGGGCACACGGGAAGCAGGGAGCTCCTCCTGGAAGAGAGGAGTCACGCACAGCGCACGGGGAGAAGCGGGCCGCGGGCGGGGGCGGGGGCGGGGGCGGGGCGGCCACCTGGCGGGGCGGGGGCGGGGCGGCCACCTGGCGGGGCGGGGCGGCCAGCGGGGGGAAGATGTCGCGGTGGATGAGGCTGAGCTGCGCCTGGATCTTGTGGCTGCGGAGGTTGTGCACGGACGCGCAGCTCTCGTTCAGGACCAGGTGCTGGGTGGCGGGCCCGAACCTAAGGCAGAGACTGCGTGTTCATGCGCCCGGCAGGGGGGACCCCGCGCGGGGGCAGCAGCGCACGTGTAGCTGGAGGGGCTCAGGGAGGGCGGGTCACGCTGCTCTGCTCCGAGTCCAGAGAGCACGGAGCTAGGCCGTCGGCGCGTGCACGGGCTGGGAAACAGTGGAGTTCGGGGCAGGTGACAAGCCATCAAGGAAAGCGGACCACACGGGTCAGGGCTCCGGTCTTCCAGGCACGGAGGCGACGGCGAACCGGCGATCGGGGAAGGACCGGAGGGGCCGCCTGGAAGGATGGGGACCTGGAACCCCAGCACGTCACCGTGCGCTCCGAGTCCGGCTTGGACACCACCTGCTCCGGTCCCCCCGGTGCTGAGATTGGCCGCCAGGGGGCGCCCTCTCCGCTCGGCCCCGAGCGCGGCCAGGAGCACACCGCCCCTGACGCGCTGCACCTTCAGTGGACCAAGGCCGCTCTGCGCTGCTCTCTTCTGAGAGCCTCACCCCGGGCCCGGCCAGGGCGGCGGTACTGCCGGGGACACGGAGCCCAAGCGGGATGTGCGCGCGCGGCGCCCCCTGGCGGCGGCTTTTCCCCCCACGGGCGCAGGCTCTGCTGGGCAGGGGCGGGGCGGGGCGGGGCAGGGGGGGACACAGCGGACGCAGGGGACAGAGGCGGAGCGTCCTACCTCTCCATCCACTCCTGGTACCGGGGGTCGGCCAGCACGCGCTCCGGGGCCATGTGAACCACCAGCGCCACGGGGGCCTCCGCGTTCCCTTGGTGCCTGGGGGGAGGGCAGGGTGGCGTCTGGCCCTGGGCAGGGACATGTCCACACGCGGGGCCCGTGGCCAGGGAGGGGCAGCGCGCTTGCCCTGGGGCTGTGCGTGAGCTCCTAGGAGCTCTGCCGCCCACGGCGGGATAAAACACGAAGCCAGCGCCACCCAAGTGCCCAGATTCGCCCACGGAGGGAGCGGGCCTCGGAGGGGCTGCTGCAGCTGCCCGCAGCGACGGCAGGCCCCAAAGGGCCCATTGTGACGGGCACCCCAAAACTAAGCGAAGCACGTAAATCAGAATCAGGAGAACTGCAGGCAGAACACGGGGAAGTGAAAGCACAGGCCGCAGGGTCACAGCTCCCCGGGATTGATGCCGGCCTGCAAACGGGTCCCCTCTTCTGCACGACGTGAGAGCGCGGAGCCCCTGCCATCAGAGTATCAGGACACACGTGTCCCAGGCTTAGCGCCGGTCCCTTAACACAGGCCTTGACCACGCCTGTCACACACGTCAGACCTGCCTCAACAGGTCCGATGCAGCCGAGCGAACAATTAGGTAAAAATAGTCCAGGGGCGCCTGGGGAGGCTCCCTCACGCTTCTGACTCTTGATCTCATCTCAGGTCCGTGGGACGGAGCCCTGCAAAGGGCTCTGTGCCCACAGCGCGGAGCCTGCCTGGGATGCTCTCTCCCTCTCTCTGCCCCTCCCTACACACGCTTCTCTCACTCAAAATAAACAAGCTTAAAAAAAAAAAATTCTAGAATCTGTCCTGGACTTAGCACTCTAAGCACCTGCTGATCTTGTCTGCAAGGGCTCTGGGCTTTGCAGTCACCTCTAAGTTCACTTCCGCGCCCGTGTGCTGCCCACAGCCCACCGCCCGGCAGTGCCAGGCCAGCCCCGCCCGCGGGGAGGAGGGCAGACACCCTCCTCCGCCCCGAAGGCCCCCCTCACCTCTGCAGGGTGGCGTTCTCACACACGGGCTCGATGAACCCTTCGTCCGGACACTCCAGCACAAGGAAAGCAA
The DNA here is from genome assembly GCF_003009895.1 of Hyaena hyaena. NCBI lineage: Eukaryota > Metazoa > Chordata > Mammalia > Carnivora > Hyaenidae > Hyaena > Hyaena hyaena. Next base: position 5,655,156 of record NW_024080659.1, on the reverse strand, counting down.
CGCCCGGATCTGGGGGAGTACAGATCTCTTCAGGCGAAATCTGCAAAACAGCGAGGCGGTGACTCTCCCGGGGCAGAGGCCCGGCGCAGCGAGCGTGCGGGAAGCTGCCCACATCAGAGTCCCCACGGGGCACCCACAGAGCAGTGGGAGGGGCACCACCACCCCCTTCCTGCTCGCGATGCCTCTATGCAGGCAGGCAGCACACCTGCAGGGGGCGCAAGTCTGGAGACGCTGGAGAAAACACCCTGGTTAAGAGCATGGTGGCCTCTGGGCCGCGTGCTCCACTTCCAGCTTCAGGGGGTCCGTCGTATGTCCAGCAAGGGAGAGCACCCTTCTGACGACGAAGAGGACCCCCGACCCTAAGTAGACACTCAGCGTCTACACCCAAACGCAGCCAGCTTGGACACGCTTCCCTCAAAGTGAGCGGTGTCTGCGGGGCCCCGGCGGGAACGGTGGACACGTCCCAGAAACGGGGCGCCTCACCTCCCTGCCCTCGTAAGTGATGCTCCTCCCGTCCTTGACGGCTGCGATGATGGGGGCAATGGCGGCTGTCCCGCTGAAAGAGGAGGCCGGCAAGGTGAGTGGGTGCCGCGGGGACACGGCCCCCCAAGAGCCCCCACGGCCGCCCACGTGCCCCCATGCCCTCGCCCGCCCCCACAGCCCCCCACGCACCCCCACTCACACCGGGAGGCCCAGCTCCTTGGCTTTGAGCACCAGGAAGTTTCCTTTCTTCTTGTGCAGCTGCCACGGACAGACCACAGATGTCAGCTCAGTGAGGGAGGGCGCTGGGCTGTAAGCACTTTTCTTGGGTTTTAACCACCTTTCTGGTTTTACACCTTTTTAAAGTGTGTGTGTGTGTGTGTGTGTGTGTGTGTTAAGGTTTATTTTTGAGAGGGGGAGAGAGTGTGAACAGAGGAGGGACAGAGAGGGAGACACAGAATCTGAAGCATCTCCAGGATGAGCTGCCAGCACAGAGCCCCCAACGCGGGGCCTGAACCCACGAACTACAAGATCATGACCTGAGCCCAAGTCAGACGCTTAACCGCCGGAGCCGCCCAGGCGCCCCGGATTTTCTCTTTAATGTCGGTTTCTTTCTCACCACTCAACACCACAACACTCAGGTCCAACACCACAACACTCAGGTCCGGTTATGCTTTGAGGGCAAGTACACTGTGTCCCCCAGACCCGAACGGGCTGCAGGGCGGAAGCTGCAGGTAACAGGCCCTGCAGGCGTGTGGCAGGCAAACCCCGCCTCTACTCCAGGCTGCCTTCCGCCCACGAGGCGTGTGCCCACCTGAGGACCTGGAGTGCCTGGCAGACGGCAGGGAAGCGGACTCGACCCCACGAGGCCCCGCGCTGGCAAACGGCGGTCTGGGGGCCACGCTGTCCTGGCAGAGGACGGCCCGGGCCCTCCACGCAGGGCCTCTTTCCTAGGCCCCCAGAGCCCGAGCTGCTCCGCGGCGCTGCCGTCCAAACCCTCGGCCAGGAAGCAGCACACCGACTACAGGAGGGACAAGGGCGCACCGGTGAGCGCAGGGCCCAGATGCGGCAGCCAACCACGGAGGGGACCCAAGGGCCAGGGCCTCGGGGATGGCAGCCAGGTCTACAGGGGTGCGGCCCCACCACACGGCACACGTCATCTCTCCGCGGCCTCTACTGAGGAAGGCGGGGAGAGCCTGGTGCTGTTTATAGAGTATCATATAAACCTACTTTAAACATGTGGGGGGCCCCAGGGCTCAGTCAGTCGGCGTCTGACTTCAGCTCAGGTCATGATCTCACAGCTCGTGGGTTCAAGCCCCGCATCGGGCTCTGTGCTGACAGCTCGGAGCCTGGAGCCTGCTTGGGATTCTGTGTCTCCCTCCCTCTCTGCCCCTCCCCCGCTTGCCCTTGGTGTCTCTCTCAAACATTAAAAAGAAAATTATTTTACTGCCTAAAACCTCAGAAATACCCAATAAGCCTGTTGACAACAGAACTGTTACAAAACCTACTATAATTTAAATACATTGACAAGGGCACCTGGGTGGCTCAGTTCGTTAAGCAGCCAACTCAGGTTGGATCAGCTCATGATCTCATGGTCTGTGAGTTTGAGCCCCACGTCGGTTGGGGTCTGTGCTGACAGCTCAGAGCCTGGAGCCTGCTTCAGATTCTGTATCTCCCTCTCTCTTTGCCCCTTCCCTGCTTGCCTTCTCTCTCTCTCTAAAAAACAAACATTAAAAAAATTACTTAAATAAATTGACAAAAATGATACAAGGGTCCCGCAACTGATAACAATTACTACGGACCTTCTGCAAGCGTTTTCCCTGGCTGGAGTTACAATTTGGGCGAAAATTACAAATCTTATTTTAAAATCAACGTCGCTCTCAAAAACCAAAGCCCATAAGACGACAACACGTGTAGTCTTACCACAGATTAAAGCGTTGGCTGCAGTTAATGAAGTTTTAAAGCAGAGCCCTATTAAAAATAGGCCGTGAGTAACAGATTCCTAAAATACTCTATTGTCCTAAAATTTTCACAGAAGCGGACCAAGGTCGGATTGGCAGACACGGGCCCTGTGGGCGCTGCAGGCATGACCGTGGGCCCGGCGCTGGCGGCTTAGCGGCTACGGGACAACCACACGCGCGGAGACGGCCGGAGGGGTCCGAACGGCGGCCTGATTCCTCTGCGGGAACAAGGCTGCCCCACTTCTCAGTGCAAGACGGCCGCGCGCCCAAACGCGAGCGGTGCAGAGGCGGACGGGCTCCGCTGCGGGAAGGGCGTTAGAAACCATATAAAAGTGTGGGCACAGGGCTCAGTGTTCCTTCTGGGCACAGGGGACTCGGGAGCTGCCACCTCGCGGCCGGGGGACAAGCACCAGCGGACGCTCACCGAAAGGCCCCCGGGAGGCGCTTACCTTACACACAAAGGCAACGACCAAGGACGGGTCCCTGCCACGCGTCCTGCGGCCAAGCCCTGCGGAAGACGGGGCGCCGTTAGAACAGGCCCGTGTGAAGGTGCGCGGGCTTCACGGCCGGAGGCGCATCTGCACCACCAGCCGGACAGAAGCGCTCAGGACGCAGGTCCGGGAAAGCGCTGGTGTTCTGTCCGCAGCCCTGCACCTTCTACCCGCGCCTGGAGCCGAGCAAACAGGAAACGCAAATCGCCCACCAGAAGAACTTTAGAAATGGCTGGCGGGACGTTTCAAAACGTGACGTTTTATCCAGACGCGGAGAAGGAACAATAAGTTGTGATGTGCTTTCTAAGCGCGTGAGAACGCGTGAAGGAACTCGGAACTCGAGGGCTGAGAGGCCTGCGGGGAAGCCCTTCTCGGGCGGCAGACACGATGGGGCACAAAGAGGGCCGAGCGGCCTCGCCCCCTGTGGCCCGACACCTTTACTCCTGGGATTTTAACTCACTTTCCGGGAAAAGGGGCAGAGCTGCTTACTGGCGGGAGTGGTCGTCTGAGCGAACACCCTGTGCTTCCTGAGAACCCCCCTCGCTTAAGGAAGGATGCGAGAGGCTGTGGATGACCTCAGTTTCCCCCAGACACACGGGACACAAAGTCTGGGGCCACCCAGGGCCCCCAGGGGACCGGCCCCAGAGCTCTATACGGCCACCTTCACCCTCTGCCCACGGGCCAGGTCCCACACCCACACCCAAGTTACCGTCCGCAAGGTGCTGCTCGTTTTCGGTGGATCCAGAATCCAAAGCCCGGCCTGGACTGAGTCCCTCTGGACTCGGGGAAGGGGGGTGCTCCCCACACCGTTGCTCACCTGGCAGGCATGGAAAGCAGTCAGACCCCACCCCACAGAGGGGAGCTCAGGGCTGGAGCCCGCTGTGCTCACGGCGGGGCCAGAGTGCCCGCGATGCAGCCTGGCCCCGGACAGCAACCAGGGACCCCCGCACCGGGTCTCTGGGCTGCAGGACGTTTAGATCGCCTTTCCGCTTCCGCTCAGCCAAGAGCCCTGACCACAGCAGGGACTCAACAGGGTCTGCAGACTAAGATGCAGGCAGGTGGCGGCTCCTGCGCGCTCCAGCGCCACCCGCCATGCGCAGACCTAGGCCGAGGGGGACGGCGCCGTGGGAGGGCCGTGACTTTGCAGCCAGTTATGTGTCCAGGCCAGGGAAACAAATCACAGAGCTCAGAGGCCGGCTCAGCCGCTGTCTCACAGAAGCCCGTCCGCTCCTCCGCGTGGCCGTTCCGTATCCCCTCTGGGGGCTGGGGCAGCCGGGAAATTCCCGAGTGCCCTGCGTTCCACTCGCCATCAGTAAAACCTGGCCCGGGGCGTGAATGGCCAGACTCACGGATGACACGTACGTGGCGGGGCCTGACAGGAAGACGGTCTCTAAGTCAAACCCACATCGTCCGACCCTGGGACCCGCGAAGGTTCGCGGGACCTTCTGACCCACTCACAATGCTTCTGTTAGTATCAGTGTTTATAAAAACACTTTCCCAGCGCAAACCTGTCCCGCGTCCCATGGCAAAAGCAGTGCTAACGTCTGTGGCAAATAAACGCCAAGCGATAAATGTGCAAATCGGACGGTGCATGGGGACGATAGCCCCAAGTACCATCAGAATCATCACACGGGAGTTCAAGGTGTCTGTCGGGTTATCAGCTCCTCATGGGCAGGAGCCATCTTAATTTCCTAATCATGTTCAGAGCACAAAACTAGGCACCCAAAGCCCATTTTCGAGCATTTTCTATCTCCACCACCCCCTTTCCCTGCCTGGGACCCACACGCCTCCCTCCTCCCAGGGGAGGGGGCTTCCGTACTCACTGTAGATGGGGACCTGCACAACCGTCATGGTCTCATCCTTGTACTCGGGCGCCGAGTGGGGCCGCACAGCTGTACGGAAGACCACAGACAGTGAGGGATTGCACTGGACAAGGACACTGGGGGGAAAGAGCTTTCCAGAACACCAACCACAAGCAAATGATCTTAGGATTCTGCTGGGAAGCTACGCTAAAAGCAGAATTTCTGAGTAAATTTCAAATCTTAGGAAAGAAGCACCAACGTATTTTTATCGGCCGTTAACACTAAACAAAAAAACATCCCGATCACTACCTGCTTAAAGATCTCGCAGTTTGCGTCTGAGCCTCCAGTCAGGCTCTATGCTGACAACTTGGGGCCTGGAGCCTGCTTTGGCTCCCTCGCTCTCTGCCCCTCCCCTGCTTGTGCACTCTCTCTCTCTCAAAAATAGGTGAGCTTTAGAAATGTACACATGTGATGCTGGAAGAGGAGCTTTAACAACCAGGGACGCAGGCCGCCTGCCCCAGGAGCGGAGCCAGAGCTGGGGCTCAGGGGACGCAGATGGCGACAAGCCTCTGCAGCCTCGCTGGCACGCCCTCTTCCCACCGGAAGCAATTGAAGGCAACAGGCCCAGAAGCATCTCTGGCCTCTACCTGGGGGCACGGAAAGCACGACAGGCAAGATTTAAAAACTTCATCTCCTGTCGACGAAGCACGGGTTTTTACAGTTTCATGGGGTCCCCTGTTTATGGTTTCTACTTTGAGAGACGGAGGCAGATGGAAGGCAGAAGTGGCAGATCGCGCGTCAGAGGCAGGAACGTACCCAGGTCTATTCCTTTCAGCGGACCAGAAAACACTTTTATGGCTTCCAGGTATTTTTCCTAGAAAAGAGGGAGGAGGAAAGATGAGGTTCTGGCAGCACAAACGCAGGGAATGGCAACAGGCAGTACGGGGAGCACGTATTCTGAGCCGCGACGGAAACATTCACGCGGTGTCTGCTATGCACTAGAAGCCAAGGGCTGAGCCATAAGCAGGGGACGGGCTCCCCGACTCGTGAGACATAGAATCCGGCGACAAAACTGAACCGAGGAAGAGCACCAACCCCCGGGGAGTGGCGGCCGTGCCGAGGGTCTGTGAGAAGCCCATGGGGCCTGGGGGCCAGGGTACAGCCCGGCGGAGAGTCAGGCAGGGTCCTGAGCAGACGTCCTCTCCCTGGGGCTCTGGGGGCCCAGAAGGAAAGTCCTGGGGCGGGGGGGGGGGAAGGGGCCTCGGGGAAGAGCTAACCTTCACCATGTGCGCCCACTTGGTACCAAACACGGAACCAGCTGGTTTCGCGCCTTATGTGCGTACCTGGTGGCACCCTTCGCGACTTTACGCAACGTCATGGCCATCTCACGGAGGCAGAAGCCGAGGCCCTGAGAGCTAAAGCCACTTGTGCGAGGTCACACAGCCTCGCTAGCTTGAAAGGCGAAGGGTTCACTCCACCATCAGTTAACTCCCGAGGGCAAAAGGCGAATTTGCGGAGACGGAAGTTGCTCGCGAGTCAACACTAAACAAGGAGGGGTTTAGCCTTGCAAAAGCCAAGTCAGGAGAGGCTCACCAGCTGGGGAGGTCCAGAAAGCACACACTTTGGGAGCCCGGTTTCCTTCAAGGTAAGAACCATTCCTGGGAGGGAGGGAGGGAGGAAGGTCAGCCGTCTCATCATCTTCCCCGGCAGCTGCCACCAGGGGGCGCACTCCTCACTTAACCAACTCCTTGGTTGGTTTGTCTACCTGCCCTTGTTCAAGCTTCAGTTATCACAGGCCACATGCAGCAGTGACGCCTGCTGGAGGTGTGAGGGACACGGGAGACTCCCCAGATGCCTCTAGAGCGGGCAGGCCTGGCACCAGGGTTAGGCAGTGAGACACGTGGGGTGCAAGACCACACCAAGGGAAGGGACGGCCTCAGGCGCTGCAGCCCAGGGGCCTCGCTGCCTTGCCCTGGCCTCCGCTCTAAGGGTCGGGTGAGCTCAGCACTCCACCCCATTCGTCCTCACGTCACAGAGCTTACTGAACTTAGCAGCAAGGCAACGTGACCTTCCCGGTTGCAGGGCATGAATAACTGGTAATTTGGATCACGGGCATCTGGATGTAGCTGGCAACAGTCTCAGGGGTAAGCGCATTTACCGTAACCATCACCACTACAGCCTCGGGTTCACTGGCACGTTTCCCCAGTCCGGCAACTCAATGAACAAAGTGGACGGTAACGCTTGGAAGCAGCGTTCGTGTTCATATCTGCCCTTCTGACTCATAGCTTTTCATGCCGCAGCTGACTGGGCGAGCATAAAAAGAATTCCAGGGCAGGGGCGCCTGGGTGGCTCAGTGGGTTAAACGGCCACTTTGGCTCAGGTCGAGATCAGGTCATGATCTCAGGGTTCCTGAGTTTGAGCCCCGCGTGGGGCTCTGCACTGACAGCTCACGGCCTGGGGCCTGCTTCGGATTCTGTGTCTCCCTCTCTCTCTGCTCCTCCCCTGCTCATGCTCTCTCTCTTTCTCAAAAATAAGCATTAAAAAAAAAAAAAAAAAGGAGTCCAGCTCCAATGGGCTCAGGAGATGAGCAAAAACAAACAGACCCCCCCCCCCCCAAAAAAAAAAAAACCAAGGCAGGCTAAAATCCAGGACTTCCCTCCCGCCTCTGACTTCAGAAAGAATATACTTACCGCACAGCCCCCCAACATTACTCCAGTGCATTCGGGTCAGGAATATGTTATCCAAACGAGCCACCTTCAACCTAAGAAGGACAAAACATCTGAGCAAGACAGGGACCCCCTGGGCTGCTTGAGAAGCACTCCCGCGACTCGCCTCGGCCTTCAAGGCCCACAATCACCTCCGCCCCCAGAGAAAATGGTTGACTCACTTGTGCTCCTGCATGAGTCGCTGGACGCCTTCTCCACAGTTGAAAAGATACCTACGGGACAAAACATTCCGCAAGATATTCAGTGACACGGTTTCAGATGCGTTAGTGTTGGGTGCGGGGGGGGGGAGGGGGCGGGGTGTAAAAATCCTAAAAATGCACGTTGCCCTCCTGGGCTGCGTTTCTGGCGTGAGGATGCCGCTTGTGCACCCTCCTTGGAGGAGCAGGGACCCGGGGACCTAAGCAGCAGGCTGGTGCCGGGGCGCGATGGGTCCTCTCCCCCGTCACCGGCTCATCAGACCAGAGACCACCCCACACGCCAACCATGAGGTCCCGTGTCGGGGCGCACGGGCTGGAAAGGGGGCGCTCCTGCCCACGTCTGCAGCTCTCAGGGGCTCCCGGGAGCCCCACGGCCGCGGGGCACAGGGCATCTGGGATCCCGCACCCCCCAGGGGCCAAGGTCGGCTGCGGCAGCGGGCGGGGCGCGCCGCCTGGGCCCGGCCGGACTCTGGGGCGGCGCCCTGACCGGTTGTACTCGGAGAAGACGTAGAGCGCCGCGCCCACGTCCCGGCCGCCGGCCGCCACCACCTGCAGGTACACGGTGTTCGGGCCCCCGGGCTCCCACGCCGCGCCGCGCTTCTCCCGCGTGCGCAGGTGCCGCAGCGGGTCCTTGGGCGGCCGCTGGCGGCGGGCGGGGCCCTGCGACATGGCGCGCCCGGCCGCGGACCGCAGCAGCAGCAGCGAGCGAAGAGCCCACATGCGCCGGCCTCCGCCCGAGATCCTAAGGCTGCGGGTCGCCCGGCTCCGCGTGCCCCCCACGCCCCGCCCCTCCGCCCCGCGTGGCGGGCCCAGCCAATCAACGCGCTGAGCGCCGAACTGCCCTCCTACGCGGGGCCGCGCGTCCAATAGAGAAGTGCTTTGCCCCTCGCGGCCTGTCAATTGGCGATGGCCATAGAGTGCGGGCATGCTAGAGCGCCCCCGGACGGCCCCGCCCCAATTTCTATCCGGCTTTCCCGGCGTCGAGTCTTTCCGGAAATTGTGTTTCGCTTGGGGCGGGACTTCCGGGAGCGCGGAGCCGGAAGAAGGCGCCTGGCTGGGGAGTCGATTGTTGGGAGTTTTCAATGGGCGCCGAGGCCTCTTGATCCCGGTGTCTGTCCACAGGTCGTCGTCTGTCCCGCGGGGCGAGTCCGCCCTTGGAGCTTGGTTCGTTCTTAGTCGTAGTGGTTGTTAGGATGAGATGTGCGGGGGTAAGTTCTAGAGAGCGCTAGCGTAGGCGCCTTCGCTGATTTTATTTCCAGCGATTCGCATGAATGAATACATGCTTCAAACGACTGTTTTACTATCTTTGGGAAAGAAAAGCAAAAATGATCCATCAGGGGTTAAGAGAACAAGCACTGGAACAAGGGACCCTTGGTTCCTTTGTTAATGGGGTGATCTTGACCTCTCTGAGCCTCAGTTTGCTTATCTGTAAAGTGGGCTGAGGGTAGTTACGGTTATCTACCCCAGATTTTTATAATTACCGCACCTGATAATGTATTGAAAGCACTTTAAGTGGCGCCGGCACAAAAGAGGCACCTAGTTAATTGTAGCAGAAATCTGTAAAAAAGTAGGGGTGCCTGGGTGGCTCAGTTGGTTGGGCCTCCGACTCATGATCTCACGGTTTGTGGGTTCGAGCCCCGTGTCGGGCTCTGTGCTGACAGCTCAGAGCCTGGAGCCTGTTTCAGATGCTGTGTCTCCCTCACTCTGCCCCTTCCCCGCTCATGCTCTGTCCGTCTCTGTCTCTCAAAAACGAATATTTAAGAAAAAAAAAAAAGAAATCTTTAAAAAAGTAGAATGCTTCAGCCCACGTGAAATATTGAAATGAATGACCAGCTAAAGAGATGCTGGGCGGGCCATCGCAGGGGTACGTGTCCCAGAACCAGCCCTTTGAAAAGCAGTAAAAGGATTTCCTATCCCCTCGCATAGCTAATGAGGATTTCCCCAGAGAGAGAGCTCAGTTAAAGCCTCCAGAAATATACAAGGAGCACCTCAAACGGGCAAGATGATTTGCCTGGGAGCTCCCGCCAATATGAACCTGTTTCTACGGAAGGTTAGCGCACAGCGGTGTAAAAATACATTTTGTGCTTGAAGTCACCTTCCTGGTGAGGGTCAGGAAAATCCTGCAGATCTGCTATTGTTCAGGGCCGGACCACCGAAAAGATTATGGTACTGCCATCCCCCAAAGTATTCAAAATAGAAACAATACTTGATCAACAAAAGGAAGAGGCTACAGAATCAAAGATTTGCAAACCATGTGTCTGATAAGGGGTTAATTTCCAGACTACATAAAGAACTCCTACAATAGGAAAAAAAAAATCTAGTTTAAGAATGGGCAAAGGGGCACCTGGGTGGCTCAGTAGGTTGAGCATCTGACTCGATTTCGGCTCAGGTCACGGTCCCAGGGGTGACAGAATCAAGCCCTTTGTCGGAATCCTTCTGGGATTCTCTCCCTCCCTCTCTGCCCTTCCCATGTCCCCCTTCCCTGCTAGCTTGTACTGTGTCTTAAATTTAAAAAAAATTTTTTTAAATGGGCAAAGCGGGGGGTGCCTGGGTGGCTCAATCGGTTAAGCGTCCGACTTTGACTCAGGTCATGATCTCACGGTTTGTGGGTTTGAGCCCCGCATTGGGCTCTGTGCTGACAGCTAGCTCAGAGCCTGGAGCCTGCTTCAGATTCTGTGTCTCCCTCTCTCTCTGACCCTCCCCTGCTCACGCTGTCTCTCTCAGAAAAAAATACAAAATATTTTTTAAAATTTTTTTAAATAAAAAAATAAAAATGGGCAAAGGACTACATTTTCTTTCTGAGAAAAACCTACAAATGGCCAACAAGTACACGTGAAGGTGCTGCACATGACTAATTGTCAGGAAAACGCAAACCAAGACGCCAAGATACCACCTCACACCTGTTAGAATGGTTCTGATCAAAAAGGCGAGTGTTGGTGAGGATGTGGAGTTAAGGGGCCCCTTGTGCCCACCTGGTGGGAGTGTACATTGGCACAGCCACTGGGGGAAAACGTATGGAGGGTCCTTTAAAAGATTACAAATAGAACCATAGGATCCAGCAATCCCACTTCGGGGGCACGGATCTAAAGGAAATGAAATCACGGTCTTCAAGAGCTCCCTGCACCCCGTGCTCATTACATTACTCACAACAGCCAAGCCATGGAAAAACCTTGAGTGTCCATTGGTGGATGAATGGATTAAAAAATGTGAGATATAGGGGCGCCTGGGTGGCTTAGTCGGTTGAGCGTCCGACTTTCGCTTAGGTCGTGATCTCGCGGTTCGTGGGTTCGGGCCCCGCGTCGGGCTCTGTGCTGACTGCCAGCTCAGAGCCTGGAGCCTATTTCAGTCTGTGACTCCCTCTCTCTCTGACCCTCCCGTGCTCACGCTGTCTCTCTCTCTCTCTCCTACAAATAAATAAAAATATTTAAAAAAAAAAAGTGAGATATATGTATATGATGTTTATATACATATATTAGTTATTCGTGATTATATCATGTTTGCATATATTTATCAATCATGTAATATATGTATTAGTAACATGTAAAGCATTATCAGTCATAACCAATAAGGATTTGCCACACCATGGATGAACCTTGAGGACATTATACCAAGGGCAGTACATCAGAGAAAGACATACTGGGTGATCTCCGTTGTAGACAGAAGTTAAGAAGGATTAGACTCCTAGAAACAGCAGGTTGGTGGTTCCCAGGAGCTGGGGGAGTGAAGGAAATGGCTGAAGGTGGTCAAAGGGTACAGACTCAGAAGATGAAGTTCTGGGGGTCTCGCTTGCACCGTGCCGACTGTAATTAACAATACTGTGGGGTGCCTGGGAGCTCAGTCAGTTAAGCGTCCGACTCTAGGTTTTGGTTGAAGGGCATGATCTCAGTTTCATGAGTTCGAGCCCCGTCTCGGGCTCTGGCAGCACGGAGCCTGCTTGAGATTTGGTCTCCCTCTCTCTCACCCTCCCTTCCTTGCGCGATCTCTGTCTCTCTCTAAAATAGATAAATACGCTTTAAAGAAAACAATACTGTATACTTGAAAGTTACTAAAGTGCAGATCTTAAAAGTCCTGAGTAACACACACACACACACACACACCCCCAAAGGTGATGGGTATTAGCTACGTGGTGGTAATCATTTTGTAACATATACTTCCATCATCCTATTGTGCCTCTTAAACTTACATATTATACGTCCATTACATCTCGATAAAGCTGGCGAGGGAGACACAATAAACTACTAAACTTTTTTTTAAGTTACCAAGTGCAAGAACATGCTGATGTTTCCCTTGGCGACGACTTTGATCCTTTTTTGAAAATCTTAAATCCCACAGACAAAAGTGCATTTCGGTTCTCTTTTACTGGTTTCCTAGGCTCATATCCGTCAGGTAATCCCAATACCTTAAAACACATAGGAAGAATCCTTCTGGGTCACCTATTTGTATAAAATTCCAAGAGATGGGTGAAAAAGTTAGGGACAGTTGGCGACTATCAGGTTGTTTTCCACGGCGTGCTATGGCTTTCTGCAGTGATGCTCTGGGGCTTATGTTTATGCCTCATATACGAAGACAGAGGTAGGACTTGCCCAATCAGAGGTTATATTGGAATGGAACCCCCACCCCCACCCCCACCCCCGCCCCGAGAACAGGGCTTGTTCAGTCTGGTTCTCCATCAGCTCCCAGGATAGGGCCTGGGTTATGGAAGGCAAATATTAGTAGGAAGTTAGGAAAAACCCAGTAGCTTAAATGAATTTATGTGCTTGCAATTGAACAGGGCTCAAAATTCAATCAAGACAAGAACTAGAGTGTTATCCAATGGGATGGCCTCACTGGTACTTTGGAAGAAATCTAAAACAGGAATCTGTTCTAAATTTTTTTTTAAGTCTTTATTTTTGAGAGACCAAGAGACAGAGGGCCAGTGAAGGAGGAGGAGAGAGAGGAGGGGAGACACAGAATCTGAAGCAGGCTCCAGGCCCTGAGCTGTCAGCACAGACCCTGACACAGGGCTCGAACTCATGGACCCTGAGATCATGACCGGAACCAAAGTCGGACACTTAACTGACTGAGCCACCCAGGCACCCCGTGACTGGTACTTTCAAAAGGAGAAGTCAGAGAGTCAGAGACAGAAGAGTGTCTCCAGATCTGCTAGGGTAGAGGGAGCCTGGCAACGGGGAAGGTGGACATGCAGTTGGAGGGCTTTCTAAATTCAGCGATCCCAGCAATTTACATAATCTAGCTACTTCCTCTTGCATCGAACCTCTTTTAACATTGTGCACTGCTGGCTGTGCAAACAACCCCCGAACTCAAGAGGCTTGAAAACCATCTCCAGTCATTTTAACGCTTACAGTTTTGCTCACTGAGGGTGGCCCACCTCTGTCCCTTGTGTTGATGGCCACGGAAGCCTAGTGGCTGGTGAAGTACCCAGCATGGCCTTGCTCACGTGTCTCGGGCCTTGGTGCTGGCTATGGGCCAGGGCACACCTCCGGGTAGACTCTACATCCACCTCCCTCAGCCACAGTAAGCATTTTCCCCGGGGCGGACAGTTCCCAAGAAGGTGAAAGCGAAAGGTCATGGCTTCTGAAGGATTAGGCTCAGAGGTCAAAGCAAGTCACAATCCAACCCACCCAGATTCAAGGGGAAGGGAAACGGGGAGAAGAATCAAAGACACACTGCAAAAAAAGACACTTGGAATGGAAGAGCCCACGTTTCCCCAGAAGCCACTGAACTACCTACCCTGACTACCCCGTGAGCTTCCGGAAGACGTGGCCACCAGGCAGAATAAGGTGGCCAGCAAACGCCGGTGCCACGTGCTTCTGTAACTGGACAGACACAAACATGTAACTTACAACTCGGTTCTCCAGAATCTACACTAGTAGAAATGGTTGCCGTGAGTGAGTCCCCTCACCCCAACCATCTCTTTGTGTACCCCACAAATCTTAATTTCTGCACCCACACAGCTGAGGCAAATCCTGAGCTCCCTAGGCTCTGGTGATCTGACCAAGGGACCCCTAATCTGGGGACCTGAGGCACCCATGGGGCCTTCCCCATACAATACATTCCTTCATTTATTTATTCAATCAACACATGGAGCTTACATTAGGTTCTAGATACTGTGGGGTGCAGACACAGGCTTGCCACTGAAAACCTCAGAAACCTGATGTCTCCGGGGCTGGGATGAGGGTGTGGCCATGGGGCAGAGGGAGACACCAGAAGGTAATACAGACAATGATGTCGGCACTGGGGCCTAACAGGTGTTCCTGCTTAAGACCCCTAGACACCAGACAACACAAGATTTTTCTTTAAGTAAAAGCCATGGGGCACCTGGGTGGCTCAGTCGGTTAAGCATCCAACTCTTGATTTCAGCTCATCATCTCACCGTTTGTGAGTTCGAGCCCCGAGCTGGGCTCTGCACTGACCGTGTGGAACTGGCTTGGGATTCTCTCTCTCTGCCCTTCCTCTTCCCCCCTCTCAAAATAAATGAACTTTAAAAACAAAAGTTATTTTGAAACAAACCATCTAGTCTCCCAAAAACAACTGGTATTGCCCTCAAATTCCTCAGCAGTTTCTCAAACTACCTATTCTTTGTTGCTAAGAACTTTGAAACGGTTCAGGCAGGAATTTCTTAACCTCCCAGCTACATTCTCCGGGACTGCCCCCTCCCCACCCACCCCCACATGCCTGACTTATTAATCTAAGCCTCTGCGTGCACTAATTCATTTAAAAATTTTTTTATTACATTTATTTTTGAGAGACAGTGAGAGACAGAGCATGAGCAGGGGAGGGGCAGAGAGAGGGGGAGACAGAATCTGAAGCAGCTTCAAGCTCTGAGCTGTCAGCACAGAGCCCGATGCGAAGCTCAAACCACAAACTGCGAAGTCATGACCTGACCCCAAGTCAGCCATTTAACCGACTGAGCCACCCAGGAGCCTCAACTTCATTTAATATTACTCCCAAATCTGCTAGGATGTAATCATTCCCCTGCTTCACAGAAGGGGAAACAGCCTCAGAAGCTTGATAACTTGCTTATTATCTACACAACTGTCTGAATTCAAAGCCTGCAGGCCTCACCAGCAAGCCAGTTTACCTTCGGGCAGAAATAGGATTCAGATGGTTTGGCCTAGCCTTCTGGGTCAGGGAGGGACCCAGACTCAAAAGTCGCTAGTATTTCTGCCTGAGCTTACACAGTCCATTCATTAGCAAGATTGAATGAAGGTGTTTTTTGTACAGCTTTCAATATGGGCCTTAACTGGATTATATTGTCCATACCACAGGTCAACAGCAAGAGGCTGGGGGCCAAACCAGCCCACCACCTGTTTTTGTAAATAAAGCTTTATTGGAACATAACCATGCCCTTTACTTATGTCTTGTCAATGGGTGTTTTGACGCTATTGCAGACAGTGACGAAGCCCGAACTTTGATGATGTGTCCTTTCACAGAAGTGGTTTGCAGATCCCTCGTTTATATTGTAGATTATTACTTTTTTTAATGTTTATTTTTGGGAGAGAGACAGAGCACGAGTGGGGAAGGGGCAGAGAGAGAGGGAGACATGGAATCCGAAGCAGGCTCCAGGCCCACGTAGGGCTCCAACCCACGAGCCTTGAGATCATGACCCGAGCCAAAGTCGGACGCTTAACTGACTGAGCCCCCCCAGGCACCCCAAAAGGCTCTGGGACAGATTTCAACACATCAGGAGTCTCGAAACAAAAACAATTGGTTCAGCCTGCATGGCGCTCGGCCACAGTTAATGCCTCCTGGGCCTTATTCATCTTCTATCATCAGCGTCAAGCACGGCACCCAGACTTGGGGTGCGGGGTGCTCCGAAAGAGCTGAGGGCATGGACGGCCTGCGTGGTGTCCATTGGCCCCAGCTACCATAACAGAACCCCACAGACTGGGGGGTGGGGGGGCCCTTAAACAGAAACTTGCTTTCTCATCCATCTGGAAGCTGGAAGTCTGAGGTCAAGGTTGTAAGGGTTGGTTTTCCCGAGGCGTCTGTCTCTCCGTGGCTGGTGGAGGGTCACCCTCTCGCTGTGCCCTCACGTGCACCTCAGTGCATCCTGGTGTCTCTCTCACGGGGCGTCCAGATTTCTTCTGATGACACCAGCCCACCGTCATGGGCCCATTTTAACATAATCACGTCTTTAAAGCCGCTGTCTCTGAAAACATTTTGAAATCCTAGGGATTAGGGCTGCAGCCTATGAGTTTTGAAGGGCACAGTTCAGCCCCTAAGGGCTCACTCTGCCCTCTCCCCACCCCCCACCCCTGCCGCCCAGCTCTCCATCTGCTGCCCTGAACCTTAGAAGGGAGAACTTTGGGGGTCCCCAGCTGCAAAATCTGAACCAGGGTCTGAAATGAGGGGATTCAAACTCTTGCCTAGAGGCGGAGCAAGAGGCTGTGAGGCATCTCTCTGTCTGCTTTATTGGAACATTCTCAGGTGTAGGGAGGCCAGCCCTTCTGCTTATCTAGAAGGAGAGCTCAGCTGGCCCTGGGCGGGACAGTTAAGTCTTCAGATTAGCAGCACACCTTCTAGATCCGTCTCACACTTTCAATGAAACATTGTCTGCGCGGCTCCTTTAATCTGCGGGCCCCGCGGCTCCGCCTCCAGGGGTCGGGGTCAGAGCGGGGAAACCAGGTCCCAGGGCAGGGTCGGGTCACAGCAGAGCGCCCCGAGGCATGTGACGCCATCCCTGGCCACCAGGGGGAGCGCTGAGACCACAGCCTCCACCTGTCCGTAGGGCTGATTTTTAGTGCTACCAAGGGCTTAGCCTTCTGTTTCCAGTAAGAAGGAAGCCACCGTATTTCATTCACCAAGAGCTCGTGGCAAACGTGAACCATAACATTTTGCCCCCCCCGCCAATTGATACTGAAATTTCCAACCTGCGTTGAACACCCACCCACCCACCTAGTACTCAGATCCCGTTTGTCACACACGGTTTGTCACCTATCATCTGCCCACCCCTTCATCCAGTACATTTTATGTACTTCCAACAGCGAGGCACATTGTTTCGAGATATTTTCTTCTTCTTTGGGGTGGGTCTCCCCTCTCTCCCTTCAAGCACCTCGTGAGGTACTTTTAATGTACCCCGAAGGCTGTAAGACTTGAGGGACGTGGCTGCCTGGGGCATCTGGTCACATGGGACCCAGGGTCTTTCTGACAGAGATGATGAGCATCCCAGATCCCTGTGGCCTGATGACTGGGGACCACATAGTCCCCCATTTGTCTTAACAATGTGTCGGCTTAATCTATACCCCACGTTGTGGGCTGAATTGTGTCTCCCCCCAAATTCATACACTGAAGCCCCAACCTTGAGCAACCTCAGGATGTAACTGCATTTGGAGACACTGCTTTTCATTAGGTAATTAACTTAATGAGAGTAGGGGCGCCCGGGGGGCTCAGTCGGTTAAGCATCCGACTCCTGGTTTCGGTTCCCGTCATGACCTAAGGGTTTCGATAGTTCATTCGAGCCCAGAGTCAGGCTCTGTGCTGGCAGCTAGGACCCTGCTTGGGATCCCCTCTCTCTCCCTGACCCTCCCCCACTCAGGCTGCCTCTGCCTCTCTCAAAGTAACTAAATAAACTTAAGTTAATGAGGGTAAATTAAGTACAATGATTTGTCACAAATATGGGTCTGTGGTTGAAGTGCCCCCACAGCCTTTGGTATTTTCTTACGGCAGCCTGAGCAGACAGACTTGACCCTGACACGGCCCCTGGGAAGCCCCAGGGGATCCTGCTACTGCGGGGTCTGAATTTTCCACCAACTCTGTAGAGCGGCTCAGACGCAGGGGAGAGAAATAGAATTGTTTTTGCACAGCTGAATTTCGCTGCTGTGGATGGAAGTCCTATCCAGTACACGTCATTATTATCCCCATTTCACAGAGGCGAAAACTGAGGCAGAAAGGGAGTAACCTGCCAGAGTTTACAGAAGCCACAGAGCCAGAATGCAAACCCAGGTCCCCAACTCCCGGTGTCTCCACCCCCCCCAACTTCCCTATTTTGCACCCCAAACGGGTACCCATTACTAGAGCATAAACTCAGGATAAAGTACGGCCAGGAGGCGTGCCTGGAAGCCAGCAAAAGTCAGCTGATGGAGGGCCCTGGCGTTTTAACTTTATGCTGCTGCAGGCTGGGGGCCCCAGACCCCTGAGAGGCGGTGGATTGGCTCTGGGGGACCTGGGACATGCAGGCGACTCCTCCAGATGGCTCTCTTCCCTGCAAAGCTATTCTGAAGTGAATAACACAGGCGCCGCGGGCCTCAGGAACGGCCGCCCACCTCCACGCCTGCATCTCCACAGGGGCCAGGAGTTACTATTTCAGTTTATTTGTTTATTTTGAGAGAGAGAGAGAGCATGAAGGGGGTAGGAGCGGAGAGAGAGATTTCCAAGCAGCTTCCTCGCTGATGCAGAGCAGAGCCCCACGCGGGGCTCGAACTCACGAACCGTGAGATCATGTGCAACCTGAGCTGAAGTCAAGGCATCAGATGCTTAACCGAGGGAGCCACCCAGGCGCCGCCCCAGGATTTACAATTTAATTCCTAGCCCCCGGGGTTGTCAGGTATGTTCTCAGGGACTTCGACAACACTGTTCCAGGCAGTGGGGTTCCTCATGTGACTCGAGTTTGAGAGACGCCACACAAGGGGCTGGATGCTGGGAACACAGGGGTGTCGGGTGTGGGGGTTGCTGATGGCCCAGGGCGCAGCTGGGCATCTACGGAGGCAGCGTGGTATCTTTAGCGGTCCACGGAGTTCTGGTGTTGGCCATGAACTAGACCAGCCAGGCAATAGGGAGCAAGCTTCGTAGCTGCTCTGGACCCAGCTCCCCAGGATATCGGATTATAGGAAGGATTATTTAATCCTGTAAGAATTACAGGAAGCAGCAGAGGTAAAGCCCTGAAGCGGAGCAAGTAGTGATGAGCCGTGATCTCTCCCACAATCTTCTCCGTTACCCCTTCCCCCTCCCCTCTCTCTTTCCCTCTTCCTCCCTCCCTCCCCGCCTCCCTCTGTCGCACTGGAGTGTCATCCTGCATCTGTCTTCCCGTCTATACCGCCCTTATGGAGAAGAGGACATTGGGTGGGGAGCCCGAGGGTGGCCTGGCCTAGGACAGAGATGTCACAGATGGAGAGCTTGGCCCCGCGTGGTCTGAAGTGGAGTCTTTGAATCAGCTGATGATGCAGGGGTGGAGTGGGGGGTAAGAAAACTCAGAAATCAAGGAGGTGGGGGGCGGCTCCAAGGCTTTGGCCTGGGAGAGGGGGCAGATGGTGCCGCCTCTCACGGGGCGAAAAGGCAGAGGGGAGTTCCATTTTCATCATGCTACGTGTGTGCCAATCGTAGGAGTTAGCCGCCAGGTCACCACATGTGTGGCTGCGGTTCGAGAAGAGTTGAAGGTTGGGATCCGTTGACACTCAGATGCGGCAGCCCCGGACTAGACCTCCCGCGGGGAGACTGTCTCAGGCAGCATGGAAAATGTGACCCCAGCCGGCCCCACCCAAGGCCGAAAACCCAAACAGAGAAGTGACAGCCAGAAACGGAGGCTGAGAACAAGCCGCCGATGAGTCAGATTGAAACCAAAAACATGGACTCTCCCAAGAAAGGAATGCGCTCAAGCCAGGAGGGCAAATTCAGGCCGGCGAATGCCAAGAGGCCAGGCTCCATCAGAACAGAGGAGGGGCCCCAAGTGGTCACACTGTCCCCACTCCGCACACACCATCGGGAGAGCCTAGCACGTGGCCCCCCCTCCCCCCGCCACGGATGCTACCTCGGCATCCTTTTTAACACTGTTTCTGGAAGCCACCACTCATAGGTTACAAATGGCATGTTCGCTAAATCTATTCGCCTTTCCTGATAGAACCCAATCTCCTGGTTTTGTAGAGGAAGAAACGGACTTTCAGAGAGATTTATTCTTCTAGTATTTCACGAGAAGACATCCAGTAATTCTGCCTTCCAGTCCAGCAGAGTGGCCGGGCCCAGAGGAAAGCCGTCTATGTGGATTCTGTGATGTTCTTGTGGAATCACCTGTGTAGTAGAGGCATCTTCAAAAAACCAATACTGTGTGTGTGGGGGCGGGGGTGGTGGTGTGTGTAGCAAGAGAATGATTTAAGGAATTGGCTTATGTGATCATGCAAAGTAGCAAATTCAAAATCTGCAGGGGGATCCAGCAGACCAGAGACATGGAAGAGTTATAAGTGAGTCTGAAGGCCACCTGCTGGCAGAATTCTCTCTTCCCCTGGGAGGCTCAGTTTTTGTTGTTTGTTTTTTCCAGGCAGTCCTTCGACTGATCAGACACGGCCCACCCACACCCTGGAGGGTCATCCACTTTACTCAAAGACCACTGATCTAAATGTTAACCTTTTCTTAAAAGTACCATTATAGAAATATCTAGAATAGGGGCGCCTGGGTGGCTTAGTCGGTTAAGCGTCCAACTTTCGCTTAGGTCATGATCTCGCGGTTCGTGGGTTCGAGCCCCGCGTCGGGCTCTGTGCTGACTGCCAGCTCAGAGCCTGGGGCCTGTTTCAGTCTGTGACTCCCTCTTTCTCTGACCCTCCCCTGTTCACACTGTCTCTCTCTCTCTCTCCTAGAAATAAATAAAACATTTAAAAAAAAAAAAGAAATATCTAGAATAATGTCCGGCTGAATATCTGGGCACTGTGGCCCAGCCAAGACGACACATGAAGTTAACGGTCACGTACTGGTTTAGATTGGCTCATTTTAGGAAACTGAATTAAAAGTAGTCTTGTCTGATGTTAGGAGGAAAGGTATAAATGGGGACAGTGATCTGTGCTGACTGTCCCTCGCTGAGAAAGCCTCCCACAGGGAACTTGACTTTGGTGATTATTCAGGCACCTGAAATGTACGGAAGTGCCCTGATTAAAGCAGTAATGGCCGCAATCCATCAAGCACCCGCTCTATTCCCAACAGCCTGCTAAGCGCTTGCTTTTCAGGAATTATCTCCTTTGGGATCCCCCAGCCCCTGTCTGGGCTCTGTTAGCTCCCCAGGGCTCTGACCCAGGAAGCCGGCCACAGAACTTCTTCTTGGGGACCCGCCCGTCATTCTGGTCCCCTCGCCACAGACTGGAGGATATTTCTCAAGAGGGATGGTGGGGCAGGAATGCTCCATTCATTGGGATCCTGAAACCATAGCCCAGAAGCTTCTTTGTTCTCTTCCTAATCCCTCCCATGAGTGATTCCCACTGTTTGGACGGGGAAAGAGCCACGGAGGAATCTCCAGAGAAGGAAAAGTGAGTTAAAAATGTAAAGACAGGGGCGCCTGGGTGGCTTAGTCGGTTGAGCGTCCGACTTTCGCTTAGGTCATGATCTCGCGGTTCGTGGGTTTGAGCCCCGCGTCGGGCTCTGTGCTGACTGCCAGCTCAGAGCCTGGAGCCTGTTTCAGTCTGTGACTCCCTCTCTCTCTGACCCTCCCCTGCTCGCACTTGCTCTCTCTCTCTCTTTTTCTCTTTCTAAAATAAATAACTGAAAAGACATTATCGCACCTGGTTCATGAGAGTCAACGGTGTCGCTTTCTCCTGGCCCCTGATTTTACTTTCTTCTCCCTCCTATCCCCACCTGTGCCACCATCAGAGTGCTATGGAGAGGGGGGTGTGGTCAGAGAGGTGCAAAGACCAACTATGATTTACTTAAGAGGACCACAAATTCCTGTAGTAGAAGAGAGAGAAGAAAAACCTCATAAAGATCTTGCTGAAGGCAGCTTTCGGTCCGTATTCACGTTCCTTCTCCCTCCCCTCCCCGCCCCCGTCCCGAAAGCGAGATGGTAGCAACCTCGTCTACTTTGCGGCTCAGCTGGTGAAATGTCTGGACAGTGGCCAGTGGCCTGGGCTCAATCGACTGATAAGTCATCAATGTCTTTCTCACCCAAAACATCTGGTTTAGGATCCTGAGTTATGAGCTCATATTAAATACAAAAGTTTATAGCATCACATATATAACGCTGCTGATTAGAAACATCAAGAAAAGTCATTGACTGGAGGGGACTCCGTGTGACCAGCTGCCTGAACATCTGGATGGGCTCCAAGGCGCCTGAGTTGAATTCTCAATCCATCCATTCTTTCTGGTCTGGGATACTAAAAGATGCGGACTCTCTTTCTCGGATGCTACTTTTTTCCAAGCGTTTTCTAAACAAAAACGGGGGCGTGCGCATTTCCGTTTGCTGGAAAACACCAAAATAAAATACAGTTCTTATTCTCTGCTGCATCCATTCGTTAGAGGTTTCTTGGGTCCGGGAACTTCCTTCGCTGCATCACGTTACCACCGTTGACCACTTGGTGGCACTGTACCCTCATTTTCCCCCCTCCATGGGCTGATGTTCAGGGGAAGAGGGCAGCTCCCGGCTACTTCCCAGCTACTTGCAGCTGAGCAGCTCAGGAGGGGGAAGAGTTCCTACCCGTCTGGGGGCTTATTCTCAGGGGGCTTCACTTGACACACGTTACTTAGTTGTCCACAGAACTCCTTTGCCAACTGCACTCCCGTGACCAAAACCCCAAAGGTAAGGGAGCCTCTGGGTGATGCTCTATGTTCTGTTTGCCGAATAGTTGCTTCCTGCCAGAACATGGTGGATTTGTCCATCTTTCCTGATACATTCGGGGCCGGGATTGAAGAAGGGCAGTGATTTCTTTACCGGTACCTCCTTTCAAGCCCTGTCTTCCCAGGTAACCAGGCACCAAGCAGTTCACATCTTGTGGGCCGACCCCAATGGGTTCAGAGTCGCTGCTCTGAGGGCTGGTTAAGAAGGAGTCTGAGCCCCTAGCATCCAGGCTCAGAAGGTTTATTTATTTATTTTGAGAGAGAGAGCACGAGGGGAGGAGGGGCAGAGAGTGGGAGGGAGAGAATCTCAAACAGGCTCTGCATTGCTCTCTCTCTCTCTCTCTCTCTCAAATGAATACATAAACATAAAAAAAAGTCCAAGGGGCACCTGGGGGGCTCAGTTGGTTAAGCGTCCGACTTCGGCTCAGGTCATGATCTCACGTCGTGGGTTCGAGCCCCGCGTCGGGCTCTGTGCTGACAGCTCAGAGCCTGGAGCCTGCTTTGGATTCTGTGTCTCCCTCTCTCTCTCTCTCTCTCTGCGCCTCCCCTGCTCATGCTCTGTCTCTCAAAAAATAAAATAAAACGTTAAAAAAAAAAAAGAAATCTGTAAAGTATTTATAGAAGCTGGCATTCTGAAAAAGATTCACCATTAACAGAGATTCTCAAAATGTGGATCCCGGTCCAACAGCATCAGCACCACCTAAAAACTTGTTACAAATTCAAATTCTCAGGCCCGGTCCCGGACCCACTGAATGAAACCCTTAGGGGTGCGGCCCAGCTGTCTGTAACAAGACTTCGGTGAGGGGGGAATATAAATGCCCACTCAGGTTTGAGAACCAATGGGTTTCTGGAAAAGCCTTCCCTCCCTTCTTTCTTTCCTTCCTCATTTATTGAATTCCTTTGAAGAACAATTCTGGGTCGCTGCACTCACAGAATTTCATACTAATGGCAGAGACAGTGACATTCTGGGTGGAAGATAACAAGGTAAGTCCAGTGACCAAGGGGGTGAGGAGAAGACAGAGCAAACCGGAACCCCAGAGCCGTTCCCAGGGACTGATGCTTTGAGAGGTGCAGGCCTGCACCGTGCCAGGTCTTGGGGTGGTATCACAAGTGAGTCTGGAAATCTAGATTTTTCTGGGAGATATCCCAGAAATATT
>NW_024080659.1:5546354-5631049 GCF_003009895.1 Hyaena hyaena | reverse complement strand
TATTTGTCCTTCTCTGCCTGACTTATTTCGCTCAGCATAACACCCTCAAGGTCCATCCATGTTGCTACACATGGCCAGATGTCATTCTTTCTCATTGCCATGTAGTATTCCATCGTATAGATAAACCACATCTTCTTGATCCATTCGTCCGTTGACGGACACTTAGGCTCTTTCCATGTTTTAGCTATTGTGGAGAGTGCTGCTATGAACATTGGGGTACATGTGCCCCTATGCATCAGCACTCCTGTATCCCTTGGGTAAATCCCTAGCAGTGCTATTGCTGGGTCCTAGGGGAGTTCTATTGTTAGTTTCCTGAGGAACCTCCACACTGTTTTCCAGAGGGGCTGCACCAGTTTACATTCCCACCAACAGTGTAGGAGGGGGCCCGTTTCTCCACATCCTCACCAGCATCTAGAGTTCTCTGATTTGCTCATTTTAGCCACTCTGACTGGCGTGAGGTGGTATCTCAGTGTGGTTTTGATTTGTATTTCCCTGATGAGGAGGGATGCTGAGCATCGTTATTTATTTATTTTTTAATTTCTGAGAGACAGAGAGACAGCGTGAGCTGGGGAAGGGCAGAGAGAGAGGAAGACACAGAATCCAAAGCAGGCTCCAGGCTCCGACCTGTCAGCACAGAGCCCAATGCCGGGCTCAAACCCACGGACTGTGAGATCATGACCTGAGCCGAAGTCACCGACTGAGCCACCCAGGCACTCCCTTAAGGCTTTTCTTGAATGAACTGCACGGAGGTCCCTGAGCCTCCCTCCCCACATCCCCAAAATTATATGCAAACACCTTTGCAGGCGTATTTTTCCTGGGGAGAGCTGCTGGCCTGAGTCAGATTCTCAAAGGGGCCCGCAGCTCAGGCAGGGGAGGGGAGACAGGTCTGTGGCACGGGGGTCCTCAAACCTCAGTGGCTCTGAATCATCTACGGAATTCACTCAGCCAGGCCCCCTCCCTGGACCGTCTATCTTAGAAACTCTTGGAGTCTTGCTTTGATGCACAAAACTCTGACCACACAAACAACCAAACAAACAACACTGTTCCACGATCGCAATGTTTCCTAACTCCATCCTTTGCTACGTGGAAAACAGTTTAAAGATTCTGGGCAGCAACTCTTCATTTTGGACGCTTGGCGAAAGGATTTTCTGCTTAGAAGCCAAAAGACAAGGAGCCGGTCTTTGAAGGAGGGCGTCTGATAGCATCGTAACAATGGCAGGTGGTATCAAGAGCAACGAAGTGGACTTTGTCCCTGCCTCCTGCCACAATTCTTTTTTTTTCCGTTAAGTTTCTTTATTTTGAGCAAGAGAAGGAGCCCAAGTAGGGGAGAAGCAGAGAGAGAGGGAGAGAGCGAGAATCCTAAGTGGGCTCCATGATGTCAGCAAAGAGCCCGATGCCGGGCTCGATCCCACGAACCGTGAGATCATGAACTGAGCCAAAATCAAGAGCCAGATGTTTAACCGGCTGAGCCACCCAGGCAGGATGCCCAGAAGACCCACGTGCATTGGTGCTGAGGGACATTCTCTCCATCCTCCCTTGTGCTACTTAACAGTTGGACGCAGCAAAGCAACATCATGCAAAGTGATGAAAAGTTGGATGTCTGGTTGAGGGCACTACGTGTGTCATCAGAGGTCAGAGTGCTCTGTGAAGTCTCCTGGGGGTGATGGGGATCCAGCCCCCCAACCCATCCCTCCTTCTCATGGAAGCTTCCGGCATTCTTGGGTGCCTAGGGCTTCCTGTGAACCTGACTCGGGCAGTGATTGGCTTTCAGAGACTGGACCCGGGTCTTCTTCCTTCTTCTGTTCTTCTGACTCCCCGTTTCCCCATCTTCTGTTCCGACCCTTCTCTGTTTACCTTGCAAAATTAAAACATCGATCTTCATCATTCTCTGCCTTTTGATGATATGATTGGAAAAAGTGGGAAGATAAACGTGAAAGGGTTTTGAGTTCTGAACAAGGCAGGTCCTGCAAAGCAGATGTTGGGTGGAATTTTCTAGACAACAGAAAACTGTCCCAAGCCTTGGGGCAGGCACTGCTTTCCTCTTCAATGGGTTAAGACTTTCCAGCTAGGGTGGTGACCAGATTTGCACAACAGTGGGACTGCTTTGCAGCTGGGAATGGGGTCAGTGGGTAAAAGGGTCAGGCACTTGGATAGGGTAAGGTAGCAGACAGGTGCCTCCATGATTTGAGAAAATGGAATTTCAGGAGAGGAAATCAGTTTCATCTTTGTAACTTGAGCTAGGTGCTTGGTGGGGGGGAGGAAAAGGCTGGTTTGATCCTCATTCCCCTTGGAAATAGGCGAGTGGGATGTCTGAGCACTTTGGGAGAGAACACGTGCTCCGGGGAGGTCCTGGGTTTGCAGAAAAGCAGGCAGCGCACGGATTCCTCTCCCTGCCCTTCCTGGGTGTCCCAGTCTGAGATGGGGAGGCAGAGACAAGGGTGAAAGAGCCCTGGGTGGGAAGCAAAATGTCCCCTCTGCCCCTGCCCCTGCTTGAGCAGAACAAGGTGTGGCCGAGGCATGTCTCTTCATCTCTCTGGGCCTCCATTTCCACACCTGTGGAGTGTAGACATTGGACCCGATTCCCTAAAAGGATCAGGATCCAGCACCCCTGCCTTTCTGCTTAATAGGCAGAATGTGTGAAGTCTGAGAAATTGAAGGAACTTTTCTTTTTTAAAAATAAAAAAAAATGTTTATTTGTTTTTGAGAGAGAGAAAGAGAGAGAACACAAGCAGAGGAGGGACAGAGAGAGAGGGAGACACAGAATCTGAAACAGGCTCCAGGCTCTGAGCTGTCAGCACAGAGCCCGACGCGGGGCTCAAACCCACGAACTGCAAGATCATGACCTGAGCCGAAGTCGGACGCTTAACCGACTCAGCCACCCAGGCGCCCTTAAGTGGAAGCAACTTTTCTTTTGGAAAACATTTGCTTTTGAGTTTATTAAGCTCTAATTTTCACACAGAAATGGACCCATTCTATCACTTGGTGTGAGTGACGGGTTTGATGAGTTTCCGCAAAGCGACACCCCTGAGCTCTGCAATCAGGAGGCGGAACATTTCCATCTCCCACAATGGTCCTCGATGCCCCTTCGTGGGCACATCTCCTCGTCCCCGCTCCCAGCGACTGCTGGCACATGTGTCCTAAGCCCCATTTCTCTGTTTGCTCACTGTATCAGCTTCCCAAAGGTGCTGTGACAAATGACCACCAACTGAGTGACTTAAAACAACACAGATTTGTTCCCATGAAGTTCTGGAGCTCAGAAGTCTACGACGGGTTAGCGGAGCTGTGTTTCCTCCAGAGGCTCTCGTGGGTGAATCCATTTCCTCATCTCTTCCAGCTTCTAGAGACTTCCACACACCTCAGCTCACATCCTTAGTAACTGTAGCCTGTAGGTGAGCCTCTTTGGTTCACCCTCCATCATGGGGTCCACGTCCACCTGCTTGGAAAACCAAAAAGGTTTTCTCCCTGTTCAAATACAACCAACACCAGCTAATAATGATTTCGCATTTCGCGCATGGCAGGCACTTTCCTGAGCACTTACAGACCCTCAAATCCCTTAATCCTCATGGCAACCTTGGGAGGGAAATGTCATTTTTATTCCTGGTTTACAGCCAAGAAAATGGAGACACAAGAAGTATAAGGAGCGATCTCAGTCACACAGATGGCATCCCTCCTGCCAACCACCGCACAAATGCATACTGCCTTTCCAGAACATTCCTCCATGTGTCGGGACCAGTTTCCTCATGGCTTGTGAAGGGGACCAGAACATGACACCCCAATACTTACGCCAATAACGGGTGCCAATAATGGGCATGTTGGCGTGCCCATTATTCTGAGCAGAAGGGAACTGAGTATCAGCAGACGCCAGAAGGGCTCACTGACCTCCCCCTTTCTGCCTTAAAGAAGATCATAAATCTCCCACGAGGAAGCACGATTCTGACACCAATTCCGACGTGTAGGTTTTCCAGGCAATCCTCTGGCACCAGCTGGGAGCCCTGCGATTCACATCAATTCTGACACCATCTACCTGGAGGTTGCTCGGTTTTAGGGGACGGCCCTCTCCCCCCACTTCAGATGCCAAAGGCAAGTCTAAATGGTCACCTGTGTTTCTAACCTACCAGCCGTAGACCCTAGTCTTCAACAGTCTTCTCCTTGGGCTTGATTAATTGGTGAGAGTGGCTCACAGAACTCAAGAAACCAGTTTACTTCTGCGTTATTACTGTGTTATTACAAAGGATGTTAGAAGATATGAATGATAGGTGCCTGGGCGGTTCAGTCGGTTAAGCATCCAATTCTTGATTTCGGCTCAGGTCGTGATCTCGTGGTTTGTGAGATCGAGTCCTCCGCTCTGAGCCTGCTTGGGATTCTCTATCTCCCTCTCTCTCTTTCTGGCCCTCCCATGCTCGTGCACATGCAATTTCTCTCTCTCTCTAATTAAATACTAAGTTTAAAAAAAAGATAAGGGGCGCCTGGGTGGCTTAGTCAGTTAAGCGTCCAACTTTCGCTTAGGTCATGATCTCGCGGTTCGTGGGTTCGTGCCCCGCGTCGGGCTCTGTGCTGACTGCCAGCTCAGAGCCTGGAGCCTGTTTCAGTCTGTGACTCCCTCTCTCTCTGACCCTCCCCTGCTCATGCTGTCTCTCTCTCTCCTAGAAATAAATAAAACATTTTAAAAAATTAATTAATTAAAAAAAGATAAGACTTAACAGCCAGATGAAGAGATACGTAGGGTGAGCAGAACAGGTGAGAGAACCCTGTGGAGTTTGAAGTCCAGCACATGGACGCATTCTGGTCTACCAGGCGGAAGGTTCTCTGAACCCCCTCCATCTGGGTTTCTATGCAGACTCCATTACATGGGCTCAAGGGATTAAATCACCCGCCGTTAGTGATTAATTCAACGTGTAGCCCTCTCCCCTCCCTGGAGGTCAAAGGACTGAAAATTCCAACCCTCTCATCATGGTTGGCTCCCTTGGCGAAATGTCCCCCAACTTTAGGGGATTTCCAGAAGTCCCCTCATTGTCATAGACTCAGGTGTGGTTGCAAGGGGCGTGTTTTAAATAACAAGACACCTATGTCACCTACGTGGCTCTGAAGTGATTTATTTCAGGAACTGACAACAAGAGACCAAATATTATGGCAAAAGAAGCCCCAATTTTTCTTATCTCTTGGGAGACCCAAAGGGTTTTGTGAGTTGAGGGGCAGGAACAAAGACCAAACTATGTATTCATTATAGATCACCTTATCACAGAAGGCTACCCTCCCGGGCCCTGCATTGGGAAGAGGAGGACTCTATCCCCAGAGCCGGGGAGTCGACGCTGAGAAGCATCTGGACAAACACTAAAGTCATCCCTATCATCCGTTGATTCCCCCATATTTGTCCTAGTCATTTTCTCACGATTTACAGCTCCTTTTCTTTTGTCTTGTCATAGTGTACTTAACTAGGTCACCTGTTTAGTACAAAGGCTAGTCAAGGACATTAATGAACAGCCCAACGATTTATTGCTCTTGGTTGAAATGGCATAGAAGTTCTCATGCCTACCCACTTATTTGGCTCTCCAAATATTCCTTCCTTCCTCCCTTCCTTCCTTCCTTGTTTATTTTTGAGAGAGAGTGAGCATGCTGAAGTGGGGGAGGGGCAGAGAGAGAGAGGGAGACACAGAATCTGAAGCAGGCTCTGAGCTGTCAGCACAGAGCCCGATGCGGGGCTCAAACTTACCAACCCTGGAGATCATTACCTGAGCTGAAGTCGGATGCTTAACTGAAGGAGCCACCCAAGCACCCCACCAATGGAAAATGATTTAAATACTCATGCTTGGTAAAAACAAAACAAAAACAAAAAAAACCCTCAGAATAATGACGTTTGGGGAGCTTCTAGGTTGGCAACCACACCCAGGTCCTGGGAGAATGGTCTACTTATCAATGCCATGGGAGGGCCGGCCCCTCCATATGTACCTTTCATCTGGCTCTTCATTCACATTGTTGATAATAAACTTCTCTCAAAGCTGTTCTTGGTTCTGTGAGTCATTCTAGAAAACTATCAAAGCCGCAGGGTGTTGTGGGAATCTTTGATTTTGTAGTCAGCCAGGCAGGGTGCCTGGGAACCCTCTCTGCATCTGAAGTGGGACTGAGCCCTTCACCTGTGGGGTCTGCACTAATTGTAGGTAGCACCAGAATTGAATTGAGTTGACGCCAGTTGGTGACAGTTGGCGAATTGGTGGTTTTCCTGCTGTAAAAATGAAGAACAGCACCATATGCTAGTGGTTTCTAGTCTGTTCTATCAGTTTTTTCCTACTCAGTTCATTTGTTTTTTCAATGCTATTTGTAACCAGCTGAACTGATTTCATAACTCTCTCTTGGATCTCACACCATGGCTTTAAAACACTCAGCAATATACTTGAGACTTCTTCAGAGCGGGAGCATTGCTGGGGTGACTGGCTGGCTCCGTTGGAAGAGCATGCGACTCTTAATGTCGGGGTTGTGGGTTCGAGCCCTGGTATTGGGTGTAGAGATTATTTAAATAAACAATAACTTCAAAAGAAAAAAAAGAAGTAGGGACATTGAGATTTACCTGACATCTCCAATGCCTAAGAAAATATTGAAGACAGAAATGTCACTGTTATAAGCTCGTGGGATACATCACTGGATGAATGGATGAATGATTTTTAATACGGTCTTAACTGGTTCATGTTTCAGTTTTATATATCTATCCAGGGACATTCAGACTTCAGTAGTGTGAGTTTGTTCCTCAGATTCAGGCGAATTTCACCCACTGGGATTTTCATTTATTAGTTTATTGTGGGAAACGTTTTGAGCAGGCGTGACTGCTGTCAGTCCATAGGGGAGGTGATCTGTCACTTACAGAATTCATCAAAGGGCATTAGTTATTTCTAGGCGTTATTTCCTTCGAGGTGGGGTAACTAGATGAACTGCCGTTTTTTAAAAACTTTATTTATTTTAAAATTTACATCCAGGTTAGTTAGCATATAGCACAACAGTGATTTTAGGTGTAGATCCCTTAATGCCCCTTACCCCCACTCCTTCAACCCCCCCCAGTAACTCTGTTTGTTTTCCATATTTTAGAGTCTCTTATGCTTTTGTCCCCCTCCATTTTTTTTTTGCTTCCCTTCCCTTATGTTCATCTGATTTGTATCTTAAAGGCCTCATATGAGTGAAGTCATATGATATTTGTCTTCCTTTGACTAATTCTGCTCAGCATAATACCCTCTAGTTGCAACCACATAGTTGCAAATGGCAAGATTTTATCCCTTTTGATTGCCAAGTGATACTCCATTGTATATACAAACCACAGCTTCGTCATCCATTCATCCATCGATGGACATTTGGGCTCTTTCCATTTTGGCCGTTGTCGATAACGCTGCCGTAAACATTGTGGGGCATGTGCCCTTTGGAAGCAGCACACCTGTATCCCTTTGATAAGTACCTAGTAATGCAATTGCTGGGTTGTAGGGTAATTCTATTTTTAGTTTTTTGAGGAAACTCCACACTTTTTTTCCAGAGTGGCTGCCCCAGTTTGCATTCTCACCAGCATTGCAAAATTCTTCTTTCTCCACATCCTGCCCTTTTTGATTTTGGGATGCTCATCTGTCAGGTGCATGGCCAGGGCGGCTCCTCCCCTGAGCTCTGAGCACTTCACAGTAAGAGCCGCCTTATATTCCTTAAATTTTACTCTTTGAACAGCTACGAAGACCTCATAGGTCTCCATTCTCCGTGGAGATTTTGGGAACACACCCCAATCCTATCTGCAAGGGGCAGCTTACCCCTACAGATGGCTAATTGCACCAAATCTGTGCTATTTCTCATGACCTTCAGCTTGAGAATGTGATGTTCTCGGACCTCATCCTAAAATTCTGGGGCTGAACCCTGTCCAGAGTGCGTTGACCCTTCCGCACTGAATATACACAATACATAGTTGCTGAGTGATTAAACTGATATTATCGAGTCAAGTTTTGGTTTGAGACTGACCCAGTCTGACCCAGCAATATCCCAGCCTCGAGGGCTGTTAGGATGGTTAGTGGGGTCATCTTTACCCAAGATCGGTGAAAACCTCTTTCCCCACTAGGTCTGAACCTCTAGCCAATTCCAACCTCACCTAATACTCAGTACGGATTTCCTGAAATGTACGACTGATGCAGGAAACACACCCTTATTCTTTTTCCATGTGGAGCCCATAAAAGTGCATTTTCCCCCCTCTCGCAAAGGCCCTCACCCATCTGGTTTAAATTTGTGTGAATTGCTGCCTGCCGAGAAAAGGGTTAATGATGACCGGGAGAGAGAATTCTGTTTACTTGGGCCAGGCTTTGTAGGATTCCAGTTTCTCCCGGAAGTTGAGCCCAATCAGAAACAATCCAGGGGGCTGAAGAGGACTTCCGGTTAGCCCCAGCAGGATTCTATAACCACAGGACCTACGTGGCACCAAGATCTGGAAATTCGGGTCACCTCCATGGCCACTGCAGATTGCTGTTTGAGGAACATCTGCGGGGAGTAAGGCTCCGTGGCCAACGTAATAACAACTAGCACTTTAGTAACATAATGAAAATCACATTTCCGTAATTGTGTAATATACAGACTCAGGACTGTAACATCACTCATCCCAAAGGGATGCAAATTGGGTGCAGAATTCGGCCTCACGAAGATGGGCTTCTCTTCCAGACGGTCAGTCCGCAACATCAACCCCCTCAAACTCTCCTTTGTGGTGCCCTCCTGAAACGTTTCCAACAATGCAACATCTCCCACAAGCAAATGGGGACACTTGGATGTGTTGGCTGGGACACTTTCCGTAATTATTCCCTCCAGGGCTTGACATTAGAGAGGAATTCACATGGGGCCAAAGTGCTGTTTTTCAGAAGGGCCACTCTCTGGAGACAGCTTGGCCAACCTTGAATTAAGCGGACTCGTGTAAATCTCACTAGTACGATATTAAGAAAATGAGTCGGGATGTTTGATCACTTTATGTTTTATGTGAACACTGTAATGATAATACAACATCTTCTTTGGCTGTAAGCACCGTTATTATGCCCAAAGGAAGGATAATAAAATGGGGTAGTGAATTAAAAAGCAATTTAGGATAAGACATTGCTATGCGCGACAGTGAGAGTGTTTGCACCCTTCTTTGTGAAAAGGGTTACTTTGCGTCCCAGATTTGCTCGTATTTCTTTCACTGAGTGCTGTGCGGTTGTCAATACTTCATCATTTGAAACTGCATTGAGATTTCCCATGGTTTATCTAGCTCAATGTCCAAAGCTGCCCTGTAAGGTAAAGAGTAGGTAGTTCTTTCATGGGCAAACCATGAGAGACTCTTGAATGCTGAGAACAAACTGAGGACTGATAGGTGTCGGGGGGAGGAGGGAGATGGGCATGGAGGAGGGCAGTTGTGGGGATGAGCACTGGGTGTTATATGGAAACCAACTTGACAATAAACTACTTGTAAAAATAAATACCAAAACTATAATAATATTTTAAAATATTATTATAAATAATATATTATATATTATAAATAATATTATATAATGTTATATATTATATATATAATATATAACATTATATATAATGTTATATATTATATATTATTTATAATATAATGTAAATAATATTAAAAATAATATAATAAAATACCAAAAAAATAAAATAAAACCAAAATAAGGCTGTAAAATGCCATATTTACTCCAAAAAAAAAAAAGAAAAAGAAAAAGAACCTGACTTCAGCTCAGGTCATGCTCTTGCGGTTTGTGAGTTTGAGCCCCGCATCAGGCTCTGTGCTGACAGCTCAGAGCCTGGAGCCTGCTTCGGATTCTGTGTCTCCCTCTCTGTGTGTCCCTCCCCGGCTCACACTTTGTTCCTCAAAAATGAATAAACATTAAAAACTTAAAAGAAGAAAAAAAAAGTAGGTAGTTCTCATGTCTTCCCGGTTTTTCAAATGGTTGAGGCGCACATAGAGCGCCCCCTAGCGACGGGTCCAAGTTGACATTGACACCAAGTCTTCTTTTTTTTTTTTTTGACACCAAGTCTTCTGATTGAATCCAAGACCAGATGGGGTTTCCACCCCACCAGGTGATGATGTCATTTCCCTGTATTCCTTTCTCCTGCCCATTTACTCAAGAAATGCAACAAAGTGGCATCGGAACTCCTACGCTGAATGTGACTTAACGGGCAGGCAGTGCCCAAATAAAATCTATTTGCATTAATCCATCCCTAAGATGAGATGCACCCAGTTCAACTCCACCACGTCCCGCCCCCCACGTCCCAGAGGCTCAGAATAG
Source organism: Hyaena hyaena (assembly GCF_003009895.1). NCBI lineage: Eukaryota > Metazoa > Chordata > Mammalia > Carnivora > Hyaenidae > Hyaena > Hyaena hyaena. Next base: position 5,620,778 of record NW_024080659.1, on the reverse strand, counting down.
TGGGGTGCTCGTGCTATGCTTTCAACGTTTCCTACCATCTTCTGTAACTTTTTTTTTTTTTTAAAGATTTTTATTTATTTCTAGGAGAGAGAGAGAAAGACAGCGTGAGCCAGGGGAGGGTCAGAGAGAGAGGGAGTCACAGACTGAAACAGGCTCCAGGCTCTGAGCCGGCAGTCAGCACAGAGCCCGACGCGGGGCTCGAACCCACGAACCGCGAGATCATGACCTAAGCGAAAGTTGGACGCTTAACCGACTAAGCCACCCAGGCGCCCCCCATCTTCTGTAACTTCTATAACTGTGTTATTAGGAGTATGATCTTGGGACCAGCAGCATCAGTATCACCTGAGAGCTTGTCCAAGAAGCAGGAGCTGAGACCCCACCCCCAAACGCAGCGAATCAGAATCCGTGTGTTAACAGCAGCCCCATGTGATGCTCACCCACGTCAGGGTTTGGGAGACACCGCACCCATGCTCTTGCTCGGGACTGCCCACTTTACATGGTGGGTTGTGTGGTTCACAGGCAAGGAGAGTAGACCAGGACAGACCAGGCAGACCAGAACCTTCCTGCTCAGGTGCTCACTTTTGCTAAGGACTGAAGAAGTTATCCTGGAGAGGGGTCATGATGGCAGAAGGAAGGGCCCCGGAAGGGTCTGGAAACCCAGAGGGCCCTGCCAATAGCCACCCGCAGACATCTGGTTTGCGGTCGCTGTGATGGAAACAGACAGCGGTCCAGGATTTTTGCAATGACAGGCATCCCAAGGGCCCCTTGCTCAGCCGCACATGGGGACGTTATCGTTGGGGAAACTGGCTGTGCTGATAAGCAATGACCTTCCCGGTGGCCGGGTGGGGGTCTGGCGGAAAACGGGGGCTGTGTATTTCTTCCCTTCATGTCTGGGCTCCTTCCAGGGGTGAGACTGATGGCTCTCTCGGTCCAGGGTCAGGACCCACCCCCCTCTCAGGCTGTGCGCTAACCCGGCCCTCTCAGGAAGCTAAGAATGTACGCAGCCAACTCCCTCAGTTCTTTCTCTTCTGTCTCTCAACCCCCGTTCCTCTTCCACCCAGTTCTTCCCGTTTTGCATCTTTTCTTTTCCTTTTTTTTTTTTTTTTTGGCAGGAGCTGCCAGATGTCAAATTGCTTCAAATTCTGTGGCTTCGAGATCCAGGCAAACGTCCATGAACGGGAGGGCTGTAACCACCCAACGTGGGTGTGAACGCGGGGCCCTGGATTTTGTTGTGGGCAAGGACGTTGAGCGATTTCAAACGACTCTCCTGGGAGTGGGCTGTCAGATTTTTGGTGTGTTCAGGAAATGTCTGCCACATTTTACATCAACATTTTCAAACTGCAAGCGAGTGGAGCGTTGAATTGTAGCAACGAGTGAGTGAGACGAATGGATCGCAGTTCCAACGGCCGGCCGGCTTGGGTCACAGAAGTTGTTCGTGGTTTTAACGTTCCGGTTTGACAACGATTTCTGGTGTTTTGCTGCGTTGAGTATAAATCCAGTCTTGATGTCGCATAGAGCCGCCGAATGTAGCTCGTGGGTGGAGAGAATCCGGTGCCTCTTGGCCACCTGCCATCACTTTTTTTTTTAAATTTAATTAAATTTAATTTAATTTTTAAAATTTATTTTGAGAGAAAGAGAGAGAGAGCCGTGGAAAGGCAGAAAGAGAGAGGGAGACAGAGAGAGAGAAAATCTTAAGCAGGCACAGCTCAGAGCCCGACGCGAGGCTCGATCTCACCATCATGATATCACGACCTGAGTCGATATCAACAGTTGGATGTCTAACCGACTGAGCCCCCAAGGAGCCCCTGCCATGACTGTTTATTTTAAGGTCCAGGGGCCAAAGCCGATCTAATCACGCCCTTATTCAGTATCCCAGGGTTTCCTCCTCATGGGCTCAAAGCATTTATGTTATGATCACTATGACTTTCAACTGTTTAGGACCCTGCTCACATTTAACCTTGCCTTGAGGCCTCCCTCCCACCTGGGACCCATGTCTCCTTAGAGCATCTGCCACATCGTGCCCGGTTGGCTAAGGGCGGCCAGTATGGCCCAACAATGAGGTCCATCTTTCCTGGAAGCTGACTGCTCAGCTACGTCCCCTCCTTCCGTTCCTGCCTCCATCACGTTCCCCAAAGAGGAAACGTGAGCTCGAGTGCATTACTACACATACACCTACGAAGGAGCAGCCCGCTATTTGGGGCTCCTCAACCCTGTTCTTTTCGCCGTACCCATGGTTCTCAAAGTGGGGCCCCCAGAGCAGCAGCAGCTGGACACCTGTTAGCAAGCTAAGTTCTCCGCCCCATTCTGGAACTTCTAAACCAGGAACTCCGGGGGTGGGCCCAGCTTGTGAAACAAAACCAAAACGCAGGGAAAGTCCTGTGTTTTAACACACCATCCAGAGGCTTCCGGCACCTGAACTCATCTGAGAATCACTCTTCTCTCCCACCCCTGGTGTCCTGTGATGTACATTCTTGTAACTATGAGACTGGAAGCTCCCTGAAGGCAGGACTTCTCCATCGGTGAGTGAGGCACTGTACAGAGGGGCGTCTGGGTGGCTCAGTCGGTTGAGCGTCCGACTTCGGCTCGGGTCATGATCTCGCGGTTCTTGAGTTCCAGCCCCACGTCGGGCTCTGTGCTGACGGCTCAGAGTCTGGAGCCTGTTTTGGATTCTGTCTCCCTCTGTCTCTGTTCCTCCCCCACTTGTGCTCTCTCTCAAAACTAAATACATAAACATTACAAAAAATAAATGTTGCTCTGGAGAATTAATGATCGCCAACACTGAGCCCTTGCCATGTGCCAGATGGTGCGCTAATCCCGTCTACCCGCTTGGGGTCCTGTTCGCAACGACCCTTGGAGGCGGGCACTATCACCATCTGCCTTTGACAGATGACACCGAGGACCAGAGAGGTGAGGAAGCGTGCTCTAAATTCCGTGTATTGCATGGAGAAGCCAGGATCTGAGCCCCGGGGGTCTGACCCCAGAACCCAGGCTCTTCCCTAAAGCCTCTCCTGCTTGGCACATGCGTATTGAACTGACTCTTAACCATTGGGACCCTTCCATGTACCGCGGGGAGGGAAAGTCTAAAATGTCCAAAAGGGGATGGCTACACACGGAGCAGCTTGGGGGGAACAGAGAAGACTTGGGCTCCTCTTAGAAAGCAAGGCATGCTTTTCTCAGGGAAGCAAAACTGTATTCTCCAGTCCCCTTCACTTTCCCTCCTGATAGATCCAGTTATCTGAACCTCCAGTGGAGGGATGGCATAAGTCGCACAGAAGTGTTGGTCCCAGAAGCGTCTAAACGTCTTGAATTCTGTCTCAGAAGGGGCAGCCTTCTGGCGATTTGGGGAGAAGGGCTTAGTGGCTGAAGGGAGAGGAGTGTCCGCAGGTTAGGGCTCCATGGAGATACTTGAACCATTCAGGATCCATGTAACATTAGCCATAAGCCACTTCCCTTCTCTGGGTCTCGGTTCCTTCATCTGTATAATGGGGATGATGATAATAGCCGTTTGTCTCATTTGTAGGCAGCTCGGATGAAGACAGCAGCTACGAAGAAGTTTCATCAACAAGAAGAGAGAAGTTCCACATTCTCGGCTGTGACCACCGGCAAGTGGCCATGTGGGGAAGCCAACGGGGAGCTGCCCACCCAGTCTTGACTCCAAACAAACACGAGATTCTTTTCTTTCTTCTTTCCTTCTTTCTTACTTTTCTTTCCTTCTTTTCTTTCCTTCTTTTTCTCTCTTTCTTTCTTTCTTTCTTTCTTTCTTTCTTTCTTTCTTTCTTTCTCTCTCTCTCTCTCTCTCTCTCTTTCCTTCCTTCCTTCCTTCCTTCCTTCCTTCCTTCCTTCCTTCCTTCCTTCCTTCCTTCCTTCCTTCCATGCTTATTTATTTATTTTTTGAGAGAGGGCACAATGGGGGAGGGGCAGAGAGAGAAGGAGACACAGAATCCAAAGCAGCTCCAGGCTCCAAGCTGTCAGCACAGAGCCCGACACGGGGCTCGAACTCATGAACGGTGACATCATGACCTGAGCCGAAGTCGGGTGCTTAACTGACTGAGCCCCCCAGGCGCCCCATGGGATTCTTTTCTTGTATTCTTCCTCTCCAGGACATGTGTGTGTGTGATTTCTCAGCACCTCGGGCAGCCTGCAGGCTACTCCTCGGAGTTCACGGTCTTTTATAACAGGGACCCTCTAGGAAAGTGGCCCAGGAGTCAGGCAGCAGAAAGCCCCTTGAGGATGCCATGCTATTTCGCAACCCAACCTTCCAAACAATGGCATGGCTTAGCCCGGATTTATAGACTCTCCGTTAGACCTCTGGGCTTCCCCCACTGAACGGCCTCCCCCGCACCCCTGCCCCATTCCTTCTCGCCCATCCCTCTTCAGGCACCAAGGGCCTTTCTAAAATGTCTTCGCTTTCATGTGACACCAGCAATGAAATCCCCTGTTCCAAATAAATGAGAAAGGGACCCCCTTCCGCCGGGTTTTGCTTGGTGCCCCGGCCACCCGAAGCCAGGATACAATTTCCATGCGAGGTGGGGTGCATGTGTGTGTAATTGCTTCCTGAGGGGAAGACCACGAGAGCTTGCTGCAAATGAGGTGTTAATGATGAGCGCCCCAGGGTTTGTGACTGGAGAAAGTTCCATCTGGATTGACTACATTAAGCTGCTACTCAGGGATGTGGCCCTTCAGAGAGTCCCTTCCCCTTGGGCTGGGGAGCGACCCGCAAGAGGGAGACAAAACTAAGCCAAGCAGGGTGGACAGACCCCACCCCCTCCCCCCCCTGCCCTACATAACCGTGAGCCCGATGCTTGATCCACAGGGGTGGCTCGCAAATCTTGTGACCAGATCTGCAGAGGGATTTCCTTCTAGGAAAAGAGCTTGGGGACTTTGTTAGTGGGTATGCGGCTCGCGGCCCCTCCGGTTGGGCCCTGAATCAGGAATCACGATACCCGGAGTTCAGTGTGACCTTGGAGGTTCAGAGGAAACTGTCAATTCAACAAAGTGCTGGAAGTTGTAAGAGTAGTAGATTTCTTGTCTATACAATAGGTTGTTTTCTGTTTTTGTTTTAATGTGTATTTATTTTTGAGAGAGAGAGAGAGATCGATTGCAAGCGGGGTAGGGGCAGAGAGAGAGAGGGAGACACAGAATCCGAAGGAGGCTCCAGGCTCCGAGCTGTCGGCACAGAGCCCGACGGGGGGCTAGAACCCACGAACGGTGAGATCATGACCTGAGCCGAAGTCAGATGCTTAACCGACTGAGCCACCCAGCTGCCCTGAAACAAAGACATTTTAATATAATTTGGCTATAGACAAAATTTCTTGGAAGACAGAAAATTACTTATTTTGACACAAAAACGATCAAATTCTCATATATTCAATGTGATATATAAGAAAATTTTTTGGTTATATTTTGATTGCTCTTCTAAGTTGAAAATACATGTTGGGATTAAAATGTTTTAATGTTTATTTATTTTTGAGAGAGAGACAGAGAGACAGAGTGTGAGCGGGGGAGGGTCAGAGAGAGAAGGAGACACAGAATCCGAAGCAGGCTCCAGGCAATGAGCTGTCAGCACAGAGCCCGACGCGGGGCTCGAACTCACCAACTGCGAGATCATGTGCTGAGCCAAAGACAGATGCTTAATCGACTGAGCCACCCAGGCACTCCTAAAATAGGTTTAATAATACCCATTCTGCCTTGTTTTAACCTTACAAAAACTCTCTCACGTAACAGCTTAGATCCATGAAGGACAGCATTCGCAGGAGCTGGAGTCACAGTTCAGCCATCACATTTAATTCAAACTCTCCCTTTTAAAGAGAGGACAACCAGCTAGATAAAAATGGCACTAGCGAGAGCTTCCCGGTGGAGGTGAGGCCTGTTGGAGGTATCTGTGGTACCGTCAGAGAAGTGACAGTTTTGGCGAAATGTCCCCAAAATGTCACATTACTGGTTCAGATTTGGAGTTCATTTCGGCCAACCCACTTTGCCCAAGTAAATACAAGAGTTGCCTTTATCTCATTAAAAGGCAAAGAGAAATTTCTAGGAGGCTTGCCGGATGGGGCAAGAGGGAGACGTTAATGAGCTCTACATGCTCTCAAGGAAAGGCCTGATGTTCACCAGCTCTCGTCTATTTTCTGAGGAGGGTTTTGGCTGCGGAGTACGGGGTGAACACGATTGGTTATGTTTCATTAAGACCGCGCCTCTGTCTTTTAATTAACTTCTTGTTCCTGTCTTTGGCGAGATATTAATTATTTTTTAATCATCGCTGGGATGCACTTTAAGGAGAAGCAGCTGGAATCATCCAACCTTAGTTTCATTATACAGATAGGTGTTATAATAATTAACTTAATTAGCTTGTCACTGCTTGCATAAAATATGACGGTATTTGGAGAACAGATATTGCTTTGCTGATCCAAGGTTAATTAAAAACTAGAGTGTGCATAAGGTCAGGTGAAATGGAGTTGTGGCACACTGGTGTCTGGCCAGCGGGACGAAGAATGTTTCCACAGTGGACCCGCCACAACAGCTCTGAAGCCGTCCTTGGGGAAAGCCAACATCATCAAGCCCAGTAGGCTATAGTTCACCTGTGGTGTTCTTTTCTTTCTATAGATCGGAGGCTCTTACTTGGGGAGGGGGGGTGTCTTGAGCCTCCACGGGACAGACAGGGAATTCAATGAGATGCTTTCTTTAAGCGGAACATGGCTCTTTGTGGCCTCTTGAGACACGGGTGTACCTGAGTTCAAGATGGTAAGACCAGAAAAGAATGTTCTGGGCGATATGTAGCTACTATTTGCTGAATGTATCTCACATGCCTGGTATGGAGCTACATGACGTACATGAATAACTCACTTACCTCACCATAATCCTATGAGGCAAACAGAATTATCCCTAGTGCAGGGCTGAGGAAACTGACGCCCAGAGAGAGAAAGTAACTTGTCCACATTTGCACAGCTCGTTAGTTAGTGGCGGAGCCAGGATTTGAACTCAGAATAGTCTGTCTCCCGAGGCTAATTCTCAATAATTGCTTTTGAAGGGAATATTGCTCTACTATGCCTCCTTGTCATAATGTGAATGAAAATAAGTCGCGTTTTCTGGGGTTGGGGAGCGGGCGCAAAGGAAACTGTGAAACACAGACTCACTCCTCCAGAAGCTAGATCTCGTGCAAGGAAGGAGAAATCTGATACTAAACCCAAGTATTCAATCCTAATGAAAATGCTGCTGAGCTGGCATGGGTTTGGAAGAACAATTTTGCTCGGTCCTTGTCAATGTGTGGGTGTGTTTAATGCATACAACTGTTTTTGTTTTGTTTTGTAATTATGCCTCAGTCCCTTAAAGTTTGACTTTGTGCCACACTCCGCCACACCGCCTGACACCTCATTTGTTGGAGTGAATGGGCTTTGTGGAGAAATTTATGGCTTTGAGATAAAAGTGCACTGCATCTCTTGCAAATAGCTCAGCTAATAAGGGTTGAGCTGTCCGGAAAATAATGGAAATCTCAGCCTGGGATGGCATCCGCCCTGAAATGTTTACTGTGCTCTTTGGCGATCGGAAGGGTATTTCATATTCAACAGATGCTACCTGCATTATGGACGGAGTTGGGCTATGATTGACTCGGAACATTTGTTCCCATTTCTAGAAAATGATTCCCAAATCATTTGCTCTGATTCCTCGTCCACTCCTCCTGGGTTTGATTTCACCTGATGGTTTACTGACTTTCTCGACTGGAATGACTTGAAACTGATTTCTTTAAACTCAGCTATTGGCACAGCCTTGCTATTATTTTTCTTCAGGCTGTTATTAATTTCCCCTGGAGTGATGTGTGGTTTGGACTGGATCGTGCTGATGTGGTTTGTCATCTACGAGGCTAAATGTAGGACAGAAGCTTGGGGATGAGGGAGAAGAGAACGTGAAAATAAAATGTCACTTAACATTGTCGTGGCTCTGAACCCATGTGTCATATGCTGCTAATATCTGGGCCAATACTGTCCTTTTTTTTAATCTGCAAGATGAGAAGTAACATGGAAATAGGAGAGGCCGTCATAGGGTTCACGTATATAGGAATACACGTAGACTCGAGAAGAAACAGTCAAGAAGTGTAATAGCACGTATAGTATATGGTCCCTCACAATGGAAATAGCAGTGTCTGGGAAAAGAAACACCACAGAGAAAGCTCTTTGGAGGAGGCACATGGCCCCGAAAATCAGACATCTCGAGGCAATCTTTCTGTGAGCCGATCAGACAGGGTAGATGGCAGAAACCAGGGGGGCCCCGGAAGGTTGTCCTTGCAAGATGGACGGATTAACAAACCGCGGAACATTCACCGATAATACTATCCACCAATAAAAGCAACAAACTGTCGCTATACCCAATGGCATGAGTGGATTGCAAAGGCCTCATGATGAGGCACCTGGGTGGTTCAGTCAGCTGAGCATCTGACTCTTGATTTCTGCTCAGGTCATGATCTCACAATTCGTGGGATCGAGCCCCACGTTGGGCTCTGTGTTGACAATGCAGAGCCTGCTTGGGATTCTCCCTCTCCCGCTCTCTCTGCCTCTCTCCTGCTTGTTCTCTGACTTTCTCAGAATAAAGAAACATTAAAAATAAATAAATAAATAAAAACAAAAGGCCTCATAGTGAGCAAAAGAAGCCAATCTCAAAAGTGACGTGCTGTAGAATTCTTTTTGTGTGATATTCCAAAAAAACCAAAAGTACGTGATGAAAGACCGTAGTTGCCAATGGGTAGGGTTGAGGTGAGGGTCTAACAAGGTTAAGAGGAGCAGCATAAAGGAGTTTTGTGAGAGGACACAATTATTCCATATCATTCCTGTAGCGTTGCTTACACAAATCTTTACTTACTCATAAAATTGTACACACACCTACAAACTTACATTAACTTAAAAAACAAGTATTGAGGTGCGCCTGGGTGGCTTAGTCGGTTAAGCATCCGACTTTCGCTTAGGTCGTGATCTCGCAGTTCATGGGTTCGAGCCCCGCGTCGGGCTCTGTGCCGACTGCCGGCTCAGAGCCTGGAGCCTGTTTCAGTCTGTGACTCCCTCTCTCTCTGACCCTCCCCTGTTCACGCTGTCTCTCTATCCTAGAAATAAAATAAAAATATTAAAAAAAAAAAGTATTGAGAGGTCTTAGAATTTTAATTAAATGACTTCCACATTTCTATTCTAACGCTGGTTTAAAACAGTTTTCACAAAGGAGCACCTGGTGGCTCAGTCGGTCAAAAGTCCAGCTCTTGGTTTTGGCTTGGGTCACAGTCTCATGATTTGTGAGTTCGAGCCCCGCATCTGTCTCTGGGATGACAGTGCAGAGCCTGCTTGGGATTCTCTCTCCCTCTCTCTTCCCTTCCCCTGATCACTTGCGCTCTCTCTCTTTTTAAATAAATAAATAAATAAACTTTAAAAAAGGTTAGAAAACCAATTTTCACAAAGATATATGTTTCTTTCACTTTAAACAGGTGCCATATTACTTTGCATCTAAGAGTTGCCCAGGGTTTACCACCAATAAGAAAGGATAGAAGGCTTATGTGGTGTGCTATTTCCTTGAAGGACCCCTGTCAATGGAGCCTCAAGATAGGCATGCGGGCCAAGGTCAGTTGGAAGATGCACTAATCCCAAGGGGGCACCCCTAAATGCGTCAGTCCAGCTTTCCTCAAATCATGCCTCCACTGTGCGAACAATGACCATGCAGAAGGATGAGTGCATTGTGGTTCTTCTACTGGAGAATTCAGTTACCTCAAGTAATGGGGGCTTCTCAAACGTGGACATGGGCATGGAACCCCAGCCAAGGGGGCTTCCAGAAGAGCAGGAAGTAGTGGGTAGTTTGGGGTCCAAGATGCCTCCATAGACTTCCTTAGCTGGAGCTGGTGAGTCTTGGCTCTGTGTTCTACCACGAATCGAAATTCAGCGAGCACAGGTCTACTACTTCCTGTCTAATTGCTGTTTTATTCCTTCCCCCTGATTCTTCGTATGCTTTATCTACCTCGTAGGTTTTGTTCACTCCTAGGGGCTGGTTTCTTACAGCTTCAGCCACCAACTACAATTATATCTCAGCTCTGCTATCACAGCTCACTGCCTGTTTCCTGATGCAGTGAACGCGGCCCAGCTCATATTTTGGGGTCCATCTGTATCCCGCACTGCCGGCCAGCTCACGCATTGGCTGCATTCAGTTCCAGGACCAGCTCCAGGAACAATTAGCTGTCACTAAGTGTGGGGCTAGTTCACCTGGCCTATCTCACAGGACAGCTTCATTTGGGAGAGACCGTGAGTTTGGAGGCACTCCGATGGTCCTGTCTAGCACAGTACCCCACAGTGAACAAATCACCCAAGACAGAACAGGACAAAATGCTAAATTTCGTTTAAGAGGCGAGGTTTACGTGCCAAGAACTATAAAGGTTCTGGGAGTTCATCCTGTTCGTAAGCTATTAAGCTAGCCTGTTACTATTTCCTGGATGTTGGCAGAAGCCATGAGTCAGAGACAGATGGGTTTGGGTCAGAGACAAAAGCCTTCATTAGGGCCCCGCAGTCTTCAGGAGCTCCAAGCGGGGGCAGTTCCCCAGGGCAATCATCATGTCTCATTGGAGGTCGATGTAGATCAGCTGGATGGATGCCTTCGCAAACAAGGGGTTGCACTGAAGAGGAATCCTGAGCTTGGGGACTGAGTGTTTTGCTAGTGGGTGGTAACCAGGCTTGTCCCATGGCTAAGAGCACATGGTACCTCATCCCTGAAGGTTGCACGCTGCAAACACAACGCTGAGAAGTGGACCAGGCAGACAGGGTTCAGGGTCTTGCATTCTTGGTATCCACCTCCTTCTGGAACATGTCTGTTTTGGCCAAACTATTAGACTCTACTTACACTTGTGGCCATGGGATAGCAGGAGCCAGATTCTTCAGGGAGAAGCCTTATTCTTGGGGCATCAAGCAGAGACCAAGAGATGAGGCCATGGCTCAGTGAAGAGCCCAGTGAGAGCTGGCACAGCCTAAGGGCACCCCACTGTGGGGCAGTTACCGTGCATCACACATGCCGCTGAGCACACTGGGTCCCATTTCCATCCTGAGGCCTCAGCCTCGATCTCAGGCCAATGCGTCCATCTCAATGGGAACCCGAGAAAAAAACCACAGCCGTTTCCTTCTTCATCTTTGGCCAAACCCCAGTCCTTTCCCTTATGGGTGCCCTATCAGTCTTTTATGCAATGGACTTGGGGGTTCAAGGTACAGAGATCCTCTTCCTATTCTGGGAGATGGGCCATTTCCTGGGGCTGGTCCCCAGGGGCATCTGTAAAAGCCAGACTGACGAGGAGACCTTCCTTTTACGGACCAGGTGGTGCATCATATGACTGATGTTCACAGCTCTGCGAGGGCGGTGATTTTCCTATCCACATTTCATGTATTTATTTTAAGTTTATTTATTTTGAAAGAGAGAGTAAGTGGGGTAGGGGCAGAGAGAGAGAGAGAATCCCAAACAAGCTCTGCACTGCCAGATGTGGGGCCCGAACCCACCAACTGTGAGATCACGACTTGAGCCGGAAGTCAAGAGTTGGATGCTTCAGTGACTGAGCCACACTGGCACTCCCCTCCCCCGCTCCCCCCACATCCACATTTTATAGCTGGGGGAAGTGATCTTCACAGACGCTGAGAAATTTCTTAAGGTCACATAATCAGTAAGCACTGAGGCCAAGTTTTGAGCCCAATGCTAGAGGATGACCAACATTTCAGTATCCCCCTCATATGTTCTTGGGTGTGGACAGGCTTGGATCCCTTTGGACGCTCCTGCTATCGGCTGAACTGAACAGCACAGCCATGGCGGGGCGGGGGAGAGGAGTGGGGGAAAGAGCTAGAATCAGGGTCCCTCTATCTACTTCCCAAGGTTACTGTGATATCCAGATGTACGTGGGAGTGCTTTACAGTCAGTCCGCAGATAGAAGAGATCACCGCCATTTGCTCTCAAATATCCACAAATACAGACCCTGGCGTCTACAGGGGCTCTGCACTCCCTGGGCAATCAGACCGCAAACTTTAATTTCTGGGGGCCAGACGGATTTTCTTGTGATGTGTCAGTTCTCGATATGTTGGGAAGGGTGTGGAGGGCTCACTGGACTCAGTAGAGTCGAGCCCAGAGAGGAGAGGCTAGTGTTTGTGTTGATTATTCCACGCTGGTGTCGGGGTGAAGCAGAGCCCCGTGCGGGGCCAAAGGGGTGTAAGGTGACGGCCCCCCAGAGTTGTAGGGGGGCCCCAGGTACCGGCATCTGGCAGAACCAATCTTTCACTGACTCCTTCGCGTGCACTGAACTCCAGAGAGGTTCTTAAGAACACCGAACGCCCAGCAGCTCGAATAATCTTTCATCCTGGAGGCATGCCAGGGCCTGCTCCCTGGGCCAGAGAGCTGGGCTGGGAGCCCTAACGAGAAGCAAATCTCCCCAGATTGGGGCACACGATGTGATGAAAAGCTCTGACAGGAGATGAGATAAGCCGGGCGAAGGGAAGCAGGGTGGCTGATCCCACCATGCCGGCGTGGCGTCTATTAAAACCAGCCCTGCTTCCCCGTCACTCACACACGCGTTCTTTACTCTCTGCCCATCCATGAAGGGAACTGCCGGTGGCCAAGTAGCATTGACCAAAGCCCGGGTCCCCTCCATGACTCCAGGGAGGGGATTTCTGGGGTAGCAGGGGCAGGGACATCCGGAGGGGTCATCGGGGAAAACACGGGACCTCCAATTAAGTACGCCTCAGTCTAGGCGGCCAGGCAGACCCATCAGGGATCCAGGTCACCACTCTCCCTGCACACAACAGTGTTGTCAAAGCAGTTCATAGGACTTTGCACTCCTAGGTTGTCAAATAACTCCCCTTCCAATATTAAAGCAAATGTAAACTTATTTAAACAAAGAAAACACCTATAGTCTCACAGGTAACCACTGCTTACATTTGGGCATGTGTCTTTCCAATGTCATGACCGTGCATCCATATATAGATAAAAATAGGATCAAGTTCCAGGGGCACCTGGGTGGCTCAGCCGGTTAAGCATCGGACTTCGGCTCAGGTCCTCATTGCATGATTTGTGAATTTAAGCTCTGCATTGGGCTCTGTGCTGACAGCCCACTGTGGATCCTCTGTCCCCCCACCCCGCCCCGTTTCTCCCCTGATCAAACCTGTTCTCTCTCTCTCAAAAACAAAACAAAACAAAACAAAACAAAACAAGACGGATCAGGGCGCCTGGGTGGCTCAGTTGGCTCAGTTGATTGAGCGTCCAACTCCAGCTCAGGTCATGATCTGACAGTTGGTGAATTTGAGCCCTGCGTTGGGCTCTGTGCTGACAGCTCAGAGCCTGGAGTCTGTTTCAGATTCTGTGTCTCCCTCTCTCTCTGCACCTCCCTGCTTGCACTCTGTCTCTCTCCCTCTCTCCAAAATAAACATTTAAAAAAACTAATAAAATTAGCATATAGGCGACACACAAGGTTACATTAACTTCCGGTATACAACACAGTGATTGCACAGCTCTAGTGTTATGCTGTGCCCACCACAAATGTACCTAGTACCTGTCACCGTGCAATTGACACCATTGACCATATTCTCTGTGACGTACTTACTCATTCCATAACTGCAAGCCTGGGCTTCCCTCTCCCCTTCACCCACTCTGCCCCCTCTCCCTCTGGCAACCACCAGTTGGCTCTTTGTATTTATGGATCTGTTTCTGCTTTGGTTTTGTTGTTCACATTCCACATGTCGGTGAAATCACATGGGAATCATCTTTCCCTGACTGATTTCACTTAGCACCATGCCCACTAGATCCATCCATCTTGTAACAAACGGCAAGATCTCATTCTTTTTTTTTTTTTACCATCGAATAATATTCCACTATAGATAGATATAAATGGATTCCATTTATATATTTATAGATGTATTTTTATCAACATAAATATTTTCATATGTTACATATAAATGTACATATGCCGCATCTTCTTTATCCATTTATCTATTTGCACAGTATTTCATTGTGTATGACCGCTTTTTAAAACCATATTCCATAAATACATAAATAAATAAAGTAAAATTAAATTAAAATAAAATAAAATAAAATAAAACCACTTCTCTGAGGTCAGAAATGTAAAACATTTCCAGTTTGTCATGACCATAACAAAAATATGGTGAACTTTCTTTAAAAAATTTTTTAATGTTTTATTTATTTCTGAGAGAGAGAGAGAGAGAGTGTGTGAGCAGGGGAGGGTCAAAGAGACAGAGACAGATACAGAATCTGAAACAGGCTCCAGGCTCTGAGCTGTCAGCAGAGCCCGACGTGGGGCTTGAGCCCACGAGCCATGAGATCATGACCTGAGCCAAAGTCAGACTCTCAACTGACCGAGCCACCCAGGCGCCCCAAAGCCTTTTTTTTTTTTTAATGTTTACTTATTTAGAGAGAGAATGAGAGTGAGAGAGCTCATGTGTGCATGTGTGTGCCCATGCAGGGAAGGAGCAGAGAGAGAGAGGGAGAGATTGAGAGAGAGAGAGAAACTCAAGCAGCCCCCGGGACTGTCAGTGCACCGTGTCTTTCTCGAACCGTGAGATCATGACCTAAGCCGAAATCAGGAGTCAGGCGCTTAACCAACAGCCACCCAGGCGCCCTGATTCAGTGAACCTTCTCGACGCTAAATGCTTATTTGCCTGTGTGGTTACTTCCTTACTAGTATTTCCAGAGCAAGTTACTATTCTTTTCAGGTCTTTTTTCATATCTGTAGCAAAATTAACCTCCAGAAAGCCTGCATAAATTTATACTCCTCACAAGCAGGGCATTACCCAAAACTAACAGTTTAGAAAATTCTTGCCCCTTTGTCGCTGAAGCAGTAGCCTCTCAATGTTGTTTTGCACTGCAATTCCTGGATTTCTGGTCAGGTTTACAACTGTTTGTTATTTCCTTTGTGACTTGCTTTTGGTGAGCTTTTACATGGCATGTCTGTCCTTTTCTAATTGATTCATATGTGATCTTTACATGTAGAGGAATTAAGCCACTACCATGTAACTTACAAAAGCTTGTTTGGGTTTGTCATTTCCTTTTTTATTTTTTTCCTTCTGCCCTTGATAATATACTTTAGCTCTGCCCTGCTGCATTTTATAGTTTACTTTTTTTTTTAATTTATTTTTTAAATTTATTTTTTAATGTTTTATTTATTTCTAGGAGAGAGGGAGAGAGACAGTGTGAGCAGGGGAGGGTCAGCGAGAGAGGGAGTCACAGAATCTGAAACAGGCTCCAGGCTCTGAGCTGGCAGTCAGCACAGAGCTCGACGCGGGGCTCAAACCCACGAACCGTAAGATCATGACCTGAGCGAAAGTCGGACGCTTAACTGACTAAGCCACCCAGGTGCCCCTATAGCTTACTTTTTAAAAAATATTTATTTTTGAAAGAGAGAGAGACAGAGACAGAGCATAAGGGGAGGGGCAGAGAGAGAGGGAGACACAGAATCCGAAGCAGGCTCCAGGCTCCAAGCTGTCAGCACAGAGCCCGACGCGGGTCTTGAAACCACAAACCGTGAGATCATGACCTGAGCCGAAGTTGGACGCTTAACCGACTAAGCCACCCAGGCGCCGCTGGAAATAGGGTACATCTTTTAATGTATTTTCATTATTGTACGTCTCTTAGTAAAAATTTTCAGTATTCTTCTTGATATAGACCCTGAACAGAACTTACAAGTTTCACTCCCACTTTGCAAAAATGTGGTTAAATTTTTATCCTCAAGATAATGAAGGGGCTGTGGCTTCTGGGGCGGGGGAGATTTGGGCTGGGAGCCACACGAGAAATCACCTCTTCTGGACCTATTTTAATCTTTTTATCATTGTCATGAAGGAGATTTTTAGATAGCACTTTATTTAGAACCAAATATTGAGGCTCTATAGACAAGGTGAAATTTTTGAGCATTTGTTTTGTAATTAGCTTTTATTTGCTATCTTACGTTATTTTCTGTGGGTTGGAGATCTTGGGCTTTGCAAAGAGATACTCATTTATTTGCAAGAAATGTATGTCAATATTTAGACTGTTTCCTTCTTGTTCATCTTGTAGAGCCACAGACAGACCTGGGGTAAATCTCGACTGTACCATTTACTCACTCAAATCTTCCGCAATTTACCCAATTTCTGAGGCTCAGATTCCTAGGTTGTAAAAAGGGATAATGATACCTACTTTACAAGGATCTTCTGAGGATTAAGCAAGACTTTGCTGGGAGAGCACATAACCCAGTACCTGGCACATACAACGGCTATTATTTCTCGTCTGATTGCCGTTGGCTTAAACTTCCAGAACCTCACATATTAACCATAATGATGGGCATCAGGTTTTAATGGCCATAGATTCATTGCTAAATAGAAATAGCAGGCCCTCTTCATGACGATGTTGATGATGATGATGATGATGGTGATGATGACTAACATTTATTAAGCATTTGTGCCCCATTCAGCATATACGACATGAAGACAATTACGGGAAATTGCCCCAACATCTTGCAAACTTGCTCCCAATCGTATTGCTTTTATTCATTTATTCCATCATTCAATCGATTCATTTACCAATCATTTGTTGAGCATGTACTGAAGCTCTTACTTAATATGCTTCAGTCCTTACTGTAGTCATTTCGGACAGGGTGTCAGTTATGTGACGAAGAGGGAAGAAACAGATAAACAGATGATGGAAGACAGTTGCATCTATGCTCCATGGGTAAGAGCCACACGCATGCATATATTGTAGTGCCGTTCCTTACGGTGATTTTCCCCATCCATTCTGTATGGACTACATACAGAGACACTTACAGTGTCCTCACTGAAAGCAAAAAAAAAAAGAGGGACAGTGCTTATGATGGGAAAAAGAATGGGGCCGGCCTTCCTCTGGTGAAAGATCACTCATTCAACCATCATTTACTGGGTCTTGCCCTTGAGTCATTCGTAGCTGAGAAAATCAGATGTGAAGGAACATTCTAGCAGAACAATACACACACGTTATGAGACCACAGAGAGAGACAGGCTTGTAAAGGGAAGCAGGGGACTTGTCAGCCCCTTGAGGATGGGAAGGAGGCGGGCTGTCAAAATGGCAGGAGCTAGGGGCGCCTGGGTGGCTTAGTCAATTAAGTGTCATGATCTCACGGTTCGTGGGTTCGAGCCCCACGTCGGGCTCTGTGCTGACAGCCAGCTCAGAGCCTGGAGCCTGTTTCAGAGTCTGTGACTCCCTCTCTCTCTGACCCTCCCTTGCTCACGCTGTCTCTCTCTCTCTCCTAGAAATAAATAAAACATAAAAAAAATTTAAAAAAAAATGGCGGGAGCTGGCATGGGGCTGAGTCAGGACGCCTGGCGGATAAGAGAGAACTAACATGGGATTGGTAGGAACGGCTCATACAAAGGCACAGAGGCACACTGGAGCTGATGGCTCACCTTGCTTGGAAGCCTGCTCTTCTCCAGGGAGGGGGAGTTGCCAGGAGGTGGGCTTTCGGAGCAGAGTCGATGTGATCAAAGTCTACAAATCAGAGCTTTGCTTGGATGACTTGATGAGGTCAGCACCATAAAGAAGGGAAACCATTGTGCCTGGTTAATGGTCATAGCCACGGAAGTTACTGGCGCAAAACAAACGTAAAGAAAGGAAAGAAAAGACTGGGGACTAAATGAGGGTCTGAGCGAATCTACCGCTTTGGGGTGGAAACAAAGGAGATATGAATGGTCTTTGAATAAGCTCAGTCTCTCCGTTTTTCTCTTTCCACCTTGTCTTTCTGTCCTCTGAACGCCTCACTCTGGAGCAGGTTTCTAGGCTGGGTGGACTTCTTACAACACTGACGAGGATTATTAGCCAGTGCAACACAAGAAGATTATGGAACTTTCTCCCTAAAAGCATACACCAATGATATACACAGGAAGGAGGTACCCCCTTGGCTTCTATTACTTGCCGGTGAACCCAGAATTTGGGGATTGATTCATTTGTCCTCCGGGGTCAGTTTCCCCTTCTTTCTTCTCTCTGTACCCTCTTTTCTTCTCAGGTATTTGGGTCTGGCAGGCTCTTCATGGGTGGAACCCACAGACACAAGGAAGTGATTTGACGGGCTTTCTTCTGGGCTCATGTACAATTTCTTTAAATTCCTTTTGATCCTCTAAGATCCCAGCAGCCAACTCTGGTTAACATCACGGAGACGCTGGCTGTTCCCGGAGCTGTCCAGGGAGCGAGGCTTCTCATGTGCCAAGCGGCAGACAGGCGGTCCCCGTCTCCCTGCCCGGGACCCGAGGCACCCCGAAAAGAGTCAAGCCAACAGAAGTGGCCGGTCGGATCATTAACATGTGAAATTGATCAGTGTTTACATCTGCGCAAACTATTTCATACCGAATCAGCCTCTTCAAAAATTCCATGGTTTTTTCCCACTCCCTAGCTCAAACGGCACTAATCCCCAGTTCTTATACACAAAATTCCTGATTCGGAGCCTAGCGAGAGCTGGAAATGGATCCTGTCCTGAAACTTGAGGCTGCTCTGAAAGTCCCAGTGATGTGTTTGGAACAGAACCACCACCAGGGAACGCCGAGGGCTTGTGGGACATGGGGTAAACCGTAGAAAGAGGAAGGAGGCAAGGAGAGCCCCAGATTTTCAAAGAGGGACTGCTTCGAACAGGAAGCAGACATGGAGCAGGTAGCAATTATTACCTAAATATGCATGGGGCCGGGCTTTTACCCTGAGCTCCCCTCTCCCCACTTCAGCTTTGGATCAGGTTTGCCAAACAGTGCTTTTGACGGCATGGTGAGCACTTATGAACAGCAATAGCACAGATAAAATACAATCTGATACACATAAAGCCACATTCTTTAAAAAAAAAATTTTTATGTTTGTTTATTTTTGAGAAAGAGAGAGAGAGTGGGTGCACATAAACAGGGGCAGAGAGAGAGGGAGAGAGAGAGGATCCTAAGCAGACTCCTTACATCAGTGCACAGCCTGATGTGGGGCTCGAACCCGTAAACTGTGACATCATGACCTGAGCCAAAATCAGACATCTAACCGACTAAGCCACCCAGATGCCCCCAAACTTCATTCTTTATGAGTACAATTCCAGGCTGGACACATTCTTTTTTTGGATGGGCTTAGCTAGACTAGTTCTGTCAAGGAAATATTGCAATTCTAGGGTATCTTTGTGAGTTTCTTTTTTTACATTTGCATTCATTTATTTTTCAGTCCCTCCCCCCATTTGATTCAAATACAACTGACATATAACATTATGCAAGGTGTTTTTCATTTTTTTTTTTTTTTTGGTTTGGTTTGGTAAATGTTTCTTTACTTACATTTTTGAAAGAGAGCGCAAGTAGAGGAGGGGCACAGAGAGGGGGCAGAGGGTCTGAAGCAGGCTCTGCAGAGATCCCGACGTGGGGCTCAAACACATTAACCGTGAGATCAAACCTGAGCCAAAGCTGGACGCTAAACCGACTGGGCCACCCAGGTACCCCTAACATTGGCTAAGTCTAAGGCATTCAACATGATTTGATATGAGTATATCGGGAAATGATCACTGTGGCAAGTTTACTTCACGTCATCACTTCACAGTCACCAATTTTATCGCCCTTAAGGTGAGCCCTTTGAAGATCTGCAATCCTAGAAACTTCCAAACATCCAATACAATGTTGGTAACTCATGGCTGTCATGTCGTACATTACACGCCCAGAACTTATTTATTTATAACTGGATATGTATACCTCTTGACCAATTCCTAGTGTTTTTTTCTTCTTTTTTTTTTTAAAGTTTATTTATTTTGAGAGAGAGAGAGAGTGCAGACAGAGAGGGAAAGAGAAAATCTCCAGCACTAACAGTACAGAGCTCTATGCGGGGCTCGAACCCAGGAACTGTCAGATCATGACCTGAATCAAAATCAGGCGTCAGATGCTTACCTGTAAGACTGAGCCACCCAGGCACCCCCACCTAGTGTTTCTCAACTGACATCTGTTTAACTAACTCAAGGAATTTGAGTGAGGTATTTGAGCCGTGTACCAAGTCTCTCCATGTAGACAGAAATCTGTAGATTAACAGGACAATTAAGACGAATTGTACCTTCCTGAGCACCTGGTTCGAAAAGGTGAAAAACAAAGATTTAGCATCGACCTGACAGATTGTCTCGAATGGTGAACCATAGGGATCTACCCTCTAGGACATTTTTTACTTATGCCGAGTTTGAAGGCAGATTTTAGGCTCGTTGTGTTTCTGGGTAGCACAGTGAAACCCCTAAATAATGGAACTGAGCCCACCAAACGGGCTCAAAGCCTGGGTCAGGTGGCAGTGGCCACAAACAGTGGAAGCGGGTTGTCTCATCCTCTCTCCCCCAGCACCATCTTCCTCTCATTCACCTTTATGACATCTAAACATGTATAAACCTGCCCAAGGCTATTGAGAGCTTACGCGAGACAAGGGAGGGGCACCTGCGTGGCTCAGCTGGTTAAGCGTCCAAATTCGGCTCAGGTCATGATCTCACGGTTCGTGGGTTCGAGCCCCACGTCGGGCTCTGTGCCGTCAACACAGAGCCTGGAGCCTGCTTCAGATTCTGTGTCTCCCTCTCTCTCTGCCCCCCCCCCCCGCCAACATTATTTAAAAAAAAAAATGAGATGGAGGAGGAGGCAGGCAGGTGAGGTGGAATCATTCCACACATTCTACAGTCTTGGCCTAGGGCTTCATGGAGGGGCAGGATCGAAATCTAAGCTGTACCAGAAAGCGCAGAACTCGAACCCTCCCTTCGCTGCTTGCATGTTATGCTGACGTTCTCTGGCCACACTCTCTGGGAGGGACCCTGTCTGCCTCTCTGATGCCAGTGTTCAGTGTGACAGCACAGTGGTTACGGAGAGCTGCACACACTCGATGCGTTTTTGTTTTGTTTTGTTTTAATGTTTTTATTTATTTCTGACAGAGAGAGAGACAGTGTGAGCAGGGGAGGGTCAGAGAGAGAAGGAGATACAGAATCTGAAGCAGGCTCCAGGCTCTGAGTTAGAGCCTGTCTCCCTCTCTCTCTGACCCTCCCCTGCTCACGCTGTCTCTCTCTCTCTCTCTCTCCTAGAAATAAATAAAAATATTTAAAATAAAATAAAATAAAATAAAATTTTGGAGCTAAAAGGGACCACGAGATGTCACGCGGTCCCACTCCCCACTTGAAGGTGGAGAACGTTTGGTAGAGAGAGGTCAGCTGAGGGGCCCATGATTGCCCAATCAATTATCGCCTGGCTTGGCTCCTTGGAGCCTGGTTCAGAGCTCTTTCCACTCCATCGTCTTGTTCTGCATCTAATAATGGTGATGAAGGCAGTGATAGTCAGAAAATAATAACAATCATCATCATCATGACCATGACTCAGATATTTTTTTATAAATGTTAATTCATTTTTGAAAGAGAGAGCATGAGCAGGGGAAGGGCAGAGAAAGAGGGAGACAGAGGATCTGAAGTGGGCTCTGGGCTGAGAGCAGCGAGCCCGATGCGGGGCTCAAACTTATGAACCCTGCGGTCATGACCTGAGCTGAAGTCAGACGCTCAACCAACTGGGCCACCCAGGTGCCCCCATGACTTACATTTTTATACCTCTTTATGGTTTAAACATTATGTGCCTTGTTAATATTAATCGTCATGATATTTACTGAAACAAAATAAAAATATAGTAAATATAGTTTTCACTGGGAAAAGCCTGGAGATAGAATGAGAAATGGAAGGGGCCACCTGGGTGGCTCAGTCGGTTAAGTGTCCGACTTTGGCTCAGGTAATGATCTCATGGTTCGTGAGTGTGAGCCCTGCACCAAGCTCTGTACTGACAGCTCAGAGCCTGGAGCCTGCTTCGGATTCTGTGTCTCCCTCTCTCTCTCTCTGCCCCTCCCCTGCTCATGCTTTGTCTCTCTCTCTCTCAAAAAGAAAATAAACATTAAAAATTTTTTTTAAAAAAGGACAACTATTTAGGGCCTTCAGTATACAGCAGAGATCTTACTCTGGAAGATAAATCCTAGAGGTGTAAGGAGCTAAAACATTCTGGCTAACAGGGCCTTCTGCTTTGAAATCAATGGTGTGTAAAGGTCCCCGGGCCTCCCCTCCAGAAAATTAATGCAGCATGAAACCCAAGCTCTTACAAATAAATGACAGAGCATGAGGCAGGACCCTGACATCCTGTCTCCCTGTGAGGTCCGCTTTGCAACACACCCCATCTGGGACTCGGAGCTCAGACTCCACGGATCACTCTCAGCCCTGCGCAGGGGCACGGCACGTCTTCTGACATCATGGTGTATGGGGAAAAGCATCATCCTTGGGGTCAGGGTGCTTGGTTTGAATCCCAGAACTGTCACTTAGTAAATGAGTCATCTTGAGCAATTTACTTAATTAACTTCTCGAATCTGCACCTTTCTTTGTCAAGTTGACGTGTTAGAATATTGTCACTCTTGGATCTGCTGAGGTGAACAGAGCCAATCAATGCTTATTTACCTGCTTAACACTGTGCTTGCCACTGGGTAGGAATCCCATGGACCAGACATGCATGGCTCCCGCGAAGTCCCAAAGCCAGCAGCACCTTTGATACGAGCACTACTCAACAATTTTCCAAGCAGGCCTGGGCTCCAACCCCCTCAACGCTCTCACACGACATGTTGGTCACAGGGAACAGAGGCTCAGAGATGACCTGTTAATCTGGATGAGAACTACCATTGTCATAAAAGTCCGACTCCATCATGTTACCTGTGATGGTTTAAATTTTCAGTGTCGGGGCGCCTGGGTGGCTTAGTCGGTTAAGCTTCCGACTTTCTCTTAGGTCATGATCTCGCGGTTCGTGGGTTCGAGCCCTGCGTTGGGCTCTGTGCTGACTGCCAGCTCAGAGCCTGGAGCCTTTTTCAGAGTCTGTATCTCCCTCTCTCTCTGACCCTCCCCTGCTCATGCTGTCTCTCACTCTCTCTCTCCTAGAAATAAATAAATTTAAAAAATAATTTTTAGTGTCCACTTGACTGGCTCATGGTGGGCCCCAATATTTGGCTAGATGTCATTTCTGGAAGTGACCGCAAGGGTGTTTCCAGGAGAGATTAGCATCTGTGTTGGTAGGCTGAGTAAAGAAGATTGCCCTTCCCGGTGTGAGTGGGCACCAAACGATTCGTCAAGGGTCTGAAAAGAGGCAGAGGAAAGCTGAATTCTCTTTTTCTGTCAGATGGATAAGCTAGGAGATCAGGCATCTCCTGTCCTCAGACTGATTTCTACCATGAGCTCCCTGGGTTCCCTTGGCCTTTGGACTTGCACTGAATCACACCACCAGCTTTCCTGGGTCTCCAGCTTGCAGACGACAGATTGCGGGACTTCTCAGCCTCCATAATCTCATGAGCCCGATGATTCCTCATAATAAATCTCCTCCTATAAATCCATACTGTCGGTTCTTTTTCATTGAGCTTTTGTTATTGTCGACCGGCTTTTCCCAGTCTCAATTTCGCTTTAGATTTGTGAAGGTCAACCTCAGAGCTAGAGCAAATGACTGACAAGTATTTGTATGTGTATTTTTTAGCTTCTGGTAAGCAGAGTAATGCATAGCCCTGCCCTCAAGAGGTCCATATCTTAATCTCCAGGACCTATGAACATGTTGTTACATAACAAAACGAACTTTGTAGATATGATTGCTTAAGGGTTCAGACCTTGAGATTAGAAGATTCTCCTGGATCACTGGAGTGAGCCCACTCTAATCATGAGAGTCTTCAAAGGGAAAAGCCTTCCCCAGGCTGTGGTCAGAGAGAGAGAGGTACTATGATGGAGGCAGGGCCAGAGAAATGCTTCAAAGGTGTCTTTCAAGGTAGAGGATGGACTGAGAGCCAAGGAATCCAGGCCACCTCTAGAAATTGGGAAAGGCAAGTAAATGGATTTTCTCCCACAGCTTCCAGAAAGGGATGTGGCCCTGCTGATGCCTTGATTTTAACCCATTGAGACCCATGTTGGACCACAGAACCTTCTGGTAGGTGGTGCTAACCATCTGGTAGCAGTGGACACTGAATTCATTTATAATTATTAAATTATTTGCCACGTATCACAATTGTGGTATATGGAGAAGGCTGAAGGAACAATGGAGAAAGACAGTTCTGCTCCTAGGAATTTGGGGGGGGGGGAACTTTCACCGAGAAGATAATGATTAGTATGATTCTTGAATAACAACCAGAAGCTTCACAAGCAGAAATAGGAGTTAAAGCTCTTTAGAACTCCAAAGGAAAGATCATGGATAAAGTTATAGAGGCATTAAGTTTTATCTGCGTGGCAGTAAAGTAGATTAGCCACTGAGGGTTTTTTTCATCCTCCGATCCCCATGTGGGTTTGGGATTGGAGGATGGGATTTAGTGAGATCGTTTGGAAGAAAAAGCTGGAACAGTGGGAATGACCAAAGATGACCAACTGTTACCTGCACGTTGACCTAATATGAGGATGGAAATTTGTTTTTAGCTAGAAGCCATTGACTTATACCCAGTCGTCTAATGGAAAGGAAAGGAAAACATGTATGGTACCCATAATGTGAACGAGACTGGGAATACACAGTTTCAAGACAAGGAAACTAATCATAATGAACCTTTCTGGCGTAGACTACAGTTTCTTTTCCAATCCCGGTCGGAGGAAATGATGCGCACCGTAGGTAGAATTACAGAATTCCTTACTGAAAGGAGCATGTGAGCTGGAGGGCTGGCAAAGGAATACAGCTGCTCAGCATGATTCCAAATGTGTCTCGTCCCCCTTGGGTCATCCCCTTTGTGACATCCTAGAACATTCTAGGACACCGCTAGTCTTTGAGCTTTATTTCCCCTCCCCAGAGGTCTGGCAGCCCTGGATGCGTACTCCCTCCCACTCATGTATGTATCAGCTATGGGAGCCTGGATATTAATAAGAATCCAACAGTAACAGCCAGGTTCTGTTGGAGAGAGACGAGAGTCTTCTCTGACTGCTGTCCCTCCCTGCCTTGTGCTGCACCCTCACTGCTTTCTCTGTTTTGTATTTTAGACTTGAGAGGATCTTTCATATATGTAACAAGTTCTTGCTTTGAAGTTAAAAGTAAATATTACGAGAATGAGAGAGAAAAAAGTATAGTCCCATCTAACTTGAAATGCTCAAATATGATTAGTATTAGACTGTGAAATACCTCTGCCTTATCTCTAGCAGCCAGCTGCTGGGGGCATTTGGAGGGATCAGGCTGGTTGTTGTGGTGTGATTTTTTTTTTTTTAACAAAACATAAGCCCCAAATGATCTGTGGAGAGACTCTCCACAAAATCCCCTTTGTTAAAAGCTCAATCTTTCTAATTTCCCCCCTCCCCGCCCCCATCATTTGGCCTAATCCCAATTCACGGAAGCCAATGCGGGAGTGAAACAGGTTCTAGTCGTGATCTGGCCATTTCTCTCTTCCTTCTCTCTGTATTTCTGCTTTTCTCGCTTCTAAACCTGCTTGGCTACATCTAAGGATTTGCCAATTGAGGAAACAAATTATTTGGGTCATACAGGCCACTATTGTCATTTGTAAGCCAAAAAAAAAAAAATGTGGCTTGGCATTTTGAAAGCTGATTTATTAGTACACACAAGGGGGTCCGCATGTCAACAACTGCAAATTACGGATAACGGATTTGCATCTTCTATAACTTCATGCCATTGTTCAGTGGGACTTTAGAAGCTAAAAAAAAAAAAAGGCTAAATGATAAAGTGGTTTTTTAAAAGTCTCTTTTTGAACTAGCTGCCTACGTCTTTCATCAAAAAGAAGGAAAGAAGAAAACAAAAAACATATTTCTCTGAATTCACTGAAAAGTTTGGCTTTAAAGCATTAAACTATTTTAAACCCATGAATTATTATGTGTATCATGCATGAATCAACTACAGAAAAAAGAGGAAATGAATAACTGATTCCCATTCATCTCCAGTGAAACTATGTACAGGGAAATGAATTTAGGATTCAATCAAATAAGGAGAACCCATTACTCTGAAAATACTCAAAGAATACTAAAAGGAAAAGATAATTTATGTTTATCTTCAGTGAAGGTGCACTTTTGCGGAGACTAGATATCAAAAGTTGTGTGTTGAATTATTCCCAAAGGAGGCCAAGTAGCAGAGGATCATTAACTAGTAAATAAGCAACACAAATAATAGGTGCCACTAATTGAGGGCCATGGGATATTACTACCAAATTGGAGAGGTCTGTGGCGATTTCAACTAGAAGATGGAATTTTTTTTCTGAATTTCAAACGTATTTGGAATCCTAATAGGCGGGAAAAGCAAGGAGGACATTTCAGAAGAGGGGGACTGATAAGTTGTGGAGAAGAATGTTCTAGAGGTTCTCAGGGATCAGTGAGGAGAGCTGCTTTGAACTTTATATAAATGGAGACACAAAGCATAAGCTTTTTTTGATCTGGCTTTCTTCTACTCACCACTGTATCTGTGAGGTTCATCCATGTTGTTACTTGTTAAAAGTTTAAAACCAGGCAAAACGAATGTATGGTGCAAAAGGTCAAGACAGTGATTATCAGAGAAGTTTGGAATTTGGAAAATTCAAGAAGAGATGTGGCTCAAAAGACTATCAAAACATCAGATACCTAAGGAATGCCTAAGGAATGCCTAAAGAAATCTTCGTTTTCTACATCGAAGATTACACACAATTACTGACAGTACATGGAAGGAAATACCATGTTCATGGATTGGAAGATTCAATGTTGTTACCATATCATGTTTTCTTGAAACTGATCAATTGATCTATACATTTATTTATTTATTTTATTTATTTTTGAGAAAGAGAGAGAGCACAAGTGGGGGAGGTACAGAGAAAGGAGAGTAGGTTCAGAGAGGGGAAGGTGCAGAGAGAGACAGGGACAGATGATCTGAAGCAGGCCCCTCGTTAACAGCAGAGAGCCTGATGCAGAGCTTGAACTCATGAACTGTGAAATCGTGATCTGAGTCGAAGTCACTCAACTGACTGAGCCACTCAGGTGGCCCAAATCCGATCTATACACTTAATGCAACCCCCACCAAAATCCCAGCAGATCTTATTTTTGTGGAAATTGACAAGCTGATTCTAAAGTGTACATGGAAATGCAAAGGGCTGAGAATAGCCAATGTCAGAAAAGAATAAAGATCATTAAACTTTACATTATAAAGGTTATAGCGATCAAGACTGTGGTTTGCTTATAGAAGGAGAGACACTTTGATCAATGAAATGGAATGGAGGGTTCAGAGACAGAGTCACACGATTATAAACGACAAACGACCTGATTTATAATAAAGTTGTCACCTACATTACTGATGACAGTGTAGATTGGGGCGCTGTGGAAAACTGTTTGATAGTACCTAATAAAATTAAACATATAAACATTCACTCACCTAGAAATGTCTACATGTATATATCAAAAGACATGTACAAGAGTGTAGTACATGACATCACTGATTATTATAGCCCCCAACTGGAAACACTACAGATGCTTATCAATGCTTAACGAGATAATAAATCATAGTTCATTCATACCTTGGAACACTATAGAGCAGGTGTTCTGGTACGCTCAGGCTGCTATAACAAAATACCACAGACAGGTGGCTTATAAACAGAATTTCATTTCTTATGGTTCTGGAGGCTGGTTAGTCCAGGAACATAGTGCTAGAAGATTTGGCCTTTGGTGAGGGCTCACTTCCTAGGTGTCCATATTTTCGCTGTAACCTCACATGGTGGGCGGGATGAGGGAGCTCTTGGGGGGCCTCTTTTATAAAGGCACTAATCTCAACACCAGGGCTCTATCCTCATGACCATATCACCTCCCAAAGGCTCCATCTCCTAATACCATAACATTGGAATTAGAATTTCAACATAGGAATTTGAGGGACACAAACATTCTGCAGCAAAGTTCAATAAATAACCTTTTTCTGTACAGGGTCAGAGAGTAAACATTTTAGGCTTTACCGTTTCTGTCATAGGTACTTACCTCTGCTGTTACAGTGTAAAAGGAGCCCCAGACAATCCATAAATGAATGAGCCTGGCTATGTTTCTAGAATTTTACTTATGAACACTGAAATATGCATTTGATATAATTTGCATATCACAAAATATTATTCTTTAGAAAGCTTTTCCAGAGGTGCCTGGGTGGCTCAGGAGGTTAAGTGTCTGATTTTAGCTCAGGTCATGATCTCGCAGGTTGTGAGTTCGAGCCCCAGGTAGGGCTCTGTGCTAACAGCTCAGAGCCTGGAGCCTGCTTCGGATTCTGTGTCTACCTCTCTCTCTCTCTGTCCCTCCTCTACCTGTGTTCTTTCTCTCTCAAAAATAAACATTTAAAACAAAACAAAACAAAAATGGGGCGCCTGGGTGGCTTAGTCGGTTAAGCGTCCGACTTTCGCTTAGGTCATGATCTCGCGGTTCATGGGTTCGAGCCCCGCGTCGGGCTCTGTGCTGACTGCCAGCTCAGAGCCTGGAGGCTGTTTCAGTCTGTGGCTCCCTCTCTCTCTGACCCTCCCCTGCTCACGCTGTCTCTCTCTCTCTCTAGAAATAAATAAAAACCTTAAAAAAAAAACAAAAATAAAATAAAAAGAAATCTTTTACAGCCATTAAAAATATAAAAGTCCTCCTTGGCTTGCGGGCTGTATAAGAACATTTTCTCTCCTTGAGATGGAAATGAAGAGAAATATGGATAAGCCTCACTGATATGATCGCCAGTAGAAGAAAGCCAGACCAAAAAGCACATATCCTTTAGGATCCCACTTACATAAAGTTCAAAAACAGGGGAAAGTAATTTATGGTGATAAAGGTCAAAACAGTGATTATCAGAGAGCCATACTTGGGTTTCTAGACTGTAGCTCATGTTCTCTTTTGTGATTTGGGTGGTAGCTAATCAGGTGTGTTCACTTTATAAAGATTCATCAACTTGTACCATAAATTTGCTACATTTCTAGTAAATGGTTTTTAAGATTATTAATCGAGGGTCTGTTAAGAGAGCATCACGCGCTGGGTAAGTGCATGGATTCTGTAGACAGAGAATCTGGTGTAAATCTTAGTTTTATCATTAATTTTTTTAATGTTTATTTTTGAGAGAGAGAGAGAGAACAGGGGAGGGGTGGGGGGTGGGTGACAGAGGTTCCGAAGCCGGCTCTGTGCTGACAGCAGAGAGCCCGATGTGGGGCTCAGACTCGCAAAGGGTGAGATCATGACCTGAGCCGAAGACGGAGGCTTAACCCACTGAACCAATGAGATGCTCCTTAGTTCTATCATTAGCTGTGTGTACTTCTAGGTTCACCTCTCTGTTTTAATTTTCCTGAGGTGTAGAATAGGGGATAACTATGGTACTCACTTTGTGGTATCGGTGTAAGAATTATGAATCGATCCATAGAAAACCACTTGGAACGATGCTGGCACACCCAAAGCACTCAATAAATGTTAACCAGTATTACTGTGGCCAACGACGTTTTTTGCTTTGGGTCTTTTGCTCCAGCCTGTTCAGATGTTTATAAACTCTCGATTCCGCCATATATCATGTTTACTTTTAGATTTAAGGCTTGGGCCAGGAACACAAAGACATCTTTCTAACTCACATGTGGTCCAGCCCTGCTCACCAGGAGGAACATGATTCTGGAGAAGAGCCTAGGAAGGAAGGCTTGTAGTGATAAATAATATAAATACCCCTTGTCTTGTTTAGAACGCATGTCCGGCCTGTGAAGACTTGCAATGTCAGTAGGTGCTGGTTGAGGATTCCGAAATCAGGGATTCCAAACAAATATATATTTCCATTCCGAACTGATCATTTTTATAGGAAACAGAAGGGGCTTTGGGACAGGGACATGGACAGTATAGTCTGTTACTTACCTTGTCTCCAGCCCTAGGGTCTGAATCTGAAGAGTCCCTGAGGCAGGATCCTTCGACCTCCAGGAACTTTATAAGGCATAATCCTGCTCAATTGCTTCAAATCTTTTCCTCAAAAAATGCTGGAAATAAATAAAGACAGAAATACACATATACCCTCTATTTTTTTAAGTTCTATAAATGAAAACCTTTATATGGGCCAGTGAAAATCCACATTAGAGAAATCTTTGTGACTTTGTTCTTTGTTCAAGGTGATGTGTCTTTAAAATTTGTGACCACGGAATATCAAAACCTTCTTCTTCCCCCCCTCCTCCGACCCCCCAGTCACATCACAGAACACATTTTGGGAAAGGCTGAGGTAACCAGCCTTTTACTGGTGGATCCTGAGGTTTTCCAATTCTTTGCTGCCATAAATAACCCTGCGGTGAACATTCTTATACTTACAGCTTTGCACATGCCTTAGATTCTCTCTTTAGGATAAATGCCTAGGAATCGTTGAGCCAAAGGCTCGGTCTGTTTCTCTTTGTGCACCAAAGACCCTATGTCGGTTTCACAAATACTAGGTAACCACAGACTTGTGAAATATCGGGGTTGGAAGGCACCCTAGGGAGTACCATTCCTGGCCCTCCTGCAACCCAGGGCAGACCAGGGACCGGAAGCCAGGTCAGTCTCAGTGTGCTAATCACCGCTTCTCGGGGGAAGAAAGCCAAATGGGAGGCAGGCCCGCCAGGCATCACTGATCCAAGCCTCTGCAGCTCATGGGCTTTCTCTTTCAACCTAGCGTGTCATAGTTACGAACCACAGGGTGTCTACTGAGAATAAAATGGCAGGGGAGCTAAGACCCAATGAAGCACCCTCTCTTCCCCTTTAAGCACAGCCAAGAACTCGGAGAAGTGCACAAAGGCACCTCGTGGGCGTGCACACGCGCCTGCACTTGAGCATGAGCACGTGTGTTCGCAAGATTCTTGGTAGGAGGCAGCGAGTGGCTCAGGTCGCTGACCAGAGACCAAGGGACGCCATGGGTGTCCCTGCCCGTCGTGTATTCCATCTGAACACAATCCAGCTTTCCTCAAAATAAAAGGATGAAACTCCCAAGATGCCTCTGAGTTTAATTTGTGGGAAAAAATAACAGCTTACCCCTGTCCTAAGGCACACGTCACCGCACCAGAGCAAAGGTCCCTAAAGCTGCGTTCTTACTTCTGGCCAGGAAAGGTTTTTGATGTTTCATAGAAAACCTTCCCATGTCCTCCCCCGGCCGGCGGGTTCCTCCACCCTGCCCCGGCGTCCTTGACCTCATGGCAGAGATATTATTAATGGGATGGGAAATGGTGGCTGGGGAAGAAGTCGTCATCAAAGGCTGTCCAGAGATACCCTAGGGAACCACTGTCCAGAATCTTGGCGCTCTGGGGACTCCTTGGATTTCAAGCTTGGGGCTCATGCCAGGAAAGGCCGTGCCCTGGGGTTTAGGATCTGGGAACTCTCTCCAGTCCATACTCGGATCACATGAAGCCTGAAGTCAGGTCTAGGGCCAGAGATGAAGTGCCTATCGATTCCTCCCATGGTGCCTATGACCACCCACTGCTTACCCGTCAGCGATTCAATACGGATTCGTTGAATGAAGAAGATGATTCGATTCTCAGTCCATTGGTGTGGACATACATGTATGGGTGTGGACCTTAGCTTCCAGCCCTGATAAACACCAGAGGATTTCACAGTGACGCTGGACAGGAAACAGGGTGCCTTTCCAACGTTAGAAAATCCCCTCTCCCTCTTCATGGTGCCCCCCGCCCCTCCCCCCTCCTGCTGCATGCAGTGAGGGTCTAGGGCGTGCTAAGAATGACAGCTCAGTGGCAGACTTGCCTTCAGGCAAGGGTATATTTCAGACCGAGTTACAGCTAGGCCCTCTGGGAAGCAGAGATGGACAGAAAGAAGTTGAGAACAAGGCCAGGTTACCTGGATTATGCTCAAGTCCTTAGATGAAGGTGAAAGGTCACATTGCATAAGGTACCAGCAGAGGGGTGAGTTGGGGTTAAAATGCATCCCACACTAGTCTTTTTTTTTTTTTTTTGAGAGAGAGAGAGAGAGAGAGATATTCCCAAGCAGGCTCCATACCTAGCATGGAGCTCGATGCAGGACTCGAACCCCTAATCCTGGCAACATGACCTGAGCAAAATCAAGAGTTGGATGCTCAACTGATTGAGCCACCTGGGAGCTCGCATCCCACACCGTTCTTGACACCTGACGCTCTCTGCCATGAGCTGTGTTGACACAGAGGAAGAGGGCTCCGTATAGTATCACCCACCAAGCCAGGCTCCTGCCCAGGGTGACTTTTTCTACTTTGTGCAAAGTGTCACGGAGGGCAGGGTGGCCCTCACACTTGGTTCAAAACTGCTGCTTTATGTCTCCCCATTTCCCTGTTTTAAGTGTCCTGAGTCTAGGTGCGCCTGCGTAGCTCAGTTGGTTAAGTGTCCAACTTTGGCTCAGCTCATGATCTCATGGTTTGTGGGTTTGAGACCTGCATTGGGCTGTGTACTGACAGCTCAGAGCCTGGAGCCTGTTTCGGATTCTGTGTCTCCCTCTCTCTCTGACCCTCCTCTGCTCACACCGTGTCTCTGTCTCTCTCTCTCAGAAATAAACATTAATAAACAAAAAAAATTTTAAATGTCCTGATGTGTCAGGGTGCCTGGGTGGCTTAGACGGTGAAGTGTCTGACTCTCCATTTGGGCTCAGGTCATGATTTCACAATTTCATGAGTTCGAGCCCCACGTCGGGCTCTGTGCTGACAGCTCAGAGCCTGGGGCCTGCTTCAGATTCTGTATCTCCCTCTCTGTCCCTCCACTACTCACGCTGCCTCTGTCTCTCTCAAAATAAATAAATACACTTAAAATTTTTTTAAAAGCTTAAATGTCCTGGATGTGTGAACGGTGAGAGCTTGCACAGGCGTGTGCTCTCAGTGGGAGGCTCTGAGGGCTGAAATGAGCGGCTGGAGGCTGGCCCTCCAATGAGGGCGACTGCACCTCCACTAAAATTCCCCTTCCCTTTCTCCTGATCATTGAGAAGCCCAGCTTCAGGCCACGAGTCTGTCCCCTGTTCTCTTGCCTCGTGTCATAGACATTTAAAGGCTTCTTGTCCAGGGGCAACCTCGGGTGGCTCAGTCGGTTGAGCATCTGACTTCGTTCGGCTCAGATCATTATCTTACGGTTCAGGAGTTTGAGCCCCGCAGCGGGCTCACTGCTGTCAGCGTATAGCCTGCTTCAGATCCTCTGTCCTCTCTCTCAGCTGCTTCCCTGCTTGGGCTCTCGCTCTCTCTCTCTCTATCTCTCTCTCAATAAACATTAAAAAGATAATAAATAAAGCCTGCTTGTCCAGTTAAGCCCCTCTCTCCCTTCCCCACCTCCCCCTGCATGGATGAAACACCAGTTGAAGTCTGGTGGGGGGAATTGGGGGGGGGGTTGGTCTCGCTGTTCCAGGGAAATTCACCTCCCTGTTCTAAGTGGCCACATCACCTCCCATGACTTCTGATCTTCCTCTCCCGGCATCTAGGAATTCCTCTTACTGCTCCTTAGAAACTCGCTACTGAAGCACTAGTGGTTTGAAGTTCTAGGCTTAGCCCATTTAAAGCCAAGGAGACCTCCCACAGGTAGTTTCTCAGGCCTCAGTTTTCCCCATCTCTAAAATCGGCGCACCCACTGATCTCGCCCTGAACAGGAGGATGGACTTGGAAAGATGGAGCAGAGCGTGCAGAGTCTCCTCCGAGCTGCCTCACGTCACAGGCCCTGGGCCAGCAAGGCTTCTGAAACCCTCCCTGCTCTGTTATTTCCTTGTTTTACGAGCTGTAAATCATCAAAGACTCAAGCCTTGATCCTTTTAGACATAGCGACTTGCCCTTTGTGCCCCCACCCAGATCCCTCTTCCTCCTTAATTTATGGACTTTTATGTAAAAGGGGCTGTAAACAGATGGTTCTAAAATGATGTTCCATTCTTTAAATCAAACTCCAGGCCAGCAGTATCTCATGGGTAAAAGATAATTCTCCCCTCATGGTTTGGGGTCTCTTATCAGAGGAGATTAAGCTTGTAATGTGGAATAAAGCTTGATCCTTATGTACCCCCCCCCCCGCACCACCTCCCCACATAATTTAAAAGCAACATCCATTTCTTCTGGGTTTGAACAAAAGTCGCTTCGATCCGATCTGTTGACTAAATCATCTTCAGTTAAACGCAAAATTGGAGTGAATGACAACACAAAACAGGTTGGTAGACCAAGAATTCATGTGTCCGGTACTACCCCTGACACATTTTGGGGTGTGTGTGTGTGTGTGTGTTCACATAGTAGCAGAATCAGAAATGTTTCTTTTTTTCCTATTAACGTCCAGTGACTGGGGGAAAATATACCGAGAGCTTCATGTATTACGAAGAAAACACTTCCAGAACTAAGACCTCAAAGTAGACTAGTTCCAGACAAATGAAATGTCTTATCTACTTTGTGAATGTCTTTGTCAACGTCTTATCTACTTTGTGAATGTCTTAAGTCCTTCGTAAATCAAGGAAAGATAAAATTCTGTTGAATGAGAATAACACACCCATTTATCATCGAATTGTATGGTACAGCCATGTAGAGAAAGAGAGGTAAGGAGGGAGTTCAAAAACAGGACGGATGGTATAGAAATGGGGGGGGGAGGTAGGTGGAGAGTGTGGGAAGAAAAAGAGGAAGAGAGAGTAAGACAAAATGCAGAGGGCGCACAGAGACTCATTCATTTATTCTCCAAGCATCATTGAGCACCCGTTGAACCGGAGGGTGGACTTGGGCAAATGCATGTTTAAACCCAAAGAGTTCTAGGCTCTCAAGTGCCCCCACTCGGAGGTATCTGCTTCATCTGGGGCTAAGTCCTTCCTCATTGGGGGATATCTCTATGGTCTCTTCCCCGCCAAGTCAGGGTAGATAAAGGAACCAGACCATGGGTGGGGCAGAGTAGAGACCAAGGTCTGCTATGGTGGAAGGCAGACCCTGAGAGGGATGTGCGAAGTCAGAAGGTGCTATGTGAAGAGGGTGTCTGGGCATCATCTCCTGTCGGGCGGAAGGTGCCCTGGGCCATCAGGAGGATGTGACATCCTTGGCCTGCGGCACCCTTGCTAGAGTTAAGCCCCAGAGAGAGGGTGTGCCTGTGGACAAACACCATCTTCCCCTGCTCTGTTGACACTCCAAGCGACCGCTGACCTGCTGGAGATTTAGGGGGAGCGGAAGGAAGATGGTGAAGTCTTTCCAGATCACTTGGGAGTGTCTGCTGCCCCCTCCTCCCCCCAGGCTTCACCCAAACCGGATGTGGGAGATGAAGTGCCCAGGAATATTGCTTCTTCATAGGCACCCTCCAGGTGATTCTGATACAGGACCTCCATGGCTGAAGGGGAAGGAAGCTGCATCCACCGGGTATTTCAAATCAAAGCTCCTAGTTCTAGATTCCACGCTCTACAGAAGAACCAGGTTAAAATCGCAGGTGGGCTCAGCTGCTGTTAGGAGGTTCTCTATGCCACTGACATTTTAATTTTAAGACTATTTCCCCCAGATTCTTTCGTGTGACAGACTCTGTTGCTGCCCTGCCCGTAGACCTTGACCCATTCTGCAGGTAACCGCTCCTCTGTCTGCTTCTTTAGTGGATGCCTCTTGTATACCCTAAAAGCTCTTTTTTTTTAAACTTGATATTTCTCCTTTATTTTTTTATTACATTTATTTATTTTCGAGGGACAGAGAGAGAGACAGAGCACAAGTGGGGGAGGGGCAGAGAGAGAGAGGGGGGGACACAGAATCCAAAGCAGGCTCCAGGCTCTGAACTGTCAGCACAGAGCCTGATGTGCGGCTCAAACCCACGAATCATGAGATCATGACCTAAGCTGAAGTCAGTCGCTCAACCGAGCCACCCAACCACCCATTTCTTACGTGTTTTAAATACTTCTTGTGTCCTTGCATAAATTCTCAAATACCACCAAGATCTCTGCTGGGGGTGGGGGGGTGGGAATTGGACACAACAGAAGAAAACAAAACAAAACCCCTCAAAACACCTAGATAAAAAAAAACAAAAACAAAAACAAAGGGGAATTTAATAACAACTTGACAAACTCTCCACCCTCTATCCATGGCTTTCTAGATGCCTACCTGCTACGTGCCAGATTGCATTTCATTATTAAAGCCATTCATTTACGTCTCCTTAAACCACTATTTGAACGTGGCACTGCCTTCGGCCATGTCCTGAGTTCCCCTGGCCTGAGTGGTGAGCAGCGTTTCCAGTGTTTTCTGTACCCTGAGCTCTTCTCTCTCTGCAGCCAGCTGGCACAGAACTTCCCACAGCCACAGGATGTCCCCATCTGCCTGCATCCCAGCCCCTAATGTTTGAACTTGGCTTCATCATTGACCACGTGCTTCCACACACACTACCTTTGACGTAAAAGGGAGCAGAGGTTTAGGGAAGGCAAATACTTTGACCCAAGTTGCGACATGGGGATGTCATCCACGAGCCTAGAATCCATCCATTCTCATAGGAGCCCAGCCTACTACGCTTTCTACAGTACTTCATTCTCCCCGCAAAGAGCAACTGGTAGGATCCATTCATCTACTCATTCATCACCAGACATCCCACCGTTATTTTAATTTGGGAAAAACACCCTCTTCCCAGCCTCTATGAGGCTCCATCCCAAACTGCCTTCCAGACCCCTTTCTGCCCCCTCTTCTGGTGAAATAGTTAACACCTTTTGTTACACAAACTCATCCCTCGAATTCCTAGTCTTTGCACTTGTGTCTATAAACTGGGGAGAAATGAATCACCTCTGAACCCCTTGCCCTGCGCGATCAGCCTCCAAATTCCAGAGATGGGGAACCCCTTCCCAAAGGCAGAACCCAGTCCTCAGGCTTCCTCCTGCCCCAGCTAGGGGGCTGCCTGTGTCCGCCCCCCCCATTCTTCTAAGCCCTGGGGTGCTTGTGGGAGCCTCGTTCTCTGAAGAAAGAGCTGTTCCTGGAAATCCATTCATAGCCTCCACCAGCCTCTCAATGAGCAGTGTTTGTGGCTGCAGGCCCGCAGCTGGGAACCATAAGGCACGAAGGAAACTGTGTCCGTATCTTGGAGCTGATTTTTGTCAGGAATGTACTGAACACTTCATAAATTAAGCCCTGGATGTGAAGCCACCTCTGATATTAGATTAGTCATTGCTAGCCATTTTCTGCACAAAACCCAGGGGACAGATGCTCTGGATGGGGCCAGAGTTTTTCTTTTTTCTTTCTTTTCTTTCTTTCTCTCTTTCTTTTCCTTCCTTCCTTCCTTCCCTTTCCTTCTTTCCTTTTTTTTAATGGGTCACCCTGTCCCCAACTGTAGAATCGCAGATGTATGCGTGATGGCCATTCCTTCTGGCATTCCTGGTCTTACTGTCCTTCTTCCAACACATTGTGGGGGGACTGGCTCTTGGTGGAGGAGGGGAGGCTGGCCACCACCCTGGAGGTTATGGAATCCCCTCCGGTTCTGGGTGCCTGGCCCCGTCGTCAGTGCTTCCTCCATTGACAGGAGTTCGGTGCTTTCAACGCTCTCATGAGGGAGGAACTACTTCTCTCCCACCTTCGAGAGCCAAGGAAGCCAAGGCCCTCGCGCACATTGTCCAAGGTCATAGAACTAGTGCCGAGCAGAGCTGGGGTGCAGTGGGCACGCCAGGCTCTCAGCCACCACTGCGCAGAGCCTCTGTGCTACTACCCGTGACGGGCCCCTGGCCATGGGAGTCTCTGCCATATGGGCAGAAGGTGCTGGGTGGGGAACGCTAACCTCAGTTCTTGGGTGCCTATCCGTTGGTTTATTGATGCAAGAAATATTTACTTGGGATCTACTGTCCTAAAGGGTCTTAAGCAATTGTTTTAAGCAGCAGTCTCTTTTAGCATATTGTAATATATTTCAATATATTAAGGAAGTCGAAATTCCAACTTATAAAGTAATTCAAAGAAGACCTTCCCTGGTTGACCAGGCCATAGTGGCACAGAATCCCAACATTCTCTCTCTCTCTCTCTCCCTCTTTAATGTTTGTTTTTTAATTTATTTATTTTATTAAAAAAATTTTTTAATGTTTTATTTATTTCTGAGAGAGAGAGAGAGACAGCGTGAGCAGAGGAGGGTCAGAAAGAGAGGGAAACACAGAATCTGAAACAGGCTCCAGGCTCTGAGCTGACTGTCAGCACAGACTTCGATGCAGGGCTTGAACCCATGAACCGTGAGATCATGACCTGAGCTAAAGTCGGATGCTTAACCCACTGAGCCACCCAGGCACCCCTGTTTTTTAATTTTTTTAATGTTTATTCATTTTTGAGAGAGAGACAGAGCATGAATGGGGGAGGACCAGAAAGACAGGGAGACACAGAATCTGAAGCAGGATCCTGGCTCCGAGCTGTCAGCACAGAGCCCGACACGGGGCTCGAACTCACAGACTGTGGGATCTTGACCTGAGCCGAAGTTGGATGCTTAACCAACTGAGCCAGCCAGGCACCCCCAACATACCCTATCTCTTGAGACGGCCCCAGGTCAAAGTTAGCAACTCAGGCAAACTGTGTTTGTCTGGAGGGATTTACTCAGAGAGGTACCAGTTATGGCTATGTAGTCTATTGACAGTTGCTCTTGAAAGCCCTGATAGTGAGTTCCCAAGGGTTCACTTTGGCCTGCAAGCAACAGGAATGTAAAGTAAATCAGCGTAAGCAGAAAAGGGGATCTGTTGACTTTTACGAGCAGTGGTTGATCAGGGCTGGGGCTCCACGAAGACCAGAGGCCCCAGTGTCCTATCCATCTTCTGTCTGCCTCTCCCCTGTTCTCTCTCCCTTGATGATGCTTTCCATTGTGCGTTGGCCAACTGCCTCGTCTTAGGGTGGATCACCTACATGCACATGGATTGGGTGACTACCCACCGCCCGTCTTTCCCACATTAAGATCCTCAAGACGAGAACCAGACCCTCTTGCTGAGCTCCAGCAGAGAAATATTAGCGGCTACCTGTTTGCCTTGGATTGAGACACACGCCCAGCTCTGAACTAATCCCTAGGGCCAGTGGTTCTCTGACTGACCTGCCTGGGTCACACAGTTGTCCCTGTGGGAGGGCAGTGGGTGCTACAACTGCCATCCCATTGGGAGCACGGTAAGTAGGAAAGAGATTGTCTCTCAAAGCAAAGAGGGTGACAACCTATATCCTCTACAAATTACAGGCATTCTGTGGCATGGGTCACAAAAGGACCTCAATTCTCTAACTCATTGATTCATCTATTCATTCATGAGACCTCTAGGTGACAGTCCGTGTTCTGGTGGCTCAGAGACCCCACGTCCATGCTTTGGTATCGGTAATAGGTGGCTAGGGCTGCTGTCAAAAAGACCACACTCTGTGAGCCCTGAAGAACAGAAATGGATTGTCTCACTGTGTCACGGTTCAGGAGGCTAGAAGTTTAAGATCAAGGCGTCCGGAGGGCCGGTTCCTTCCAAGCGCCGTGAGGGTGAATCTATTCCTTGCTTCTGTCACAGCTTCTGGTGGTTTGCTGGCAATCCTTGGGGCTCCCTGGATTTTAGAAGCATCCCCACCATCTCTGTCTCCGTGCACATGTGGTCTTCTTCCTGTGTGCCTATCTGCTTCCCAATGTCCCCTTTCCATGAGGACGTAAGTTAGGGCTCAACCTAATGATCTCATGTTAACTCCAGTATATAAAGATCCTATTTCCAATTAGGTCACATTCCGAGGCACTGGGAGTTGGGATTTGAACACATGAATTTTGGGGGGAACCAATGAGCCCCTAACAGTATCCTGGCAAGAGGAGACATCAAAGCAGGTACGGATGGTCCAATGGGATGTCTTGCAGAAGAGACTCAAGATCAGAGGTTCCAGCCCTTTACTGCCCAGGAGATATCCCTTCTCTATGCAAATTCCTTGGTTCCGAAGTAGAGGAATAAAGAGGAATCCTGGATCAGTTATTATTTTAGTCAGTGAGCTTTTGAGCAGCAGTAGTGATAAATCTGAAGCCTGGATGTGAGCTGAGTGAGACCTCTTTGCCTCAGGTGTCCCTTTGTACCTTGAGATGGTCATTCTGTTGCCAGTGGCATGCTCTTCTCGATTTCCTAGTATGGTAAGAAGTTACCATCCTAGGGGCGCCTGGGTGGCTCAGTTGGTTGAGTATCTAACCTCGGCTCAGGTCATGATCTCACGGTTCATGGGTTTGAGCCCCACGTCGGGCTCTGTGCTGACAGCTCAGAGCCTGGAGCCTGCTTCAGATTCTGTGTCTCCCTCTCTCTGCTCCCCCTGCCCCATTCACACACACTCATTCTCTCTCTCTCTGTCAAAAATAAATTTAAAAAATGTTAAAAAAAAAAAAAAAAAGGTATGAGCCCCTGAGCATGACCACTTCATTGAATTTATTTTGTTTCCTGTGAACTCCTGCAGGGAAACATTAATAAACATGATGTGCTTTTTTCCCCTGTCAGTCCATCTTCTATATGCTTCTCAGGATCCCAGGGACCACGTTTTAGAAGGTAGAGAAGTCTTCCTACAGCTGTTGATTCAGATTGTCTTCAGCTCAGCATGACCTGTACACCAAAGTGGTATATGTTGGGGTGGCATATTTTCTGATCTGGCATATTTTGTTGTTGTTTTATTTATTTATATATTTATTTAAAAATTTTTTTTTAATGTTTTATTTATTTCTAGGAGAGAGAGAGAGAGAGAGACAGCGTGAGCAGGGGAGGCTCAGAGAGAGAGGTAGTCACAGACTCTGAAACAGGCTCCAGGCTCTGAGCTGGCAGTCAGCACAGAGCCCGACGCGGGGCTCAAACCCACGAACCGTGAGAACATGACCTAAGCTAAAGTCGGACGCTTAACCGACTAAGCCACCCAGGTGCCCCTGTTGTTGTTTTAATTTGTTTTAACGTTTATTTATTTTTGAGAGAGGATGGAGGTGGGGCAGAGAGAGAGGGAGACACAGAATCTGAAGCAGGCTCCAGGCTCTGACGTGGGACTCGAACCCACGAACTGAAGGATCATGACCTGAGCTGAAGTTGGCCGCTTAACTTACTGAGCCACCCAGGCGCCTCATGATCTGGCACATTTCCAATTCTAATCAGGGTCAAATATCAAGAAAATAAACAAACAAATGAAAGAATGATAAATGCTGGCGTGTCTTGCAGAGAAAATAGTAATGGTATGGGGACACGGCGGAGAGCAAAATAAAGGGTGCAGTTTGGATGGGTGGCTCTCATTGAGCAATGGGGAAAGGGAGCTTCCTGTAAAGCAAGTAGCCTTGAGGTATGAAAGACTGAATATTCAAACGGATGAGCCAAAATCTACAACAGCTAACCTGGGAACCAGCACGTTAAGTTTGTCTTGTAGGAAATCAGACCACTTACTACCTCTAGCAAAGCCGAGCAATAACAATGGACCCACATCGGATTCATAACTGGTAGCGTCCCTCATTTTTGTCCCCATGTCCACTTTAGGACCAACCGGAGAAAACCAAACCTGAACCCTTACCCCATCACGCAGGACGCCCCACTTCCAATGAGCCCACCTATAGCCTCTCCATGCCAGTAGTCTCCCAACATGGCACACCTGAACCCTTCCCTTCACCACCCCCAGGGCCCCCACTATAGATCCTCCCCATCCCTCTGCTGGTCTCTGGGTCTCCGTCAAAATGCAGGTGGTGGTGGCTGACCCACCTGCAAGAGCGAGCTCTCAATAAGTAGCCTTGGCTTCTTCTTTGATTTTGTTTATTTCCACAGGTGGGAAAGGGAGTTGAGGAGTTAAGGAAGTGAGCGAGCAGAGGGGTTGAGCCTAGTGGGCTGGTAGACAGTGGGTGGCGATACAGCTGGAGAGAGAGTAGACAAATGGGAGCCACGAAAGGCAGGGACATTGTGAGGGGCTGAACGGGGTGACTCAGTTGGTGAAGCGTCCGATGCTTGGTTTCAGCTCAGGTCGTGATCTCACGGCTTTGTGGGTTCAAGCCCCGCATGGGGCTTTGTGTGGCAGCTCAGGGCCTGCTTGGGATTTTTCTCTCCCTCTCTCTCTGCCCCTCCCCCACTGAGGCTGTCTTTGTCTCTCTC
The DNA here is from genome assembly GCF_003009895.1 of Hyaena hyaena. Lineage (NCBI taxonomy): Eukaryota > Metazoa > Chordata > Mammalia > Carnivora > Hyaenidae > Hyaena > Hyaena hyaena. Next base: position 5,578,921 of record NW_024080659.1, on the reverse strand, counting down.
GAAATAAGTAAATAAACTTAAAACGAAATGAACTGTTATTCTAAGCGAATGGGAAGCCACTGCCAAATTTTAAACAGAAGGAGTGTTCCAATCTGATTTACATTTTAAGATCACTCTTGCTTCTATGTAGAGAAAGGATGCAAAGGGAAATAGGTGGAAAGGGAGAAAGAGAGGAAGGGCGGACAGACAGAGGGACTGAAAGAAGGAAGGAAGAAGCTGTTGGCTGTAATGTTTCCCCTTTTCTCCAGCTGGGACAAAGCACAGCAGAATGCATCAATATACCGGCAGGATCTGGGGTTGGCTCTAGTTTTTGAAAAGAGTAAATTATAAACTTAGGTACTTCCATTCATTGTTAACAAATTACAGGTGTTCAATTGGCTTCTGGTTGGGGCACGTGGTGTCGGGTAGGTGCTTCAGCGTTTTCATTGGGGTCTTCAGGAAACGGCACTATGGAGACGCCTGCGTGGCTCAGACAGGTAAGCGTCCGACTTCGGCTCAGGTCATGATCTCACAGTTCGTGGGTTCGAGCCCCGCGTTGGGCTTTATGCTGACAGCTCAGAGCCTGGATCCTGCTACGGATTCTGTGTCTCCCTCTCTCTGTCCCTCCCCTGCTCACACTCTGTCTTTCTCAAAAAATAAAGGAAAGAGCACCATCTGTCAGACGAGATGGTTCTCAGGCTCTGGGAACGCCAGGAGTTACTTTGAGTGGGCAGGGCTTTTGGGATGACCCAGCTCCCCACAGTCCCAGAGACCGGATGAAGAGGTTGGTCTGTCTCCTGTTGCCTAAGAGAACAACATTTTAAACCACTGTCATGGAATCCTTTCAAGGCAGCCTTTAGACATGCCACTCTTGATCTCGGGGTCCGGTGAGTTCGAGCCCCGTGCTAGGTGTGGAGATTATTAAAGCTTTAAAAAATAAAAAATAAAATAAATAAAATAAACTACTTGTAGAATCAACAACTCTTGCTTTCTGGTTTAGCAGCATACTTTGCCTCAACAAGTTCTCAGTTAAGCACGAAAGCAAACTTGATTGGAAGCCCAGGCTCTGGATGGGAACGGTTCTTTGAAATTGAGATTCCTCAGCTGGTAGTTAAGGGGGCTGGGTGCCCCCGGGACTACTTATCAGCCGTGACTTTTCTGATGCTAACAATGCTGATTACACTTATTGACCATTCACCCTGCAGGCTCACCTGGTGCTAAGTGCTACCCTTGTACGAATTCATTTACTCCTCTTAGCAACACTTTGATGAAGGGAGTATTTTTACCTTCATTTTACAGATAAGGCCCTGAAGACAAAAAGAATCTGAAAGCTCCAAGTTCGCTTTGCAGAAATGGGCATCTTTTCCTTATTCTTCACCAGGACTCTTGACTGCCCACTTTAGGAGGGGGTAAGAGATGAGAAGGCAATGGGGGCATGAAGGTCACTTATCATTGACAAACAAGTAGCAAATCTTTTGTGAAAGTATGTAACATTTTCTTTTATTTGGAAAAGACCTGAACTCTGCAAAGTTCTTTTTTTAAAAAGATTTTATTTTTAAGGGGCATGTGGGTGGATCAGTTGGTTAAGCGTCTGCCTTTAGCTCAGGGCGTGATCTTGCAGTTCGTGAGTTTGAGCCCCACGTCAGACTCTGTGCTGCCTGTGCAGAGCCTGCTTCGGGTCCTCTGTACCCCTCTCTCTCAAAAAGAAGTAAAAACTTAAAAAAAATTGATTTTTAAGTAATGTCTACACTCAGCACGGGGCTCAAATTCACAACACCGAGATCGAGGTGCATCTCTGTCTACTGAGGCTACCAGGTGCCCCTGCAAAGTTATCTTAACAGAACTAACCTCTTCAATAACAACAGAACTCCATGGGGCTATTAAAATTCTCTTTGCATGATTATAGATTTTTAACCTTTAATTTTTTTAAAAAATATTTTTTAAATGTTTTAATTTAAAAAGAGAGAGAGAGAAAGAGACAGTATGAGCAGGGGAGGGTCAGAGAGAGAGGGAGACACAGAACCTGAAGCAGGCTCCAGGCTCTGATAATATTTTTTAGAGGCAGTGAGAGCAAGAGCGAGGGAGGGGCAGAGAGAGAAGGAGACACAGAATCCAAAGCAGGCTCCAGGCTCCCTGCTGACAGCAGAGAACCCGATGTGGGGCTCAGACTCACAAACCGTGAGATTGTGACCTGAGCTGAAGTCGTCACTTAATAGACTAAGCCACCCAGGCACACCTGAAAGAATTTTTAAAAATCATCTCTACACCCAACACGGGGTCCGAACTCAACTCTGAGATCAAGAGTCACATGCTTTACCGACCGAGCCAGCCAGGTGCCCTGATTCTAGATAATTTTGCTGGAAATCGCCTTGGGCAAGTTTTTCGTCTTTGTTCTTTACACACAGTATTGATTATTGCTGTTAGTCGTAGATGGAGAAAGGGGGCAGAAGTGAAGAGAAAAGCCAAGCATGTGGTGGGCACAGATTTGGTTAGCAACCCCAGTGAAGGGTTTTTACAAACAAAAGGGAACGTTTGCTTACATTGTCCCCAGAGAATTTTGATGAGTGCTGGTAGCAGAAAGCTAATCTTGGCTACACGCAATTAGCTTTGTGAAGGAAGATTCCACAGCGCATTAAGCCCAAAGGAGACCCACCCAGAACAGGGTGGCGAGGCCACTGAGGAAGGAGGCTTGTGCACATCTCCTGTTTCCGCTTTTGCAACACTGTGGACTTTTGACTTTTGTCAATTGCAACTTGTCAATTGCAAGTGATCCGCCTCCTGGAACTTGTCCTTCTACTTTGGATCTAAATAGAGAGAACATCATGCCTGTTAGCTAAATAGCCAATTGTATATCAGAGACTCCGATTAACTCTGTCAGCACCAATCCTAATTCCTGCTAAACAATTTATGCAACCGTGTGGTTTTTGCTTCTGTAAACCTGCCCTTCACTGTGTGTCTCCTGGGCTGCAATCCCTCAGACCCCAGATGCAGGTTTCTGGTTGCTTTGCAGCCTAGTGCCCTTCTGAACTAACAGCGGCTAAAGCAATCACTAAGCAAAAGTCTGTCACTGCACCAAGCTTCGGGGGTTCCTGTAAAGCCCTTGGAATGTTCTAGGTTTGGCCGAGTTTCAGAAGTTCATGGCTCCACCCCGCGAGGACATGCATCAGATGCACCTCCCTAACAATGGCCTCCTGGCTCCCTTTTAAAACTCCTTGACATCAGCGACTCCATTTTGTTTCACGTTTCACATAGTTTAATTCACGATCTCGGTGTGCTTGGTTTTGCCCACGTGTGTAGCTCTGGAGGCTATTCCTGGGGGCCTGCAGGGTGCGGTCATCACAGGCTCCTCCAGGCACCGGGAGGGACACCCCCCAGATGTTTCCTTCCTTCTGCTCTCTGGACCTTCCCAGCACGGCTTCCCCGGCTGGGTGCTTCCCGTGGCTTCCCCTGGGTCCCACAGCCACGGCCACACCAGTGTTGTCGGACTTTTCAGTGAAATACAGCTTGAAGGTTTCAGTTTCTCTCTAAAGACCGGAGTCTGGACTGGACTGGAAACAGCAATTGGCTGTACTGTAATCATGGTGGCTTCTGTCCTCTGATCAGGAAGTCCTTGTCCACGGACACACCGTCTCCTGGACACAATTCCCCTCAGTTCTCCCTACAGCCTTCCCGAGGCTTCATGAAAATCCACTCTGGCCGGCAGCCTCCAAACTGCGTCAGATGCCTTGGGGCGCCTGGGTGGCTGGTCAGTGGAGCCTCGGACTCTCGGCTTTGGCTCAGGTCATGGTCTCATGGTTTCGTGGGTTCGAGCCCCATATCGGGCTGCACATGAACCGTGCAGAGCCTGCTTGGGATTCTCTCTCCCTTTCTCTCTGCCCCTCCCTACCCCCCGCGCTGTCTCTGTCTCTCCCAAAATAAATATAAACTTAAAAAAAATATATATGTAAAACTGTGTCAGATGCCTGGACTTGCCTGAACCTGAAGTAGCAACAGCCGAGACCCAGACTGGGGATAACAAGGCAACTCACATAGAGCTAATTTCCTAAGACGCACATGGGTTTGTTTCAAATCCACTCCCCCTTTGAGGGATTTGCAATTCTAGCATTCTCTGCCAGGGGAGGGAGGCAGATTTTGGGTGCTTAAAGGAACTTTAAACACCAATTTTTCTAAAGACGCTTTCAACTACATTTAATATTTTTGACAAGTACTTTTTGGTTTCTTTAGAAAAGTGATGTTCAGGTTTTGTGGGTTTGTTTTTTTTTTGTGCAGGGTATAAATACAAGCTGCCCAAAGACCCTCTGCATGTGGGGTGGGGGGTCCGCTGGTGCCAAGAGACCTGTCAAGCACAGGCCCGCATGCACCTCTCACCTCCCCCATCCCGTTCCTGGTTTCACATTTTACATGACCCTTCCCTACGCAGGGAGCCCCCCCCGCCCCCCTCGAATCCCGCATCACTATCCCCATGCCTCCATCTGTCAACACTCTTAAACCTCTTCTACATCTTCTGGAAATTCTTCGAAACTGGTGGTTTTCCCTTCCTGTTCTTTTATTTACCCGCCCTACGCCCTTTTCAAGTTTTTATATAAATTCCGGTATATAGTTAACATACTGTGTAATATTAGTTTCACCTGTAGAATCACCAGTAAGTGATTTATCACTTACAGCACCCAGTGCTCATCCCAGCAAGTACACATCCCAGCAAGTGCTTTCCTTAATGCCCATCACCCTGTTAGCTCACCTCCCCCTCCTCCCCCACCCACCTCCCCTCTACCTTCTCTGTTCTCTATAGTTATCTACTGTTCACTGTTTTCTGATCTGCCTATTTTTCCCGTTTGCCCGTTTTGTTTCCTAAATTCCACATATGAGTATGTGATACAAAGTTACTATCCAAAATGTGTAAAGAACTTCTAAAACTTAATACTCCCCCAAACTAATAATTCAGTTTAAAAATGGGCAAAACACATGAATACACAGTTTTCCAAAGAGGAAATACAGATGGCTCACAGACACGTGAAGAGATGCTCAACGTCACTCATCAGCAGGGAATTACAAATCCAAACCATGAGGAGATACCACCTCACACCTGTCAGAATGGCTAAAATTAACAATACAGGAAACAACAGGTGTTGGTGAGGATGCGGAGAAACGGGAGTCGTCTTACATTGTTGGTGGGAGTGCAAACTGGGGGGAGGGCACTCCGGAAAACATTATGAAGGTTCCTCAAAAAGTCAAAAATAGAACTACTCCCCAATTCAGCAATTTTACTACTATTTACCCAAAGAATACAAAAATACCGGGGCGCCTGGGTGGCTCGGTCGGTTAAACATCTGAATCTTGGTTTTTGCTCAGGTCATGATCTCACGGTTCGTGAGTTTGAGCCCTGCCACTAGGCTCTGCACTAACAGTGCGGAGCCTGCTTGGGATTCTCTCTCTGCCTCTTCCCCACTTGTGCGATCTGTGTCTCTCAAAATAAATAGATAAAAAAATACTGATTCGAAGAGATATATGCACCCTGAGGTTTATAGCAGCATTATCTACAACAGCCAAACTATGAAAAGTCCATGCCCATCGAATGATGTATGGATAAAGAGGACCCCCCAATGGAATATTACTCAGACATAAAAAAGAATGAAATCTCACCATTGCAGTGATGCAGATGGAGCTAGAGAGTTTTATGCTCACCGAAATAAGTCAGAGACAAATCCCCTCCTGTTCTCTTCTTTGCTCAAGTCCTAATGCTTCCTGAAGTTCTCTATCTTTACTTTAGAGGATTCTCAGGAAGTGACCATAGGAGCTGGGCTGGAAATCTGCCTTTTCCATTTGAAGAGAGGGGAAGCATGGGAGAATGTGCTCAAAACAAGGACTGGCTCATAAAATCTAACCTGAGGCTGAGGGGGGAGGTCCCTGCTGAGGCCACCTACGGTACCAAAGACCATATCACGTCTGTGTGAAGCTAACCGTGGCAGTGACGACCGATCAAACGAGCAAAGTAAAGAGCATTTATTCAGTGCTCGCTCTTGGAGGTGAGTCAGCCTCCAGCACCTGTGTTTTGGCAGAAACCCTCCCCCCCCCAGAGGCAGGCAGGGTGGGAGGGCTTTACAAGGGACCAAGGGGAAGGCTCAGTGTGCCTCGATGGATGCTGTTGGCCTGGAGAAGCTGGAGATGAGCAGGACATCCTAAGTGATTAGTTAGGGGAGGATGTTTGGCTTTCCTTCTTGGTCTTAAATTGGAAGAGGTGGCAGAAGTTAGGGAAACTGTCAGTCGTTATTCAAGTCTTGGGCATTTGGGGCTGATTGTGGCTGGAGTGATCATTTGGCTTCCTGGATTGCCACTAGTGATAGTCTGACTTCCTTCACATCCAACACAGAGCAGGCTGCCTTCCTGGGGTGGTCGCTGGAGAGACAGGGTTGGTTTCCTGGGCTGGGTGCTACTGATTGTGGGTCAGAGAGCTATCTGTATAGACTCTCTGGCCATTGTCCATTAGCATATTCAATCTCTCAAGGCTACGATGGATTCGAAAATTTTATCCATCTTGTCCTCAATTCAGACCCTTAAAAGTTTTTTTTTGGTAATACCAGACATTGTACATACCTCACCTCATCTACTCGCCACCTAAGCCCCTTGTTGGGTGGTATATATCTCATTTTACAGATGAGGAAACTGAGGCCAAATGAGAGCATGTATATCTTGCCAAAGGTCAAATACCACAAGAAAGGCAGAGCCAGAATTTGAACCCAAGTCTGATTCTTTTAGAGCTCGCCCCTCCTTCTACCAGTACAATGTAGCTTAAAACTTTTTAAAAATTTTTTATAGTTTATTTTTGAGACAGAGACAGAGCATTAGCAAGGGAGGGGCAGAGAGAGAGAGGGAGACACAGAATCTGAAACAGGCTTCAGGCTCTGAGCTGTCAGCACAGAGCCCTACGCGGGCTCGAACTCACGAACCGTGAGATCATGACCTGAGTCGAAGCTGGACGCTCAACTCACTGAGCCACCCAGGCACCCCCGATTTTTTTTTTTTTTTTTTTTTTTTTAGAGGGGGAGAGAGAAAAAGAGTGAGAGAATCTTAAGCAGGCTCCATGCTCGGGATGGAGCCCAAAAGTCACACATCAACTGACTGAGCCACCCAGGTGCCCCCAGTATGATTAACTTTTAAAGCAAGGGCTAGTTGTAGCACTAAATAGATTTGTCTGGGCATCCAGAGAGCAGGTGAGCCCAATTCCCCTTCACCGTGGCCCTGCTGATGGCACTTCTGTTCCAGAAGGCTTTCTAGCTCATCCACAGCTAACTTTAGTTCTCCTTTTTATTTTTATTATTTAATATTTAAAATTGTGACACAATAAACATTGGGGCTATTGACAAGAGCCAAATTATGGAAGGAGCCCAAATGTCCCTTGACTGCTGAATGGGTAAAGAAGATGTGGTACATTTATACATGATGGAACATTGCTCAGCCATCAAAAAGAATGAAATCTGGGACGCCTGGGTGGCTTAGTCGGTTAAGCGTCCAACTTTCGCTTAGGTCATGATCTCGCGGTTCGTGGGTTTGAGCCCCGCATCGGGCTCTGTGCTGACTGCCAGCTCAGAGCCTGGAGCCTGTTTCAGAGTCTGTGTCTCCCTCTCTCTCTGACCCTCCCCTGCTCACGCTCTCTCTCTCCTAGAAATAAATAAAAAATATTAAAAAAAAAATTTAAAAAAAAATGAAATCTTGCCATTTGCCAAATGTGGATGGAACTAGACTGTAATATGCTAAGTGAATTAAGTAAAAAAAAAGACAAAGATAATATGGTTTCACTGATGTTGAATTTACGAAACAACAGATGAACAGAGGGGAAGGGAAGCAAAACTAAGATAAAAACAAAGAGGAAGACAAACCCTGAGAGGCTCTGAAATACAGAGAACAAACTGAGGGTTGCTGGAGGGCGGTGGTGGGTCAGGGGGATGGGCAAGATGGGGGATGGGCATTAAGGAGGCACCTGTTGGATGGGTGCTGGGTGGCATATGTAAGTGATGAGGCACTAAATTCGACTCCTGAAACCAATAGTACACTATAGGTTGACTAATTGAATTTAAATTAAAAAAAACTCAAACCCAGAAACCAAAAATTGCGGCAAGAGACACATAACAAACTTTGCCATTTTAACCCTTTTAAAGTATGCAAGTCAGTGGCATTAAGCATACCCACAATGTTGTGCAGCCAGCAACACTATCTAGTCCCAGAAATTGTTCACCGCCCCAAATGGAAACCTGCACCCATTTGCAGTCACCTCTCACCACCCTCTCCCCCATCCTCTGGAACCCCCTTATCTGCTCTCTGGGGACCTGCCTATTCGGTAGTTCATGTACATGGAAACATATCATAAGGGGCTTTTGGTGTCTGACTTCTTACCAACGTCTTCAAGGCTCTTCCAGGGGGTAACATCTAGAAGCACTTCATTCTTTACGGCTGGAAAATATTTCGCTGTTTGGATGTATCACATTTTGTTCATTCATCCCTCCCGGGATGGACAGTTGGGTCACTTCCACCCTTCGCTGTCCACAGCGCTGGTGGGAACGCGCGTGTACAAGGCTTCGTCTGCACTTGTGGCCACCTTTGCTCTGAGATCTAGAGAGCTTCCCGGATAATCATCCCGGGTTCACACACTGAACCTAGAATTCCCACCCTGGCTCAGTCCGGCTCGTGGAAGGCAGCGGGAAACAGTGTAGACGGTCTCCTTGACTCTGGATCTTTTCTTAGGCTGAACGCCCTGCTCTCTGCCTCTCAAACTGCTCCTCTTTTACCATCTGGTTTCAAGGCCATTTGTCTGACATGGTCCAGGCAGTGATCTTTTGGGTACAGGCCACCGGAGTGGGGGGGGGGGGGGGGGGGGGGGGGCGGGGAGGACGAAGTATATCCTAAATAAATTACTAAGGGACTGCCTGAGAACAGGAGCTGTTGTAACAGCCAGGATCCATGGTAACTATAAACAAGGCTCTAAAAACTCCCAGGACCCTTTTTCTTTCTTCTTCCCTGTTTATGCTGCCAGGGTCCACTTCCAGGGCCTCACAATGATAGCAACGAGGTCAGACCCAAAAATGAAAGACTGAAAGACACAGGCAAGGCCTTATTGGAGACACAGCTCAAAGCTCCAGGAAGACACAGGACCGCTTGTGCGCATGGAGTAAACCTGACCGCTTCTGCGCATAAAGGATGCTCTGCTTACTTGGCCAAGGTTCCCGCGGTTTCCAAAACGCTAATAGGCGAAAGGAAAAAAAAAAAGCCTCATCCTGATTGGTCAGAAGTGCTGCTACCTGACTGGTTAATATATGCAGGCGACGCAGGCAGCTCATTGGTGGTTTTTAGGGCCCGGGTCCTCTGTGTTCATTGGTGATTTTTTGGGCGGGTCCTCTGTGTTCATTGGTGATTTTTGGAGCCCGGGTCCTCTATTTTAAGCGCGGCTTGTGGGTGGGCCCACATTGTCCTGCTGTTTTGTGTTAGATTAGGCGCACCCTGAACCGCCCTTACAACCCGCCCTAGGTGTCTGATGTTTATCCTTTGGGGCTGGTTCGCCTGGTCCCTACCTGTCCCCCCTCCCCCCACCCAGTCTAATGTCCTTGTCATCATGCACGTAATTATTTTTGCCTTTCTTTTTTTTCCTTTTTCTGCCAGCTCATCAGTGTCTTATACTCAGTGTAAGTAAACTTTACGTACGCGTTTTGGGAAGCATTGGTAGAGTGATTTGCTACTGCTGCGTTTCCCCCACATGCAGCCAGTGTCCCTCTGCTGGAGGCGATGGCTTAGGGAAGACGCGGGAGCTCACCTTCCAAGAGGGAGCACCTGGGCGGCCGCTGTCCCTGTGTCCAGGCTTCTGGAATCTCCCCGGGGAGCCCTGGGGCTGGCTTGGCCTTAGCCGCCCAACCAAGACCGAGTTCAAGGTACGCATGTTTATTTTCTCTTTCTGCAAATTAGAGACTCTGCTCATTTCTAGTTTTATCCTACTAGTATTCCTAAATTGAATTTCTAGACTCAAGAGCATGGGTTTTATTCTTAGCCCATGTTCTGTTTTGGGCAGTTTCTTTATGTTTGACTATATGATTCTCTTTTGCAGATTATGGTATTGATGTAAAGTTTCCTTTAAAAGTACATTTTAGGGGCGCCTGGGTGGCTTAGTCGGTTAAGCGTCCGACTTTCGCTTAGGTCGTGATCTCGCGGTTCGTGGGTTCGAGCCCCGCGTCGGGATCTCTGCTGACTGCCAGCTCGGAGCCTGGAGCCTGTTTCAGTCTGTGACTCCCTCTCTCTCTGACCCTCCCCTGCTCACGCTGTCTCTCTCCCTCTTTCCTAGAAATAAATAAAAACATTAAAAATTTAAAAAAAAAAAGTACATTTTAGGAGGGGCTCGTGGGTGGCTTAGTCGGTTAAGTGCCTGACTCTAGATTTCAGTACAGGTCACGATCTCTCGGTTTGTGAGTTTGGTTTGTGAATTCGAGCCCCACTTCTGGCCCCATGCTGGCTGTGTGGAACCTGCGTGGGATTCCCCCTTCCCTCCCTCCTCCTCCCTCCTCCCTCTGCTCCCTCCCCCTCCTCCCCATCCCCTCCCCCTCTTCTCTCCTCCTGTCTCTGCCCCTCCCCAGTTTGCCTTCTTTTTATTTCACAGTAAGTACATTAAAAAAAAAAAATCTAAGTTTTGTTTTTAAGGTGAGTTTGTTACTAAGGAAAACGTTGAGAAATGGCAGTGGAGTATCTAGGCAGCCCTGTGGTGCCTTGGGATCCAGGTAAAAAATCCTTAAAGGTGGGACAAGAACCAGGTTAGGTGAACTCAGACTTCCAGAACTTCCCGTTTTCTCTCACGTTTTTGGCAACTCTGAGCATCCTTGAAGGTCAAGATGGACTCCCTCTGTAGCTGAAACCCCAGATCAGGTGTTTCCTATCTGAACTTGTTTAGTATTACTGTGTGTCCCTTTCACTCTCATTGGGTTCTTTGCGGTCCCATTGGGCCGGTTCTCTTTCTCTGTGGTTAAGTCTTCCCTTGCCAACAAGACCTAATACTCTTTGAGGGGAAAAAGGGTCCAGCCCCACCCCACGCTTCTGCGGCCCACCCTCTCCAAGCTTCCCATTTGCAAATATGGGTAATGGGACCTTCCCTTCCTTGTTGCCGGGATGGAGCGAGATGACGGGGAGAAGCCTGTGTCGCAGAGCCTGGCACATGGGTCGCAGAAATAAATGCCGGCGGCTACGATTAAGATTTCCTTGCAGGGCCATACAAGTGGACGCAGCTCTGTTCTTCAATCAGGAAATTCTGGTCTTAAAAGAGCTAGAGAGGGAAAAGCATTTAAGGGATCAGTTTGAAAAAGACAGTAACAGTTTGTTTCTCAGAGGGCGCAGCCTCCCTGGAGTACAGGCAGGAATTTACCAGCTCGCTCTCTCCCTTTCTCTCTCTCTCTCACACACACAGGGTGCATTTAGATCGACCTAGTTGCATATTAAAACTAAGGGGGTGTCTGAGTGACTCTGAGCACTGAGTGCTATTGTGGGCATAGAAAGAGTAACAAGCCAGCGCCCCTGTAATGAAACAAAATGTTATCCTTTCTCTGGGTTGAAATTCCCAAGCTCCAGTTTTAAAGGGATCTTACTTTATTGTTATTTTCCTTAACCGAAGACTCTGAGGTGTGAATCGAAAGCTGTTCCTCTCCCCTGAGTCTTGCCTGCCGGATTCTCGAACCCCGGCCGGCACCCTGAAATGAATGGGCGTATTATGCCTTCCATTAAAAGTTGTGGCTCTTAATTAAAAACGTGATCGCGGGTCTTTATGGAGACATTGTTTAGGTTTTCTTTAGCTGTTAACACGTAATAAATCATTTTAAAAGGACATTTCCCCCATCGCTTAACGGTTAGTGTATTTTTAAAAAGCAATTCCAAAATAAAACGAGGATTAAATTTAGGGTTTGACAAGGTGCTAAGGGGCTCACCACCTCGGCTGGGCTAAAGACAAGAAGGCTTTGCTACAACTGCTACTAACCTGATTGTCCCCACAACTCCGACGGCAGGGTGACTTTGGTGTCAAAAGTTTAACTTGTGGGGACCAGGAAAAATTGCAGACAAACTTCCCTTTATTATCTTGTAATTGCGCAGTGCTCAACTCTGCCGGGAAGAAAAGCCTGCTTTTATGAACTCTCCAGTGATGCCATAAAGCGAGGGATGGTGTGGGTCGTGTGCAGGCGCTCGTGAATGATCCATAAATACCAGCTTTCATTTCTTCTTCCCGACCCACGTTCCTTGTCGGCAGAGTAAACGGCCTGCGACCTCGGGTTTTAGTCCGTGAGGGGGTCGCGTGCTTAACGAGGCGGGAGCTGCCATGAATCTGAGTGACGGTGTTGAACGTGGCCTGATGTATCGGGCGGTCCCTGGGGCCTTTGGATTGGATGGTACAGTGCAGACCATATACGAGGGTAAATGAGGAGTTGATGGGAGACCTTGGTTGTACGGTGGGCGCGATCCTGCAAAGCAGGAAATCCGTTCCTCGTGGGGATGTGATGACTAGACAGATGTCAAAGCATTTTGCAGACGGCCAGTCACCAGGCGAATGAGTGAGGTCTGTCATTAGGATGAGGATTCCAACCTGGTTTTACCCCCCGTTTTGCAAAATCATTTTCCTGCCAAGTGTCTAGTTGGCTATGAAGATCCTTTTCAGTTTTGTGTGTTCCCTTCCCTGATCAGACTTCCGGCTCGAGAAAGGCATTCTGTTTGCTGCCCTTGCCAAGATAACAAGCTGCTTGCCACAATGTTGCCCTTGCTTTGGTGGGGCCCCCATTCCGGGCTTGGGGCTCCGCCTCAGAGCCTCTGAGTTGCAGCGTCCCCAGAAAGCCAGGAGAGGGCAGGCCGCCCCTCTGCTCTCCATACCTGGGGCACCGGTGGCCTCTGGGATTCCCTCGCCCTGTCCTGGCTGTGACCTTCACTCCCGTGTGCCACGGAGACCTCACACATAGCGGGCAGCGGTTTTTCGATGTGTTTACTGAAAAGGAGAGGGGATTTAGGAGGAATTCTCCAGAATGTATGAAATGCCAGACTTCTTATTCCTGGTTACGGTCCATTCCAAGGATTATCCCAGATTCAACTTGTGGTGCATCCATTTGGGTCTCGCCACCCGTGGGCGGCAGCTTTCACCCAGCCTTGGCCAGATCTCGTGTGTCTGCCTCCTTTTCAGTCCTGGCTCTGGCTTTCCCCCTTGCCAGAATTTTCTTTTTGACTCTCAGGCAGATTTCCCCCGTTCTCCTCACCTCGAAGGAGAGGTTTTGTGCGGGAATCCGTTCTTTTCACACATGTGGATCAGGAGAGAAGCTTTCACCCAGCGCCGGCGTAGGAAGGATCCCAGCAGAACTCAACGATGTCCGCCTTTACCTTGAAGTGCAAGGTGCCACCAGGTCCCTCTCCACTCTGGGACGGGACTTGCTCTCTCTCCTCCCTGTCCGCTCTGCTGCCTTTGACTTTGAAGAACAGGATCTCCTATTTATGAGGTCTTAAGGCCTCTTGGGGCGCCTGGGTGGCTTAGTCGGTTAAGCGTCCGACTTTCGCTTAGGTCGTGATCTCGCGGTTCGTGGGTTCGGGCCCCGCGTCGGGCTCTGTGCTGACTGCCAGCTCAGAGCCTGGAGCCTGTTTCAGTCTGTGACTCCCTCTCTCTCTGACCCTCCCCTGCTCACGCGGTCTCTCTCTCTCTCCCCTAGAAATAAATAAAACATTAAAAAAAAAAAAAAAGTTGTCCTTGAGTGACAGCCCTCCCGGCCCAGCTGGGAATCCGCAGTGGGCGATGGTGACAAATGTGTCCATGAGCGTGCTACTGACCAGAGGCAGCTTGTTTCATTTCATAGGAATTTCATTTCCCTTCATAGGAAGGGCTGTTTGCTTCTCCCGTGCAGCTTCAGGCCAATGGTGTTGGAAACAGGCAAAGTGAACCTCATTACGTTCCTGAAGGATTGTCCTTGCATCAGCTGAAGGCAGAGATCGTGGCTTGGAGCCTCTTTCAGGTTAAAAATCCCTATTTCTTTCAACTGTTCTTTCTGTGACATGGTCTCACCATCTTGGCTACATGCCTCTTGAGTGATGAGAACACTAGCTAGCGTGTACTGAGTGCTTACTATGCTCCAATGCTAAGTACTCGAGTATTAATTATGATCATGGTCCTGTTATATTCCTAGTAACTTGGGCTTTTATACAGCAGACCCTTGACCAACATGGGTTTGAACTGTGTGGGTCTTTTTTTTTTTTTTTTTTTAAATCTGGGATTTTATTTCAGTGTATACAATATAGTGCTTAAATGTATTTTCCTTATGATTTTCTTTGTAATCATATACCCTATACTAATGTTTTTAATAGAAATATTTGATAAAACCAAAAAAGGAATGCACGTAAGCTTAGGTGTACGTTTATATTCATGATAGTAAAATGAATCCTTGCGGCAGCTTCTCAAGTTCAGGAGCAGGAAACGAGCAACAGTGTTGAGGCTCCGTATATGTTCCTGCCATTCTTTTTCCACGTCCCCTCCGGGTGTCCTCTCTTCTCATTCCCTTGTTTCTCTTCGTGGTTTTAGTATGAATGTGGTGGTCTCCAAGTAACACGTCATCTTGTGTTGTGTCAGGCTACGTAGCAGTTTCCAGACCTGGCGAAGGTTGTTGTCCGTTTTCTGCTGTGGCAAACAATGCCATGAATATCGTATAGGTCTCCTGTGTAATTTTTTTAAAGATTTTAAAATGTTTTCCAAATATCCTGAGAGTGAGCGTGTGCATGTGTGAGAAGAGGAGCAGAGAGAGCGAGAGAAGCCCAGGCAGGTTCTAGGCTGTGATCGTAGAGCCCGATTTGGGGCTCGACCTTATAAACCATGAGGTCATAACCAAAGCTGATCTAGATGGAGTTGGACGCTTAACTGACGGAGCCACCCAGGCGCCCCGTTTCCTACCGTATTTTTAAAAAATGGTTGCATTGTATGGTTGATTGTTTATTCCATTATTAACAGGTGTGTATGCATGTGTTTGTGTGTGCATGTGTGCGTGTGCCTGTCTCTATTCTGTGTGTTATCCCTAAACAGATAGTACATTTCTCCTACCAATTCTGGATAAATCCCCTGTAATTGTTAGCACTTGTCTTTCTGCTTGATGGATGAGACTATCTGTTGTTTTTCTCACCTGCTGGCACATCATTTAGCTACGCCTGCAGATTCAGATCTGAGCCTTCCATTCACATTTCTTTGTCTAGCAGCCATAAGTCAGCTTTATTCTGGGGCGCCTGGGTGGCTCAGTCAGTTGAGCGTCCGACTTCGGCTCAGGTCATGATCTCATGGTTTTTGGGTTCGAGCCCCACATCGGGCTCTGTGCTCACGGCTCAGAGCCTGGAGCCTGCTTCAGATTCTGCGTCTCCCTCTCTCTCTGCCCCTACCCCACTCATGCTCTGTCTTTCTCTCTCAAAAATAAATTATTAAAAAAAAACAAAATCATCGCTGGAAAGCCCCCCATCCTCTGTGAGCACCCTGATGGTTTCCAGGGTCCCATGGTGGGGAAAATGGGTGAAATCATGGCTCTCCGACCCTCACGTCTGTGCAGGGCACTCTAAAACTGGCAGCGTGAAAACAGGCATTTGAGCAGAATTGGTTTTATAAGAGATCTTCCTTAGCCTAGTGAGACTCTAAATTTCTAGAGTTGTTTAGCACTGTTGGTACAAGTATAAGAAGAATGGATGGGGCTCCTGGGTGGACCAGTCGATTAAGCGTCCGACTTTGGCTCAGGTCATGATCTTGTGGTTCATGAGTTCGAACCTTGCATGGGGCTCTGTGCTGACAGCTCAGAGTTTGGAGCCTGCTTCAGATTCTGTGTGACCCCCTGCCCCTCCTGTGCTCATGTTCTGTCTCAATAAATAAACATTTAAAAAATTTTTAAAAATTGGATACCAGCTTAGGCCTTCTTTGTGCATGAAAATCTGAAATATGGAGGCTTTAAGAAAAAAAATTGAGATTTGGGAAATCTTCCCTCTTGAAAAGTCACAAAAAGTAACTGTAGAGAAACTTCAAATTTTTGGTCAACTTGGATGGCATCATCGGTTATGCCGAATGGAAAGAAGGCTTTGGGAGAAAACAAGCTTGTCAACTTATAGACACCAGAGAGGAGTGTCAGTCAGACATGGTCTTAGCCCCTGTCATCTTCAAATTTCAAAAGCTTGATAGAAAAAGGAGCCATTATTCCAAGCCTGAAATTATTATAAAGGATTAGGGCCCACAAAGGATGAAATACTCTCAAAAATTAAATTCTGGCAATATAATTACAAATGATTTTTTGATGAGGAAGAGAGTAAAGACGTCTATAAAAATCAATGTGGCTAGACTCTCTGATTCATCCCATTTTAAAAGAACACGCACACAAGATGCGAGGAGAGGCAGAACACAAAGAAGAGAGAAGACAGGTTGGTATGAATGCGGGAGGGAGCGTCGCGCCGAGCCTTGGCAGAAACGTCAAGATCACGGGCTTTCTGAAGTGCGTCCAAGTGTCACCAGGGGTGTGTCTGCCTCTCCCTGGGCGAGTGGTCTAACAGTGGAGAGAATGCAAAGAACACAGAATAACTCAGGCATTTCTAAGATTTATTTCTATTCCATTTTGCACATTTCTCCCGTCTTTACGTGTGAACAAAATCCTGGGAGTAGGAATCCCAACTCTCTGCCATAGTAATTTTACGTACCGTAGGAGCATTGTACTTTTTATACTTGCACTCTGTTTTGTGATCAGAAATTGTTGGGGCACCTTGGGGACTCAGTTGGCTGAGCGTCCGACTTTGGCTCAGGTCATGATCTCACAGTTAGTGGGTTTGAGCCCCATGTCGGGCTCTGTGCTGACAGCTCGGAGCCTGTTTTGGATTCTGTGTCTCCCTCTCTCTCTGACCCTCCCCTGCTCATGCTCTCTCTCTGTCTCTCTCAGAAAAAAAAAAAATTAAAAAATTGTTCTCGTTGTGGAAAATGAGTTGTGTTCTTTTTCTATGCTTCTAAGCAGCTGAGCTGACCTAAAAATGAACTGTTTTCTTTTTTGAAAATGTTTGTTTATTTTGAGAGAGCATGAATAGGGGAGGGATGGAAAGAGAAAGAGATAGAGAACCCCAAGCAGGCTCCTCACTGTCAGCACAGAGCCTGACGTGGGGCTCGATCCCGTGAACACGGAGATTATGACTTGAACCAAAATGAAGGGTTGGATGCTTAACCAACTGAGCCACCCAGATGCCCCAAGAATTAACTATTTCTTGAACCTTTGAAAGGATTTAGTTGTAAAAGGCACTAAGTCTTCTTTGATGTGTACATCTTTAACAATTTTTTTTAACTTATTTCTTCTATCATTATTAAACTTTTTGACTTTCCTGTGTATTTTGTATCAATTTTCATAATTTAGGTTTTCCTAGATTATTACCATTTCCCAAAATAAAAAGTTAATATACAGTGTTTGTTGCAGTTTTAAAAAAGGGTCTATCCATGGCTGTAAATAGTAACCTATCTTTCTTAGCGTTCAAATTATTTTCTTGTACTTTTTTCTTTGTGATCCTTTGAACTCTAGTTTTCTTTTATTTGGTTTATGGACCCTTTTCTCCTTATTGCTTTCTCCTTTGTGGGTGTGCATGCACAGGTTTATATTTTTAAAGCTCTTGAATGCATGTGTTTTAGTTCTTTTACGTCCATTCTTTTTAGTAATAAAAGGCATTTAAGAGTAGGAATTTGTCTTTGACTTCAGCTTTGGCTGTACGGCATAACTTCAAATATTTTTGTTACTTTCTTTGAAAAAAAAATGTTTTAAAGTTCATTTATTTATTTTTGAGAGAGTGTGTGACCCAGGGTGGGGCAGAGAGAATCCCAAGCAGACTCAGTGCTGTCAGCATGTACTATGCGGGGCTTGAACTCAACAACCATGAGGTCATGACCTGAGCGAAATGAAACTGAGAGTTCGATGCTCAGCTGAGTCCCCGCAGGGGCCCCGTATTACTCCATATTATTATTACTTTCTAAAGAGTCTGTGATCGCGGTTTCTAAAAACTTTTTATTTGGAAATATTTCTGCATTCACAGGAAGGTTGCAAAATTGGTACAGAGACCCTCTGGCTTCCTCTGAGGTCATGTGACCTCTTACATGAACTGGGAACTGTTCTCAGAGCTAAGAACTTGGTACGATACTGTTAAGTAAACTACAGGCTAAAGCTTGATTCCTTGTTTTTCAACGAACGCTTTCTAGTCCTGGGCCCCATGTTGAATTCAGTTTTCATTTCTCCTTGGCTGCCTCCAGTTTGGCCTGTTCTCTGGTCTTTCTGTGTCTTTGAGGGCCCTCACACTTTTGAGTAGTTTTGTAGACTGTCCCTCCATTTGAGTTTTCTTATACTTTGATGGAGGTTATGGATTTTTGGCACGGATACCCGCCCAAGTGATGCATCCTTTCCTAGCGCAGGGGATCCGTGATGTGGCCGTGTCTTGTTCTTGGATGTTGGCGTCTTATTGTTGGATGTTGGCGTCTTATTGTTGGATGTTGATTGACGTTGGATCATGTGGTTGAGATCTGCGAGCTTTCTCCAAAGTACAGTTACTGTCTCGTCTCTTTTACTCTCTCTCTGTGGTCCTGTATCTTGCCCAAATGTTTAATGAGTTAACATGTTTTTGATATTCATATATCTTTCGGCGAATGTCTACTCAAGTGTTAGGAGCTTCTACTTTTTCTTATATTGGTCTTTTGTAGGGAAGATAATTATGCTGAGTCTTCTGACTGGGTGCTTTTTTCGGACCTATTAAAAATTTTCACGTATTTGAGTATCATTTTTATCTTCGTCCTTGAAGGGTCAGTGGCAGCAGCTGTGACTGTGTGGATGAAGTGGCAAAGTTGACACTGGTCGTCTTTGGTTCTCTCAAAATGGGTGAAGGAATTGGTTGTATATTTCCTGGAGGAGTGAGGACTGGGGGTGGTGATAGCTACCTCCAACTCTCTCTTGTATTTTTTTTTTAATTATTTTATTTTATTTTATTTTTAATGTTTTATTTATCTCTAGGAGAGAGAGAGAGAGAGAGACAGCGTGAACAGGGGAGGGTCAGAGAGAGAGGGAGTCACAGACTGAAACAGGCTCCAGGCTCTGAGCTGGCAGTCAGCACAGAGCCCGACGCGGGGCTCGAACCCACGAACCACGAGATCATGACCTAAGCAAAAGTCGGACGCTTAACCGACTAAGCCACCCAGGCGCCCCTCTCTCTTGTATTTTTTTTTTAAATGTTTTATTTATTTCTAGGAGAGAGAGAGACAGCGTGAGCAGGGGAGGGCCAGAGAGAGAGGGAGCCACAGACTCAGAAACAGGCTCCAGGCTCCGAGCTGGCAGTCAGCACAGAGCCCGACACGGGGCTCGAACCCACGAACCGTGAGATCATGACCCAAGCGAAAGTCGGACGCTTAACCGACTAAGCCACCCAGGCGCCCCCTCTCTCTCTTGTATTTTAATGATTTTTTTAAGTTTATTTATTTTGAGAGAGAGCACAAGCAGAGGAGGGGCAGAGAGAGAGAGAGAGAGGGAGGGAGAGAATCCCAAGCAGGGCTCGATCCCACAACCCAGGAGATCATGATCTGAACCGAAAACAAGGGTCGGACGCTTAACCAATGGAGCCACTCAGGCATCCCTCTGGTCTTTTATACATAGAGAAATACTAGACCTTTTCCGTAAAGGTCTAGACCTTTGAACAATGAGCAGTAGGAGCTGAAAGACAGGCTGAGGTCAGTGCTGTGCGTGGAAGACTTCCTAATGCTTTTTTTTTTTTTTTTTTTTACATTTTTTTAATGTTTTTTTAATTTATTTCTAGGAGAGAGAGAGAGAGAGACAGCGTGAGCCAGGGGAGGGTCAGAGAGAGAGGGAGACACAGACTCTGAAACAGGCTCCAGGCTCTGAGCTGGCAGTCAGCACAGAGCCCGATGCGGGGCTCGAACCCATGAACCGCGAGATCATGACCTAAGTGAAAGTCGGACGCTTAACCGACTAAGCCACCCAGGTGCCCCAAAGACTTCCTAGTGATTATAAATAGCTGCCAGTGGACTGAGCTGTGAGCAAAATGGGTTGAGCTTCAGACATTGGCAGGTAAGGAGGCTCACCTGGTAATGGTGCTGTGGAGGGTAACCTGTATGGGCTGCGGGGCTGGGATCTAGAGACCGCTGTGGCCCTCATGGCTGTGAAGATCCACTGATCCTCATGGTCTTCCGCAGGGAGTTGGGGCAAGATGTAGACCTTTTCTGAGAGCTCAGCCCCTGAAGCATGTGCTGTGTCTAAGCTGTGTGAGGGTGACATCATGCTTAGCCGTGTACTGACCCACTACAGGCTGCCGTTGTGGGTCATGTCCTGGATCTGCCTTCCACTAGCTTGGCTGAACATGGACAGGCTGTGTGTGCCAGAATGTGGGTGAGTGAGATAATCCCGTGCTTGTAGTAGAGTCGCGTGTCTGCCTGGTGTACAGGTGTGCATCATAGCTACTGTAATCCCTCATTCTCAGTTGCTTCAGCCTTAACACCTTCATTTTCTAGCATTTATTTCTTCTTATCTGATCTTCTCTGCTATGTTCAGGAACGTGTGAGGTCTTAGATTTTCTTTTTTTAACGTTGATTTGTTTTTTAGAGACAGAGACCGAGCATGAATAGGGGAGGGGCAAAGAGAGAGGGAGACCCCGAATCAGAAGCAGCTCCAGGCTCTGAGCTGTCCGTGCAGAGCCCGATGCTGGGCTTGAACCCATGAACCGCAAGATCACGACCTGAGCAGAAGTAAGTGGGAAGCTCAACTGATTGAGCCACCCAGGCGCCCCTTGGATTTTATTTTATGTTTAATTTTTCATTTTGAGAGAGAGTGAGAGTGCACAAGCTGGGAAAGGACACAGAGAAAGAGAGACAAAATCCCAAGCAGGCATACCCTGATGTGGGGCTCGAACTCACGAACCACAAGATCATGACTTGAGCCGAGGTCAAGGTTCAATGCTTAACTGACTGCACCACCCAGGCACCTCAGTGTCTTAGATTTTTTTTTGCCCAGAGACTGTATATTTTGGGACTCCCTTTATTGCGAGTTCCATCCCTTGCGCACTTTCCATCCCTTGCGACCTTACTCCATAGGCTTATGTTTTCAGCGCTGCCAGATGAGATATCGTGGTCTCCAAGATTTTTCAGGCCTACGATCCCACAGTCTTCCCTCCACTTTTCTAGGGAAACCATGAACCAAAATTTACCCACCCTCACGATCCAGTCATTCTCCTGCCCCGCTTTACCTCATGTTGCTGTCCAGTTCGAGCACCAGATCATCGCGGTTTCTGCACTTGACCTACATTGTCTGGAGCCATCCTGTGCCGCCTCCCGTCCTCAGCTGGCTTTGGTGTCAGTGTTTGCTTTGTAGGCAAAGAATATATTCTGTACAAACGCCCCATCTTACAGGGTTTAGAGCCCCGGGGATTTTCCTTTTGCAAAGTGGACTTCAGAACCCCATCCCTGCTCCTTACAGCCCCGTTCCTCCTATGGCCCCTTCCCTGCATTTACCATCAGTAAAAGCTTAGTTCCAGGGCAGGCCAGAGTCTGTTTCCCCTTGTAGCGATCCACTTGTCACCTAAAGGGGAAAGGTCCCCACAACTACATGTTGGCGAGATACCCTAACGGCCGCTTCCCAGGGAGTGTTTCATTATAACGCCCCATCACCTGGAGTCGAGTTGAAGAGGGCCAATATTGGGAGTGTCTAAGTTTCTCCATGCCTTTTTGCAGAACCAGTAACCCCATGAGACGGGAGAGGACAGGTCAATGTCTGCAGGTCCTTGCTTTCAGGTTTTTACTGCAAGTCATTCACAGGGAAGGTCAACACGCGTGTATTAGAATGGTGAGATCGTTTTCTGAAAACTTCTGCCTTTTCGTTCATCGAACATGCTAGACTTTTCTCCGCCTGGAAAACTGGAACTGTAAGGTCTCAGCAGCAGATGGAATCTTGGGAATCATGCCTTGCTCGCCTTCCTCCGTGCAGGAATTTCTTTAGGAGCATTCCAGATGCTTCCAAATTGTTTCTCTTGCGCAGAGGGCTTCGTGCTTTGTAAGACAGATAGTCTAACCAAAGGCTGATGCGTATTTGCTAGAAGTCTCCTTCTTCTTTGGCAGAATGTCACTGGTAACCTCGTACGTGGTCACTGGTAACCAACCGTGTTGGGCAGAACTTTGGCCCCCATGTCCTCCGCGCCCTGGTGTTACTTTGTTCTGTGAATATGTTATGACACGCAGCGACGACAACTTTGCAGATGCGATTAAGGTTACTACTCAGCTGACTTTGAGGCCAGGAGATTATCCTGGCCTGTTGGGTGAACCTTAGTCTAATCACACGAAGTTCTACTCCAGCTTGAGACATAAGAGAAAATAAGAGCTTTAAGGCAGGGACTGGATAGGAGGAACTGTCATTGGCTTAAAGATGAAGGACACCACGTGCCCGGGAAACAACCGAGTCTCGCAGTGACGAGGAACAGGTTTCCGCCAGCCAGCAGCTGAAAAGATCCTGGGTCCTTCTGACTGAAACCTTGTGTCACCCTGAGCGGAAGAGCCAGCCGAGCCCACGTTGGGCGCAGACTGTTGACACACAGTGTGGTCAGAAAATAAATGGGTGTCATTACGAAGACAGGATCTCAGAGCCATTGGTCACTCCTGGCTGCTCTTCACAGCTCACATGTCCACTCTGCTCTGGAAAGCTCATGCAACAGTCCCTCTTTCCCCTCCCGAATGCCACTTGCAGCACTTGGGCCCCTTCCTGAAGCTCTGAGCTACCACTGTCCCACCACCCAGCGTGTGCCTATGACCACAGATGGGTGATCCCATCCAGCTCTCTCACGACTCCTACACCTCCTGGTTTTAAAACTGGGAAAGTTTTGGCAAACGAGGATGAGTTGGTCACCCTACTGCCAGTTGCCTGCTCACGACTGAGGTTGACTCTTAACCTAGAGGCTGGTCATACCAGATACTTGGCCCTATAGCCTTCTTGGTAGGTTGGACTCGGCTGGAAGATCTAATGTAGATCAGGGGAGTCCAAGGGAAATCTGTTGGGAAGCTTCTGGGAAACCAGTTAGCAGCGATCCATAGAGAAATGGCCCATCTTCGTTGCCGTCGAATGTCTTCGTGGGAGGGTGTGATGTCTGGAACTGCAGCAGCCGTCTTGTGATCATGAGCAGGTAAATGACAGGATCGTGTCGATATACTGATAGAGGAGAGAGGTGGGAGGAACCAGGGTCACTGAAGACATGGCTGGCCCAGGGCACTAACTCCCTGGATAGCTGCTTTTGGGCATCTTGTTAGGGACAATGGTATTATCGTAGTTGCTTTTAATTAGGTGTTTTTGTTTCTGGCCGTTGAAAACCTCTTCCTGGGTGAGCTGCTCTGGCTACAGCTCTTTCTGCTCCCTGAAGACCCGTTCGTACATAGTCTCCAACAGCACTGTATATCCCCTTGTGTTGCGGTGATGAGCCCCACCTTCTGCTTCGTTGAAATTCTAGCAGATAAAGAGGAGTTTCTGGGGTGCCTGGGTGGCTCAGTTGGTTACGTATCTGACTTTAGCTCAGGTCGTGATCTCATAGTCCGTGAGTTCAAACCCCACATCGGGCTTCTGTGCTGACAGCTCAGGGCCTGGAGCCTGGCTTCAGATTCTGTATTTCCCCCTCTCTCTCTCTGCCCCTCTGCCGCTCATGCTCTGTCTCTTTTGGTCTCAAAAATAAACAAAACATTGAAAAAATTTTAAAGATGAGTTTCCCCTCGAATGCAGGCAGAGAAGCTAAAGCAAGTAGCAGGGTGGCTTAGAGATGTTGGCAAGGAAGCTTTGGGGAGAGAAAGGCAGGTGAGGGAAGGTGAGCTGGCCATCGATTCATTGCTGTTTTCTTCTGTCTTCGGGGCACGCAGACACTGGGACGTGCATGATGAGACCACAGGGCTGGCTGCGACTGGGCACTACCCCGGGCAGTGCTTGGGCCACACAGCCTTGCAACCTGGCGGGGGAGGGGTGGGCGATGCTCCCCGGCACTACGTGACCATGACTGTGGTTACACAGTCAGCGTATCGGACTTCCTTATGTGGAGTTGTGCGCGCAGACAGAGTCAAATGAGCAGATGCCTACAGCTTTGGTCGAAGTTCCTGGACACCAAGATGCAGAGAGGGCGTTGCGCAGGTGCAGCTCAAGGTGCCGCCTGTGGGCGACAGAGCACAGCGATCGACGCTCTTCGCAGCAGACGTGGGGGGCAGCACAGGGTACGAGCGGAAATGAGTGTTCACCTGTTTTAGAGAAATGCTGTTGGCCCTCTCCATTCTCAGCGCAAAGCCCTGTGATTGTGACCGCGAATGTGTGTGTAGGAACATGAGCTTGTTCGTGTCTGTAAATCTCCTAACACGATTCTCATGTCTTCAGTTTGGATGCGTCTGGCTTTCCTAACCACTGGAAGTTTGGGGGAGATGGCCCTTGACCCCTTGCGTGGGGGTTGGTCGCCAAGCAGAAAATGGGTATGTCTCTCGCTGGAGGTACGGTAGCTTCTTCAGGCTAGTATATAGGAGCAAGTGACAGGTTGTAGCTATTCTCTAAAAACACTGATCTTGTTGCCTTATTGCCTAAAAGCTTCTAGAAGCTTCCACAGCCTATAGAATTAGCCCTTGCCCTGATGTACAAGGCCTTTCACAGACTGACCTCAGTTTACCTGGCAAGGTGTCCTCTCTTGACCTTCCGCTGTTGCCTCAAACACCTGCTGATCCCACGCCCAGCTCCCATTCCTCACCTACATGTACCTTTCCGGATTCCATTCCCTTCTGGAGTCCTGGTGAAGTCTGACACACCATGCAGATCTCACGCGAGCTGGCTCCTCTCCGGGGTTTCCCTTTGTATGTGCTCCCAGGAACCAGGTGGTGTGCTCGTGGAATGCCTGTCACACATGATGTGCTTGATTGGGGGCCTTGGGATTGAGTTGAGATGAGCTGAGTTCAAGTCCACCTCTCTGTAATTTGAGTATCGGCGCTAGTGCTTCTTTGAACGTATGCAAGACAGGTCTGTTGCTCTTCCATGTAGGTGATTAATTTTGAAGGTAGCCGTAGGCACCTATTTTTTGAAAAGGCTTTATTGAATTTGTTTGTAAGGAAACTACACCCATCATGGGGCTTGAACTCTCAACCCTGAGATCAAGAGTCTCAGGCTCTACTGACAGAGGCAGCCTGGCGCCCCACCATAGGCACCTTGTTTAACCTTTCCTTTTTCATTCTGCAGTGATTACAGTGTTACAGAAATTACTGATGAACCGTGTTTATTGCTGTACAGAACTTTCTTTTTTAATTTTTGTTGTTTTGAGAGGGGGGTAGAGAGACAGAGTGCGCGCAGGGGAGGGGCAGAGAGAGATGTAGACACAGAGTCCAAAGTAGGCTCCAGGCTCCGAAATGCCAGCACAGAGCCTGATCGGAGCTCGAACTCCCAAACCACAAGATCAGGACCTGAGCCAAAGTCGGGCGCTTAACCAGCTGAGTCACCCAGATGCCCCCTTGCAGAGCCTTTTACTGCGTTACTTTGTTTGACCCACAGACAACCCTGTAAGGACCACAAAGCGGATATAAATCTGTCATCACCCCCAGATTAGAGATGGAGAAGTTGAGTTGTAGAGAGGATGAGGTGCCAGGTCACACGGGGGCAGGTGAGGTCCTCTGACTCACATCCCTGTGTTATGTGCTGTATTGAATCCTGACCATCTTGGTACCTCTACTCTGAATTACCTCCAGTGTGAATAATAAATTTCCCTTGGTCCTCAGGTTAGGAGAGCATTTTATTTTTTGTGCCATGGTTGTCTTCTGTTGTTAGTGGATGGGAGTTGAATGGAACTAGAGCTTGGCTTGGAGTGAGCACTACATATGCTAATGCACAGTGGTGATGCAGGACCCATGGGTATCTGGGAGTTTGCTGAGCGTTACTGACCAGGTCGCAGGAGTAGGAAGTTTTGCTCTACAGTCCCCCCCCGCCCGCCGCCCCCCACTCAACACTTGGGGTCTCCATCTGAAAGCCGCCAGGCTCCGCTTAAAGCTGATACCTGGCAAAGCTTGAAGGAATAAGCCCACTGATTGTGCACGGGTCCTGCCACAAAAGTGGATAACGTTGGCTGCCTGGTTTCGGGGGCCTCCTAAACTCTGAGACTCGCTCCACTGGATCTGTCGAAGTGCCACTTATTTTTAGTATTCCAGTTTATTTTGAGAGAGTGAGAGAGCAGGAGGAGCAGAGAGAGAGGGAGAGAGAATCCCTAGCAGGTTCTGTGCTGGCAGGTGCAGAGCTGGATGCAGGGCTCGAGCTCATGAACCACAAGATCATGACCTGAGCCAAAACCAAGAGCTGGGCATGTAACTGTCTGAGCCACCCAGGCGCCCCTAGAAGTGCCCTGTTCTGATAAAATACCAGCAGGCTTGAATTCCTCTTTTGTGTATGCACCACAACGTGTGTATTGTGTATGTCTTGTATCTGTGTATTGGTGTGCGTGGCATTCTGTGTTGTGTGTGTGGGTGCGTGTGTGGCATCTCTGTTGGGTGTGTTGTGGGTGTGTATTGTATCTCTGTGTTGTATTGTGTTGGGGATGTGTATGTTGCATCTTGTGTGTGTTGCATCTGTGATGTGGGTATTGTATCTCTGTTGTGTTGGGGGTGTGTGTGTGTGTTGCATCTCTGTGTGTTGTATGTGTTGGAGGGTGTGTGTATTGTATCTCTCTGTGTTGTGTTGGGGATGTGTATGTTGCATCTTGTGTGTGTTGCATCTGTGATGTGGGTATGTATTGTATCTCTGTTGTGTTGGGGGTGTGTGTGTGTTGCATCTAGTGGGTGTTGCATCTCTGTGTGTTGTATGTGTTGGAGGGTGTGTGTGTTGCATCTCTGTGTGTTGTATGTGTTGGAGGGTGTGTGTATTGTATCTCTCTGTGTTGTATCATGTTGGGGCGTGTGTGTGTGAGAGGGAGAAGTGGTACAGCAGGAAGAAATGGATCCTCTCACCAGGAATGGCAGAGATGATGAAAAATCTTCTCTAAATCCCTAATCTCTTCACCCAAGATTAAGCAAATAAAATTGTTGGCTTGAAGAAGTCAGATTCTCGAGGACTCCAAAGAGAGCAGCAAAGTGAGCCAAGAAGCTTAGCTTTCTATCAGCAAAGAGATAAAGGGGCTTGGGCCCTGAATGACAGTTTGAGCAATATACCCTAATCCGATTAGCAGGGGATTCAGTGTCGGTCCATATTAACGGTGAGTTTTTAAAAATGGTTGCTCAAGGGTTAGTGTTCATCAAGGGTATGGTTCTTCGTCTGGGTGAGGGGAGCCTCGCCTGAAACTCGGGGTGAAGGGGCAGGAGATGGGTGAGGCTGGGTGAGGGGCAGCCCACTCCTCTCTTCTAAGGGTCCCTTTGTTCCCCCAGGGTTTTGTTTAAGCTGTCAGCTTCTCCTCTGCCCCAAAGAGGGAAGGGGAGATGGAGCGGAGGGGATCGTGGCAAAATCAGGGGACTGGATTCAACTGCTTGGAGTTTTCTCGGTGGAGAATTTTCACACCGAGCATGTTTTCCTCTGGGCTGAAACAGTCCTTCATTTAAAATTTGCCCTGTGGGGTTTGGCATCTTTTAATGCTTTATTTATTTGAAAGAGGAAGGAGGGCAACATGGTGTGAAAGAATAGAAAAGGTGTATTTCCGTTACAGATGAATTGATCTCCGGGGACTTTGGTGGAAATCCTGGTGTGAGCCTAGCCATGAGAATACAATTTATAAGTAACACACCCGCGCTGGAGTCCTGAATTCCAACCTCCTGACTCCTGTGTTTCAAATCCAAACCAGGTCCTTCAAGACCAAGGCTCATTACTCAGCTGAACACTGATGTTTTGTGTACTTCCTTGAGGGAAGGCTTATTTCTAGAGCAGATACTCCATTTCCATGGGTTGGATTATGTTTTGATCTGATTTCGCCTGGAAATTGGCTTGCAGATAATTAAAGTCTTTCTGCCCTTAGCCTGGATGGGGAGGGGACTACCTGGTGATTCCTTGAGCAGCAAGCCTGGATGTGGTCTTTAAGGTGAGGGACACCCAACGTTCCTCTAAGAATTGAGAATGTTGAGAGCAGTGTTAACCTATGTGAGTGGCAATGAGGCGCCTGGGTGGCTCAGTCGTTTGAGCGTCTGACTTTGGCTCAGGTCATGATCTCACGGTTCCTGAGTTCCAGCCCGGCGTCAGGCTCTGTGCCGACAGCTCAGAGCCTGGAGCCTGCTTTGGATTCTGCGTCTCCCTCTCCCTCTGCCCTTGACCTGCTCGCCCTCATATCTCCCTATCTCTCAGAAATAAATAAGCATTAAAAAAAGAAAACTCAAACTTAAGGGGTCAAGGAGAGAGCCCATCACCTTTTCTTGGCACCCCTTGATCTCCGAGAACCCCCAAATGGGATCTGTTCTTCCTAAGACACTAATGCGAGGTGAGCCTCATGTGGAGGTAGGGTAGTTGGAGAGTAAGGGAAGGGTCTTGTGTAGAGAGGGGTCAGTAATCTACAGACCTTATCACCTTGAGCCTGTTGATGAAACACACACATTCCTGGCCCGATTCTAGAGTGCATCAGAAAATGAAGGGCTAGGGCTCACCGACGTGTAATCATAACAGGGTCGGGCATCAGCCAGGTTTGGGTACCACTGACGTTAGGGTATCTTGGGGCAGAATAGGATCCATCAGGGAATGTCGCAGGGAGCCTCAAGGTCGTTGGGCCCTTTCTTCCTATGGGATGATGGTTGACTTTCTTTTCTTTTAGTAGAACCACCTTTTAAGATCTATGATGGCCAGTTTGAGACTCCGTATAGAGGCTCCACCATCTATCTATATATAGTGTGTGGCTTATGTCCGAAAAGTAAATATTTGGTTCGTTCAAATCTGTCTTTTATATTCGCCAGCCCATGAACGTCAGGCTTAGATAAAGTAGATGATTTCAGACTTCGCTTTATCAGACCCCAGAGTCCATGATCCTCCTCCCATGGCATGGCTCCCATTGTTCCCTGGCATCTCTCATTTAGGAGGAATCAAAACCAAGACCGTGTCTCATCGCCTTCAGGTCTTTTGTCGCCGTGGCTGTGTGTGAATCTGGAATGCTCCAGAAAGGAGAGAGGTCGGCATCTCGGCATTTGACAAGTGCATCCTCTGCTATCAAGGAGCCTCGAGTCAGAGGTTGCGGGCCACCAGAGTTTGCAGGAGAGGCCTGGCTCCTTGGAACATGCTATTTCCTATTTATATATTTGATTGGCTAATTTTCTTTTATTTATTTTGAGAGGGAGAGGGGCAGAGTGAGAGGGAGAGAGAGAATCCCAAAGCCGGCTTTGCATGTCCAGTGGGGAGGCTGATGTGGGGCTCAAACCCACGAACTGCGAGATCATGACCTGAGCCGAAACCAAGAGTCGGACACTCAACCGACTGAGCCCCCAGTTGACTATCGTTTCTAATCTCAAATGCAAGATTTGTGCTACGCTCAGTCCCCTTTAAAGAGTCTAGGCTGTTTGCTTCGGAAAGATCCCCTTCCTCCTCGTGAGGGAAAAATTGCCCGTGGCAATTAAAGCACGCTAAAAAAGGGGAGGCGTGTCCCACGTTCAGAAATAAACGTGGGATCTCAAGTCAAAGACGGGGGGAATGTTGGACGGACGGTACAGATGTGAGACCAGCACATTCCACAGGCTTCCGTGGACGTCGCTTTGGGGATAGAGAGCTGCTGGGTGGCCCGAGCTGATGACTGGAGTTGGTGGCACTGAGTGGGGACCTGGTCACAAAGGCAGCAGGAGTTACAGAAGGCGTCCAAGGGACCAGATGTGGGATGCAAAGAGAGGAGAGAATGGAAAGGCACCCGCTTCAACGTAGAGCATCAGAGGGAAGGGTGAGGCTTCGTGGTGCCACAAAAAAAAAAAAAAAGGACCTTGTCATTCTTCCAAGCCATGTTGACCCAGTGTTAGGCAACCTTGGTTACTCCGTAGATGAAGTGTAATATACTGAGGATAGTGTATTCCAAAGCCGCCCTTGATCTTGATCTGTACGCCAAGGTGCTCTCAGTGACCCAAGCAAGGCAAGTGGACGATAAGATACTGGCTGGAAAGGCCACTCCCAGGGACCCCGAGTGTGGCTTTCGATAGAATGAACAGCACCTGTTGCCGGGGGACAGAAAGGCAGGTGGTTCTTAGAGCGCCCCCTTTGAACAGACAGTGGTTCACTCCATTGTCTCTGAAATTCTACCCCTCAGAACCTTAAAAACTCGGCAAATTTGGACAATGGGTATGTGAAGAGAAGAGCAGAGCTGAGTCCCAGCCCGTAGATGTCAGTAGAATCAAAAGAACCGGCGAGCCGGTTCTGAGCTGTTTCCAGGAACAAGAATAGGACTTGATTGATTCGGCTTCTGTTGCTTTGTCTGCAGCTCAGGCTGCTGAAGTCATTCAGGAGGAAGCCCACCCTTCAGATTTCCATATCAAAGACGGGCTGGGGTTCTGGGGGGGCCTCGGTGGCGGTTTGACAGCCAGTGTCCTACCCCAGATCAATGCCCTCTGCCAGTCATTACCCCGAAGGAGATTTGCTGACTTCTCTGCCTTGAGAATTTGACTCTTTTCAAGTTGCGAGGGAAGTCTTGGGGGGAAGGAACTCACAGCCTTTGGGCCCCAGAGATGAGCGGGGCTGTATTTTCAGCCCAGCGTACCTCTCTCTGTTTTCTCTTGGCATCATAATTAAGTGGGATCTTGAATGAAAAACTCTTGGGGCTCCTGGGCGCTTCAGTCGGTGAGGTGTCCAACTTTGGTTCAGGTCTTGATCTCACAGTTCGTGGGTTCGAGCCCCGCGTTGGGCTCTTGACTGAGCGCACAGAGCCTGCTTGGGATCCTCAGTCTCTCCTCTGTCTCTGCCCCTCCCCTGCTAGTGCTTTTTCTCTCTCTCTCTCAAAATAAATAAATAAAAACTTAAAAAATAGAATGAAAAACCCTGAAAACAAGATAGGTGGATACTTCCTCCCTCCCCTCCTCTTTCCATTTCTTTTTTTTCCCCTTCCATTTTTCTGTTCTCTGCATGAGAAAAGGGCTCAGAAACCACAAAACCAGGATATCACAATGGGCTTTAGCTAGGAAGCAATATGGAATCCTTACTCTATTACTACATCATGGCCAATGCCACTCAAATATACTTTCAAATACGATTTTAAAGCCTCAAACTCACTGTAGACATAACTTTTAGACATTGGAGTAAGAGATGATAACTAACCTTTCAAAGAACTCTGGGTGTGTTCGGGGGGTAAAGAGGCTTCTAAGTCATTGAGTAAGTGAGCCATGTGTTTCTTTCTTTATATAAAATTTATTTTATATAGTATTTATTTTTGAGAGGAGGAAGAGTAGAGAGGGAGAGAGAGGATATGAAGCCAGCTCTGTGTTGAGAACGGAGAGCCCAACGTGGGGCTCAGACTCACGAACCAGGAGATCATGACCTGAGCCCAAGTCGGATCCTTAACGGACGGAGCCATCCAAGTGCCCCAGTAAACCATGTGTTTCTTGTGTGGTTGTATGATGACCATTCACACCTTCTTAAAATCATTTCCTCTCTTGGTTACCATATTCTTTATACCAGTGTTTCCCAAACTTTGTATCTTGGAACACTCATTCCTTGGAAAGTCTGTAGGTTTTGCTCTGAGTAAGTGTTCTGTGGTCCTTTCAGTTTGGGAAACACTGGCGTGTTTGCCTAAAACCCTAGTTAAATTTCCGTATCAAAGGCTCTATAAAGTCCTGGAGTCTATAAATCCCTTGACCCTTGACTAGGTTCACCCTTGGGTTTTCCTCACATAGTTGACCAGAGAACATTATTTTGCATATCATTATTAAATTCATTCATTTCTCAGTCCAGAGACTGAGTCTACCCAGTGTTTCTTTTCTCTGATAAAGTCTCCTTTGGCATCTTGGAATGTTCTTTCATCTTTTGCTACCCGGTTATAGACTTTCCTCAGTGCTCAGCTTTTGCTTCTGGGTCTTTTTTCCTGTACGTTGTCTTAAGATTTTCATCCACGTTTATGGATTTGTACAGAAAGTAAACTCAACTCCATGGAAGGTCATGGTCTCTCTCCTCTGTTCCTGTTTTTATCCCTACTTGTCTTTTTCATAAATTTATTTGGAAGACTCTCCCTTCTCCCCCAGCTTCCCTCCCCTCAGCTCAACTGATTGCATCTTTTTCTAGAATTCAGTTTTCACTTCCGGTTTCTTTATGTGTGAATGACCCTGACATTCTCCTTCAACAGGGGGAGCTCTTGAAGTCACAGTTAACAGCCCTCCCCTCTCCCCATCTTGGAAAAATAACAGCAACAACTGACATTTTTCATAAATCTCCTGAGGACTCTCGTCCCTACAGACAATTTTTTTTTTATATCACAACATGTTATCTTGTGCAAATTTATTTTTTTACAAATAGATTATTGTCAACTTGGTTTCCATATAACACCCAGTGCTCATCCCAACAAGTGCCCTCTCCATGCCCATCACTCCCTTTCCCCTATCCCCCTCCCCCTCAGCCCTCAGTTTGTTCTTCACATTCAAGAGTCTCTCATGGTTTGCTTTTCCA